>NW_026610131.1:0-326612 GCF_029499605.1 Hyla sarda | reverse complement strand
TCGCTCGCTCACATATCTGGCTCGCTCGCTTGCTCTCATGTCTGGTTTTGCTCGCTGTCATATCTGTCTCGCTCGCTTGCTCTCTTGTCTGGTTCGCTTTCTTATCTGCACGCTCTCATATCTGGCTCACTCGCTTGCTCTCATATCTGGCTCGCTCGCTTGCGCTCATATCTGGCTCGCTCTCTTGCTCTCTTGTCTGGCTCGCATCGCTTGCTCCCTTGTCTGGCTCGCTCCCTTGCTCTCATATCTGGCTTGCTCGCTTGCTGAAATATCTGGCTCGCTCGCTTGCTCTCTTGTCTGGCTCGCTCTCTTATCTGGCTCGCTTGCTAGCATATCTGGCTCGCTTGCTTGCTCTCTTGTCTGGCTCGCTCTCTTATTTGGCTCGCTCGCATATCTGGCTCGCTCGCTCTCACATCTGGCTCGCTCGCTTGCTCTCATATCTGGCTCGCTCGCTTGCTCTCTTTTCTGGCTCACTCTCTTATCTGGCTCGCTCGCATATCTGGCTCGCTCGCTCTCACATCTGGCTCGCTCGCGTGCTCTCATATCTGGCTCGCTCGCTTGCTCTCTTGTCTGGCTCGCTCTCTTATCTGTCTCGCTCTCACATCTGGCTCGCTCGCTTGCTCTCATATCTGGCTCGCTCGCATGCTCTCTTGTCTGGCTCGCTCTCTTATCTGGCTTGTTCGCTCTCACATCTTGCTCGCTCGCTTGCTCTCATGTCTGGCTCGCTCACTCTCATATCTGTCTAGCTCGCTTGCTCTCTTGTCTGGCTCGCTCTTTTATCTGGCTTGCTCTGACATCTGGCTCGCTCGCTTGCTCTCTTGTCTGGCTCGCTCTCTTATCTGGCTCGCTCACTCTCATATCTGGCTTGCTCGCTTGCTCTCATGTATTGCTCGTTCGCTCTCATGTATTGCTCGCTCACTTGCTCTCATGTCTGGCTCACTCGCTCTCATATCTGCTCGCTCGCTTACTCTCTTGTCTGGCTCTCTCACTTAATGGCTCGCTCATCTGGCTAGCTCGCTCTCATATGTGGCTCGCTCACTTTGATATCTCGCTCGCTCGCTTGCTCTCTTGTCTGGTTCGCTCTCTTATCTGGCTCGCTCTCATATCTGGCTTGCTCGCTTGCTCTCATGTCTGGCTCAGTCGCTCTCATATCTGGCTCGCTCGCTTGCGCTCATATCTGGCTCGCTCTCTTGCTCTCTTGTCTGGCTCGCTCGCTTGCTCCCTTGTCTGGCTCGCTCCCTTGCTCTCATATCTGGCTTGCTCGCTTGCTGAAATATCTGGCTCGCTCGCTTGCTCTCTTGTCTGGCTCGCTCTCTTATCTGGCTCGCTTGCTAGCATATCTGGCTCGCTTGCTTGCTCTCTTGTCTGGCTCGCTCTCTTATTTGGCTCGCTCGCATATCTGGCTCGCTCGCTCTCACATCTGGCTCGCTCGCTTGCTCTCATATCTGGCTCGCTCGCTTGCTCTCTTTTCTGGCTCACTCTCTTATCTGGCTCTCTCGCATATCTGGCTCGCTCGCTCTCACATCTGGCTCGCTCGCGTGCTCTCATATCTGGCTCGCTCGCTTGCTCTCTTGTCTGGCTCGCTCTCTTATCTGTCTCGCTCTCACATCTGGCTCGCTCGCTTGCTCTCATATCTGGTTCGCTCGCATGCTCTCTTGTCTGGCTCGCTCTCTTATCTGGCTTGTTCGCTCTCACATCTTGCTCGCTCGCTTGCTCTCATGTCTGGCTCGCTCACTCTCATATCTGTCTAGCTCGCTTGCTCTCTTGTCTGGCTCGCTTTTTTATCTGGCTTGCTCTTACATCTGGCTCGCTCGCTTGCTCTCTTGTCTGGCTCGCTCTCTTATCTGGCTCGCTCACTCTCATATCTGGCTTGCTCGCTTGCTCTCATGTATTGCTCGTTCGCTCTCATGTATTGCTCGCTCACTTGCTCTCATGTCTGGCTCACTCGCTCTCATATCTGGCTCGCTCGCTTACTCTCTTGTCTGGCTCTCTCACTTAAATGGCTCGCTCATCTGGCTAGCTCGCTCTCATATGTGGCTCGCTCACTCTGATATCTCGCTCGCTCGCTTGCTCTCTTGTCTGGTTCGCTCTCTTATCTGGCTCGCTCTCATATCTGGCTTGCTCGCTTGCTCTCATGTCTGGCTCAGTCGCTCTCATATCTGGCTCGCTCGCTTACTCTCTTGTCTGGCTCTCTCACTTAAATGGCTCGCTCGTTCATCTGGCTAGCTCGCTCTCATATGTGGCTCGCTCACTCTGATATCTTGCTCGCTCGCTTGCTCTCTTGTCTGGCTCGCTCTCTTAACTGGCTCGCTCGCATATCTGGCTCGCTCACCTCTCACCTCTGGCTCGCTCGCTTGCTCTCATATCTGGCTCGCTCGCTTGCTCTCTTGTCTGGCTCGCTCTCTTATCTGGCTCGCTCTAACATCTGGCTCGCTCTCTTGCTCTCTTGTCTGGCTCGCTCTCTTATCTGGCTCGCTCGCTCTCATATCTGGCTCGCTCGCTTGCTCTCATGTCTGGCTCGCTCGCTCTCATATCTGGCTCGCTCGCTTGCTCTCTTGTCTAGCTCGCTCTCTTATATGGCTCGCTCGCATATCTGGCTCGCTCGCTCTCACATCTGGCTCGCTCGCTTGCTCTCTTGTCTGGCTCCCTCTCTTATCTGGCAAGCTTACTCTCATATCTGGCTTGCTAGCTTGCTCTCTTGTCTGGCTCGCTCTCTTATTTGGCTCGCTCGCAAATCTGGCTCGCTTGCTCTCACATCTGGCTCGCTCGCTTGCTCTCATATCTGGCTCGCTCGCTTGCTCTCCTCGTTTGGCTGGCTCTCTTATCTGGCTCGCTCTCACATCTGGCTCGCTCGCTTGCTCTCTTGTCTGGCTCGCTCTCTTATCTGGCTCGCTCGCATATCTGGCTTGCTCGCTCTCACATCTGGCTCGCTCGCTTGCTCTCATATCTGGCTCGCTCGCTTGCTCTCTTGTTTGGCTGGCTCTCTTATCTGGCTCGCTCTCACATCTGGCTCGCTCGCTTGCTCTCATATCTGGCTCGCTCGCTTGCTCTCTTGTGTGGCTCACTCTCTTATCTTGTTCGCTCGCATATCTGGCTCGCTCGCATATCTAGCTCCCCTCGCTCTCAAATCTGGTTTGCTCGCTTGTTCTCATATCTGGCTAGCTCGCTTGCTCTCTTGACTGGCTCATTCTCTTATCTGGCTCGCTCGCATATCTGGCTAGCTCGCTCTCATATCTGGCTCGCTCGCTTGCTCTCATATCTGACTCGCTCAATTGCTCTCATTTCTGGCTTGCTCGCTTGCTCTCTTGTCTGGCTCGCTCTCTTATCTGGCTCGCTCGCTCTCATATCTGGCTCGCTCGCTTGCTCTCGTGTCTGGCTCGCTCGCTCTCATATCTGACTCGCTCCCTTGCTCTCATTTCTGGCTTGCTCGCTTGCTCTCTTGTCTGGCTCGCTCTCTTATCTTGCTCGCTCGCATATCTGGCTCGCTCGCTCTCAAATCTGGCTTGCTCGCTTGCTCTCATATCTGGCTAGCTCGCTTGCTCTCTTGTCTTGCTCGCTCTCTTATCTGTCTCGCTCGCTCTCATATCTGGCTGGCTCGCTTGTTCTCATATCTGGCTCGCTCGCTCTCATGTCTGGCTCGCTCGTATATCTGGATCGCTCGCTTGCTCTCATATCTGGCTCGCTCGCTTGCTTAATTGTCTGGCTCGCTCTCTTATCTGCCACGCTCTCTCTCACATCTGGCTTGCTCAATTACTCTCTTATCTGTTTCGCTCTCACATCTGGCTCGCTCGCTTTCTCTCATATCTTGCTCGCTCACTTGCTCTCTTGTCTGGCTCGCTCTCTTATCTGGCTTGCTCGCTAACATATCTGGCTCGCTGCTCTCTTGTCTGGCTCGCTCTCTTATCTGGCTCGCTCGCATATCTGGCTCGCTCGCTCTCACATCTGGTTGGCTCGCTTGCTCTCATATCTGGCTCGATCGCTTGCTCTCTTGTCTGGCTTGCTTTCTTATCTGGCTCGCTCTAATATCTGGCTTGCTCGCTTGCTCTCATATCTGGCTCGCTCGCTTGCTCTCTTGTCTGTCTCGCTCTCTTTCATGGCTCGCTCGCTCTCATATCTGGCTCGCTCACTTGCTCTCTTGTCTGGCTCGCTCACTTATCTGGCTCGCTCGCTCTCATATCTGGCTCGCTCGCTTGCTCTCATGTCTGGCTCGCTCGCTCTCATATCTGGCTCGCTCACTTGCTCTCTTGTCTTGCTCGCTCTCTTATCTGGCTCGCTCGCTCTCATATCTGTCTGGCTCGCTTGCTTTCTTGTCTGGTTCGCTCTCTTATCTGGCACGCTCTCATATCTGGCTTGCGCGCTTGCTCTCATATCTGGCTCGCTCGCTTGCTCTCATATCTGGCTCGCTCGCTTGCTCTCTTGTCTGGCTCGCTCTCTTATCTGGCTCGCTCTCTTATCTGGCTCGCTCGCTCGCATATCTGGCTCGCTCGCTTGCTCTCATATCTGGCTCGCTCTCTCTCTTGTCTGGCTCGCTCTCTTATCTGGCTTGCTCGCATATCTGGCTCGCTCGCTCCCACATCTGGCTCGCTCGCTTGTCCTCTTGTCTGGCTCGCTCTCTTATCTGGCTCGCTCGCTCGCATATCTTGCTCGCTCGCTTGCTCTCATGTCTGGCTCGCTCGTTCTCATATCTGGCTTGCTGGCTTACTCTCATTCCTTGCTTGCTCGCTCTCATATCTGGCTCGCTCGCTTGCTCTCTTGTCTGGCTCGCTCTCTTATCTGGCTCGCTCGTATATCTGGCTTGCTCGCTTGCTCTTATATCTGGCTCTCTTGCTCTCCTGTCTGTCTCGCTCTCTTATATGGCTCGCTCGCATATCTGGCTCGCTCGCTCTCACATCTGGCTCGTTCGCTTGCTCTCATGTCTGGCTCGCTCGCTCGCTCTCCTGTCTGGCTCGCTCTCTTATCTGGCTCGCTCGCTCTCATATCTGGCTCGCTCGCTCGCTCTCCTGTCTGGCTCGCTCTCTTATCTGGCTCACTTGCTCGCATATCTGGCTCGCTCGCTCGCATATCTGGCTCGCTCTCTTATCTGGCTCGCTCGCATATCTGGCTCGCTCGCTCACATCTGGCTCGCTCGCTTGCTCTCATATCTGGCTCGCTCGCTTGCTCTCTTGTCTGGCTCGCTCTCTTATCTGACTCGTTCGCATATCTGTCTCGCTCGCTCTCATATCTGGCTCGCTCGCTCTCATGTCTGGCTCGCTCTCATATCTGGCTCGCTCGCTTGCTCTCATGTCTGGCTCGCTCTCTTATATGGCCCGCTCGCATATCTGGCTCGCTCGCTTGCTCTCATATCTGGCTCGCTCGCTTGCGCTCTTCTCTGGCTCGCTCTCTTATCTGGCCTGTTCGCTCGAAAATCTGGCTCGCTCGCTCGCAAATCTGGCTAGCTCGCTCTCATATCTGGCTCGCTCGCTCACATATCTGGCTCGCTCGCTTGCTCTCATGTCTGGTTTTGCTCGCTGTCATATCTGTCTCACTCGCTTGCTCTCTTGTCTGGTTCGCTTTCTTATCTGGCACGCTCTCATATCTGGCTCACTCGCTTGCTCTCATATCTGGCTCGCTCGCTTGAACTCATATATGGCTCGCTCTCTTGCTCTCTTGTCTGGCTCGCTCGCTTGCTCCCTTGTCTGGCTCGCTCTCTTGCTCTCATATCTGGCTTGCTCGCTTGCTGAAATATCTGGCTCGCTCGCTTGCTCTCTTGTCTTGCTCGCTCTCTTATCTGGCTCGCTTGCTAGCATATCTGGCTCGCTCGCTTGCTCTCTTGTCTGGCTCGCTCTCTTATTTGGCTCGCTCGCATATCTGGCTCGCTCGCTCTCACATCTGGCTCGCTCGCTTGCTCTCTTTTCTGGCTCACTCTCTTATCTGGCTCGCTCGCATATCTGGCTCGCTCGCTCTCACATCTGGCTCGCTCGCGTGCTCTCATATCTGGCTCGCTCGCTTGCTCTCTTGTCTGGCTCATTCTCTTATCTGTCTCGCTCTCACATCTGGCTCGCTCGCTTGCTCTCATATCTGGATCGCTCGCATGCTCTCTTGTCTGGCTCGCTCTATTATCTGGCTTGTTTGCTCTCATATCTTGCTCGCTCGCTTGCTCTCATGTCTGGCTCGCTTGCTCTCTTTTCTGGCTCACTCTCTTATCTGGCTCGCTCGCATATCTGGCTCGCTCGCTCTCACATCTGGCTCGCTCGCGTGCTCTCATATCTGGCTCGCTCGCTTGCTCTCTTGTCTGGCTCATTCTCTTATCTGTCTCGCTCTCACATCTGGCTCGCTCGCTTGCTCTCATATCTGGATCGCTCGCATGCTCTCTTGTCTGGCTCGCTCTCTTATCTGGCTTGTTCGCTCTCATAACTTGCTCGCTCGCTTGCTCTCATTTCTGGCTCGCTCACTCTCATATCTGTCTAGCTCGCTTGCTCTCTTGTCTGGCTCGCTCTTTTATCTGGCTTGCTCTGACATCTGGCTCGCTCTCTTGCTCTCTTGTCTGGCTCGCTCTCTTATCTGGCTCGCTCACTCTCATATCTGGCTTGCTCGCTTGCTCTCATGTATTGCTCGCTCGCTCTCATGTATTGCTCGCTCACTTGCTCTCATGTCTGGCTCACTCGCTCTCATATCTGGCTCGCTCGCTTACTCTCTTGTCTGGCTCTCTCATTAAATGGCTCGCTTGCTCATCTGGCTAGCTCGCTCTCATATGTGGCTCGCTCACTCTGATATCTCGCTCGCTCGCTTGCTCTCTTGTCTGGTTCGCTCTCTTATCTGGCTCGCTCTCATATCTGGCTTGCTCGCTTGCTCTCATATCTGGCTCGCTCGCTTGCTCTCATATGTGTCTCGCTCGCTTGCTCTCTTGTCTGGCTCGCTCTCTTAACTGGCTCGCTCGCATATCTGGCTCGCTCACTCTCACCTCTGGCTCGCTCGCTTGCTCTCATATCTGGCTCGCTCGCTTGCTCTCTTATCTGGCTCGCTCTCTTATCTGGCTCGCTCGTATATCTGGCTTGCTCGCTTGCTCTCATATCTGGCTCGCTCGCATGCTCTCTTGTCTGGCTCGCTCTCTTATCTGGCTTGTTCGCTCTCATATCTTGCTCGCTCGCTTGCTCTCATGTCTGGCTCGCTCACTCTCATATCTGTCTAGCTCGCTTGCTCTCTTGTCTGGCTCGCTCTTTTATCTGGCTTGCTCTTTTATCTGGCTCGCTCGCTTGCTCTCTTGTCTGGCTCGCTCTCTTATCTGGCTCGCTCACTCTAATATCTGGCTTGCTCGCTTGCTCTCATGTATTGCTCGCTCGCTCTCATGTATTGCTCGCTCACTTGCTCTCATGTCTGGCTCACTCGCTCTCATATCTGGCTCGCTCGCTTACTCTCTTGTCTGGCTCTCTCACTTAAATGGCTCGCTCGCTCATCTGGCTAGCTCGCTCTCATATGTGGCTCGCTCACTCTGATATCTCGCTCGCTCGCTTGCTCTCTTGTCTGGTTCGCTCTCTTATCTGGCTCGCTCTCATATCTGGCTTGCTCGCTTGCTCTCATATCTGGCTCGCTCGCTTGCTCTCATATGTGTCTCGCTCGCTTGCTCTCTTGTCTGGCTCGCTCTCTTAACTGGCTCGCTCGCATATCTGGCTCGCTCACTCTCACCTCTGGCTCGCTCGCTTGCTCTCATATCTGGCTCGCTCGCTTGCTCTCTTGTCTGGCTCGCTCTCTTATCTGGCTCGCTCATATATCTGGCTTGCTCGCTTGCTCTTATATCTGGCTCTCTTGCTCTCTTGTCTGTCTCGCTCTCTTATATGGCTCGCTCGCATATCTGGCTCGCTCGCTCTCACATCTGGCTCGTTCGCTTGCTCTCATATCTGGCTCGCTCGCTCGCTCTCCTGTCTGGCTCGCTCTCTTATCTGGCTCGCTCGCTCTCATATCTGGCTCGCTCGCTCGCTCTCCTGTCTGGCTCGCTCTCTTATCTGGCTCACTCGCTCGCATATCTGGCTCGCTCTCTTATCTGGCTCGCTCGCATATCTGGCTCGCTCGCTCACATCTGGCTCGCTCACTTTGTCTCATATCAGGCTTGCTCGCTTGCTCTCTTGTCTGGCTCGATCTCTTATCTGGCTCGCTCGCATATCTGGCTCGCTCGCTCACATCTGGCTCGCTCGCTTGCTCTCATATCTGGCTCGCTCGCTTGCTCTCTTGTCTGGCTCGCTCTCTTATCTGACTCGTTCGCATATCTGTCTCGCTCGCTCTCATATCTGGCTCGCTCGCTTGCTCTCATGTCTGGCTCGCTCTCATATCTGGCTCGCTCGCTTGCTCTCATGTCTGGCTCGCTCTCTTATATGGCCCGCTCGCATATCTGGCTCGCTCGCTTGCTCTCATATCTGGCTCGCTCGCTTGCGCTCTTCTCTGGTTCGCTCTCTTATCTGGCCTGTTCGCTTAAAAATCTGGCTCGCTCGCTCGCAAATCTGGCTAGCTAGCTCTCATATCTGGCTCGCTCGCTCACATATCTGGCTCGCTCGCTTGCTCTCATGTCTGGTTTTGCTCGCTGTCATATCTGTCTCGCTCGCTTGCTCTCTTGTCTGGTTCGCTTTCTTATCTGGCACGCTCTCATATCTGGCTCACTTGCTTGCTCTCATATCTGGCCCGCTCGCTTGCGCTCATATCTGGCTCGCTCTCTTGCTCTCTTGTCTGGCTCGCTCGCTTGCTCCCTTGTCTGGCTCGCTCTCTTGCTCTCATATCTGGCTTGCTCGCTTGCTGAAATATCTGGCTCGCTCGCTTGCTCTCTTGTCTGGCTCGCTCTCTTATCTGGCTCGCTTGCTAGCATATCTGGCTCGCTTGCTTGCTCTCTTGTCTGGCTCGCTCTCTTATTTGGCTCGCTCGCATATCTGGCTCGCTCGCTCTCTCATCTGGCTTGCTCGCTTGCTCTCATTTCTGACTCGCTCGCTTGCTCTCTTTTCTGGCTCACTCTCTTATCTGGCTCGCTCGCATATCTGGCTCGCTCGCTCTCACATCTGGCTCGCTCGCGTGCTCTCATATCTGGCTCGCTCGCTTGCTCTCTTGTCTGGCTCGTTCTCTTATCTGTCTCGCTCTCACATCTGGTTCGCTCGCTTGCTCTCATATCTGGCTCGCTCGCATGCTCTCTTGTCTGGCTCGCTCTCTTATCTGGCTTGTTCGCTCTCATATCTTGCTCGCTCGCTTACTCTCATGTCTGGCTCGCTCACTCTCATATCTGTCTAGCTCGCTTGCTCTCTTGTCTGGCTCGCTCTTTTATCTGGCTTCCTCTGACATCTGGCTCGCTCGCTTGCTCTCTTGTCTGGCTCGCTCTCTTATCTGGCTCGTTCACTCTCATATCTGGCTTGCTCGCTTGCTCTCATGTATTGCTCGCTCGCTCTCTCATGTATTGCTCGCTCACTTGCTCTCATGTCTGGCTCACTCGCTCTCATATCTGCTTGCTCGCTCTCATATCTGTCTGGCTCGCTTGCTTTCTTGTCTGGTTCGCTTTCTTATCTGGCACGCTCTCATATCTGGCTCACTCGCTTGCTCTCATATCTGGCTCGCTCGCTTGCGCTCATATCTGGCTCGCTCTCTTGCTCTCTTGTCTGGTTTGCTCGCTTGCTCCCTTGTCTGGCTCGCTCTCTTGCTCTCATATCTGGCTTGCTCGCTTGCTGAAATATCTGGCTCGCTCGCTTGCTCTCTTGTCTGGCTCGCTCTCTTATCTGGCTCGCTTGCTAGCATATCTGGCTCGCTCGCTTGCTCTCTTGTCTGGCTCGCTCTCTTATTTGGCTCGCTCGCATATCTGGCTCGCTCGCTCTCACATCTGGCTCGCTCGCTTGCTCTCATATCTGGCTCGCTCGCTTGCTCTCTTTTCTGGCTCACTCTCTTATCTGGCTCGCTCGCATATCTGGCTCGCTCGCTCTCACATCTGGCTCGCTCGCGTGCTCTCATATCTGACTCGCTCCCTTGCTCTCATTTCTGGCTTGCTCGCTTGCTCTCTTGTCTGGCTCGCTCTCTTATCTGGCTCGCTCGCTCTCATATCTGGCTCGCTTGCTTGCTCTCATGTCTGGCTTGCTCGCTTGCTCTCTTGTCTGGCTCGCTCTCTTATCTTGCTCGCTCGCATATCTGGCTCGCTCGCTCTCAAATCTGGCTTGCTCGCTTGCTCTCATATCTGGCTAGCTCGCTTGCTCTCTTGTCTTGCTCGCTCTCTTATCTGTCTCGCTCGCTCTCATATCTGGCTGGCTCGCTTGTTCTCATATCTGGCTCGCTCGCTCTCATGTCTGGCTCGCTCGTATATCTGGATCGCTCGCTTGCTCTCATATCTGGCTCGCTCGCTTGCTTAATTGTCTGGCTCGCTCTCTTATCTGCCTCGCTCTCTCTCACATCTGGCTTGCTCAATTACTCTCTTATCTGTTTCGCTCTCACATCTGGCTCGCTCGCTTTCTCTCATATCTGGCTCGCTCACTTGCTCTCTTTTCTGGCTCGCTCTCTTATCTGGCTTGCTCGCTAACATATCTGGCTCGCTCGCTGCTCTCTTGTCTGGCTTGCTCTCTTATCTGGCTCGCTCGCATATCTGGCTCGCTCGCTCTCACATCTGGTTGGCTCGCTTGCTCTCATATCTGGCTCGATCGCTTGCTCTCTTGTCTGGCTTGCTTTCTTATCTGGCTCGCTCTAATATCTGGCTTGCTCGCTTGCTCTCATATCTGGCTCGCTCGCTTGCTCTCTTGTATGTCTCGCTTTCTTTCATGGCTCGCTCGCTCTCATATCTGGCTCGCTCACTTGCTCTCTTGTCTGGCTCGCTCTCTTATCTGGCTCGCTCGCTCTCATACCTGGCTCGCTCACTTGCTCTCATGTCCTGGCTCGCTCGCTCTCATATCTGGCTCGCTCACTTGCTCTCTTGTCTTGCTCGCTCTCTTATCTGGCTCGCTCGCTCTCATATCTGTCTGGCTCGCTTGCTTTCTTGTCTGGTTCGCTCTCTTATCTGGCACGCTCTCATATCTGGCTTGCTCGCTTGCTCTCATATCTGGCTCGCTCGCTTGCTCTCATATCTGGCTCGCTCGCTTGCTCTCTTGTCTGGCTCGCTCTCTTATCTGGCTTGCTCGCTCGCATATCTGGCTCGCTCGCTTGCTCTCATATCTGGCTCGCTCTCTCTCTTGTCTGGCTCGCTCTCTTATCTGGCTTGCTCGCATATCTGGCTCGCTCGCTCCCACATCTGGCTCGCTCGCTTGTCCTCTTGTCTGGCTCGCTCTCTTATCTGGCTCGCTCGCTCGCATATCTTGCTCGCTCGCTTGCTCTCATGTCTGGCTCGCTCGTTCTCATATCTGGCTCGCTGGCTTACTCTCATTCCTTGCTTGCTCGCTCCCATATCTGGCTCGCTCGCTTGCTCTCTTGTCTGGCTCGCTCTCTTATCTGGCTCGCTCGTATATCTGGCTTGCTCGCTTGCTCTTATATCTGGCTCTCTTGCTCTCTTGTCTGTCTTGCTCTCTTATATGGCTCGCTCGCATATCTGGCTCGCTCGCTCTCACATCTGGCTCGTTCGCTTGCTCTCATATCTGGCTCGCTCGCTCTCCTGTCTGGCTCGCTCTCTTATCTGGCTCACTCGCTCGCATATCTGGCTCGCTCGCTCGCATATCTGGCTCGCTCTCTTATCTGGCTCGCTCGCATATCTGGCTCGCTCGCTCACATCTGGCTCGCTCACTTTGTCTCATATCAGGCTTGCTCGCTTGCTCTCTTGTCTGGCTCGATCTCTTATCTGGCTCGCTCGCTCTCATATCTGGCTGGCTCGCTTGCTCTCATATCTGGCTCGCTCGCTTGCTCTCTTGTCTGACTCGCTCTCTTATCTGGCTTGCTCGCTAGCATATCTGGCTCGCTCGCTTGCTCTCTTGTCTGGCTTGCTCTCTTATCTGGCTCGCTCGCTCTCATATCTGGCTCGCTCGCTTGCTCTCATGTCTGGCTCGCACGCTCTCATATCTGGCTCGCTCGCTTGCTCTCATGTCTGGCTCGCTCGCTCTCATATTTGGCTTTCTCTCTTGCTCTCTTGTCTGGTTCGCTCTCTTATCTGGCTCGCTCTCATATCTGGCTTGCTCGCTTGCTCTCATATCTGGCTCGCTCGCTTGCTTTCTTGTCTGGCTCGCTCGCATATCTGGCTCGCTCGCTCTCACATCTGGCTGGCTCACTTGCTCTCATATCTGGCTCGCTCGCTCTCATATCTGGCTCGCTCGCTTGCGCACTTGTCTTGCTCGCTCTCATGTCTTGCTCGCTCGCTCTCATATCTGGCTCGCTCACTTACTCTCATGTCTGGCTCGCTCGCTCTCATATCTGGCTCGCTCGCTTGCTCTCATGTCTGGCTTGCTCGCTCTCATCTCTGGTTCGCTCGCTTGCTCTTATGTCTGGCTCACTCGCTCTCATATCTGGCTCACTCGCTTGCTCTTTTGTCTGGCTCGCTCTCTTAATTGTTACGCTCTCATATCTGGCTTGCTCGCTTGCTCTCATATCTGGCTCGCTCACTTGCTCTCATATCTGTCTGGCTCGCTTGCTCTCTTGTCTGGCTTGCTCGCTCTCATATCTGTCTGGCTCGCTTGCTCTCTTGTCTGGTTTGCTCTCTTATCTGGCACGCTCTCATATCTGGCTCGCTCGCTTGCTCTCTTGTCTGGCTTGCTTTCTTATCTGGCTCGCTCTAATATCTGGCTTGCTCGCTTGCTCTCATATCTGGCTCGCTCGCTTGCTCTCTTGTCTGTCTCGCTCTCTTTCATGGCTCGCTCGCATATTTGGCTCGCTCGCTCTTATATCTGGCTCGCTCACTTGCTCTCTTGTCTGGCTCGCTCTCTTATCAGGCTTGCTCGCTCTCATATCTGGCTCGCTCGCTTGCTCTCATGTCTGGCTAGCTCGCTCTCATATCTGACTCGCTCCCTTGCTCTCATTTCTGGCTTGCTCGCTTGCTCTCTTGTCTGGCTCGCTCTCTTATCTTGCCCGCTCGCATATCTGGCTCGCTCGCTCTCAAATCTGGCTTGCTCGCTTGCTCTCATATCTGGCTAGCTCGCTTGCTCTCTTGTCTTGCTCGCTCTCTTATCTGTCTCGCTCGCTCTCATATCTGGCTGGCTCGCTTGTTCTCATATCTGGCTCGCTCGCTCTCATGTCTGGCTCGCTCGTATATCTGGATCGCTCGCTTGCTCTCATATCTGGCTCGCTCGTTTGCTTAATTGTCTGGCTCGCTCTCTTATCTGCCTCGCTCTCTCTCACATCTGGCTTGCTCAATTACTCTCTTATCTGTTTCGCTCTCAAATCTGGCTCGCTCGCTTTCTGTCATATCTGGCTCGCTCACTTGCTCTCTTGTCTGGCTCGCTCTCTTATCTGGCTTGCTCGCTAACATATCTGGCTCGCTCGCTGCTCTCTTGTCTGGCTCGCTCTCTTATCTGGCTTGCTCGCATATCTGGCTCGCTCGCTCTCACATCTGGTTGGCTCGCTTGCTCTCATATCTGGCTCGATCGCTTGCTCTCTTGTCTGGCTTGCTCGTTCTCATATCTGGCTCGCTGGCTTACTCTCATTCCTTGCTTGCTCGCTCTCATATCTGGCTCGCTCGCTTGCTCTCTTGTCTGGCTCGCTCTCTTATCTGGCTCGCTCGTATATCTGGCTTGCTCGCTTGCTCTTATATCTGGCTCTCTTGCTCTCTTGTCTGTCTCGCTCTCTTATATGGCTCGCTCGCATATCTGGCTCGCTCGCTCTCACATCTGGCTCGTTCGCTTGCTCTCATATCTGGCTATCTTGCTCGCTCTCCTGTCAGGCTCGCTCTCTTATCTGGCTCGCTCGCTCTCATATCTGGCTCGCTCGCTCGCTCTCCTGTCTGGCTCGCTCTCTTATCTGGCTCACTCGCTCGCATATCTGGCTCGCTCGCTCGCATATCTGGCTCGCTCTCTTATCTGGCTCGCTCGCATATTTGGCTTGCTCGCTCACATCTGGCTCGCTCGCTTGGTCTCATATCAGGCTTGCTCGCTTGCTCTCTTGTCTGGCTCGATCTCTTATCTGGCTCGCTCGCATATCTGGCTCGCTCGCTCACATCTGGCTCGCTCGCTTGCTCTCATATCTGGCTCGCTCGCTTGCTCTCTTGTCTGGCTCGCTCTCTTATCTGACTCGTTCGCATATCTGTCTCGCTCGCTCTCATATCTGGCTCGCTCGCTTGCTCTCATGTCTGGCTCGCTCTCTTATATGGCCCGCTCGCATATCTGGCTCGCTCGCTTGCTCTCATATCTGGCTCGCTCGCTTGCGCTCTTCTCTGGCTTGCTCTCTTATCTGGCCTGTTCGCTCGAAAATCTGGCTCGCTCGCTCGCAAATCTGGCTAGCTCGCTCTCATATCTGGCTCGCTCGCTCACATATCTGGCTCGCTCGCTTGCTCTCATGTCTGGTTTTGCTCGCTGTCATATCTGTCTCGCTCGCTTGCTCTCTTGTCTGGTTCGCTTTCTTATCTGGCACGCTCTCATATCTGGCTCACTCGCTTGCTCTCATATCTGGCTCGCTCGCTTGCGCTCATATCTGGCTCGCTCTCTTGCTCTCTTGTCTGGCTCGCTCGCTTGCTCCCTTGTCTGGCTCGCTCTCTTGCTCTCATATCTGGCTTGCTCGCTTGCTGAAATATCTGGCTCGCTCGCTTGCTCTCTTGTCTGGCTCGCTCTCTTACCTGGCTCGCTTGCTAGCATATCTGGCTCGCTTGCTTGCTCTCTTGTCTGGCTCGCTCTCTTATTTGGCTCGCTCGCATATCTGGCTCGCTCGCTCTCACATCTGGCTCGCTCGCTTGCTCTCATATCTGGCTCGCTCGCTTGCTCTCTTTTCTGGCTCACTCTCTTATCTGGCTCGCTCGCATATCTGGCTCGCTCGCTCTCACATCTGGCTCGCTCGCGTGCTCTCATATCTGGCTCGCTCGCTTGCTCTCTTGTCTGGCTCGCTCTCTTATCTGTCTCGCTCTCATATCTGGCTCGCTCGCTTGCTCTCATATCTGGCTCGCTCGCATGCTCTCTTGTCTGGCTCGCTCTCTTATCTGGCTTGTTCGCTCTCACATCTTGCTCGCTCGCTTGCTCTCTTGTCTGGCTCGCTCTCTTATCTGGCTCGCTCACTCTCATATCTGGCTTGCTCGCTTGCTCTCATGTATTGCTCGCTCGCTCTCATGTATTGCTCGCTCACTTGCTCTCATGTCTGGCTCACTCGCTCTCATATCTGGCTCGCTCGCTTACTCTCTTGTCTGGCTCTCTCACTTAATTGGCTCGCTCATCTGGCTAGCTCGCTCTCATATGTGGCTCGCTCACTCTGATATCTCGCTCGCTCGCTTGCTCTCTTGTCTGGTTCGCTCTCTTATCTGGCTCGCTCTCATATCTGGCTTGCTCGCTTGCTCTCATGTCTGGCTCAGTCGCTCTCATATCTGGCTCGCTCGCTTACTCTCTTGTCTGGCTCTCTCACTTAAATGGCTCGCTCGTTCATCTGGCTAGCTCGCTCTCATATGTGGCTCGCTCACTCTGATATCTTGCTCGCTCGCTTGCTCTCTTGTCTGGCTCGCTCTCTTAACTGGCTCGCTCGCATATCTGGCTCGCTCACTCTCACCTCTGGCTCGCTCGCTTGCTCTCATATCTGGCTCGCTCGCTTGCTCTCTTGTCTGGCTCACTCTCTTATCTGGCTCGCTCTCACATCTGGCTCGCTCTCTTGCTCTCTTGTCTGGCTCGCTCTCTTATCTGGCTCGCTCGCTCTCATATCTGGCTCGCTCGCTTGCTCTCATGTCTGGCTCGCTCGCTCTCATATCTGGCTCGCTCGCTTGCTCTCTTGTCTGGCTCGTTCTCTTATCTGGCTCGCTCGCATATCTGGCTCGCTCGCTCACATCTGGCTCGCTCGCTTGCTCTCATATCTGGCTCGCTCGATTGCTCTCTTGTCTGGCTTGCTCTCTTATCTGACTCGTTCGCATATCTGTCTCGCTCGCTCTCATATCTGGCTCGCTCGCTTGCTCTCATGTCTGGCTCGCTCGCTCTCATATCTGGCTCGCTCGCTTGCTCTCATGTCTGGCTCGCTCTCTTATATGGCCCGCTCGCATATCTGGCTCGCTCGCTTGCTCTCATATCTGGCTCGCTCGCTTGCGCTCTTCTCTGGCTCGCTCTCTTATCTGGCCTGTTCGCTCGAAAATCTGGCTCGCTCGCTCGCAAATCTGGCTAGCTCGCTCTCATATCTGGCTCGCTCGCTCACATATCTGGCTCGCTCGCTTGCTCTCATGTCTGGTTTTGCTCGCTGTCATATCTGTCTCGCTCGCTTGCTCTCTTGTCTGGTTCGCTTTCTTATCTGGCACGCTCTCATATCTGGCTCACTCGCTTGCTCTCATATCTGGCTCGCTCGCTTGCGCTCATATCTGGCTCGCTCTCTTGCTCTCTTGTCTGGCTCGCTCGCTTGCTCCCTTGTCTGGCTCGCTCCCTTGCTCTCATATCTGGCTTGCTCGCTTGCTGAAATATCTGGCTCGCTCGCTTGCTCTCTTGTCTGGCTCGCTCTCTTATCTGGCTCGCTTGCTAGCATATCTGGCTCGCTTGCTTGCTCTCTTGTCTGGCTCGCTCTCTTATTTGGCTCGCTCGCATATCTGGCTCGCTCGCTCTCACATCTGGCTCGCTCGCTTGCTCTCATATCTGGCTCGCTCGCTTGCTCTCTTTTCTGGCTCACTCTCTTATCTGGCTCGCTCGCATATCTGGCTCGCTCGCTCTCACATCTGGCTCGCTCGCGTGCTCTCATATCTGGCTCGCTCGCTTGCTCTCTTGTCTGGCTCGCTCTCTTATCTGTCTCGCTCTCACATCTGGCTCGCTCGCTTGCTCTCATATCTGGCTCGCTCGCATGCTCTCTTGTCTGGCTCGCTCTCTTATCTGGCTTGTTCGCTCTCACATCTTGCTCGCTCGCTTGCTCTCATGTCTGGCTCGCTCACTCTCATATCTGTCTAGCTCGCTTGCTCTCTTGTCTGGCTCGCTCTTTTATCTGGCTTGCTCTGACATCTGGCTCGCTCGCTTGCTCTCTTGTCTGGCTCGCTCTCTTATCTGGCTCGCTCACTCTCATATCTGGCTTGCTCGCTTGCTCTCATGTATTGCTCGTTCGCTCTCATGTATTGCTCGCTCACTTGCTCTCATGTCTGGCTCACTCGCTCTCATATCTGGCTCGCTCGCTTACTCTCTTGTCTGGCTCTCTCACTTAAATGGCTCGCTCATCTGGCTAGCTCGCTCTCATATGTGGCTCGCTCACTTTGATATCTCGCTCGCTCGCTTGCTCTCTTGTCTGGTTCGCTCTCTTATCTGGCTCGCTCTCATATCTGGCTTGCTCGCTTGCTCTCATGTCTGGCTCAGTCGCTCTCATATCTGGCTCGCTCGCTTGCGCTCATATCTGGCTCGCTCTCTTGCTCTCTTGTCTGGCTCGCTCGCTTGCTCCCTTGTCTGGCTCGCTCCCTTGCTCTCATATCTGGCTTGCTCGCTTGCTGAAATATCTGGCTCGCTCGCTTGCTCTCTTGTCTGGCTCGCTCTCTTATCTGGCTCGCTTGCTAGCATATCTGGCTCGCTTGCTTGCTCTCTTGTCTGGCTCGCTCTCTTATTTGGCTCGCTCGCATATCTGGCTCGCTCGCTCTCACATCTGGCTCGCTCGCTTGCTCTCATATCTGGCTCGCTCGCTTGCTCTCTTTTCTGGCTCACTCTCTTATCTGGCTCTCTCGCATATCTGGCTCGCTCGCTCTCACATCTGGCTCGCTCGCGTGCTCTCATATCTGGCTCGCTCGCTTGCTCTCTTGTCTGGCTCGCTCTCTTATCTGTCTCGCTCTCACATCTGGCTCGCTCGCTTGCTCTCATATCTGGTTCGCTCGCATGCTCTCTTGTCTGGCTCGCTCTCTTATCTGGCTTGTTCGCTCTCACATCTTGCTCGCTCGCTTGCTCTCATGTCTGGCTCGCTCACTCTCATATCTGTCTAGCTCGCTTGCTCTCTTGTCTGGCTCGCTTTTTTATCTGGCTTGCTCTTACATCTGGCTCGCTCGCTTGCTCTCTTGTCTGGCTCGCTCTCTTATCTGGCTCGCTCACTCTCATATCTGGCTTGCTCGCTTGCTCTCATGTATTGCTCGTTCGCTCTCATGTATTGCTCGCTCACTTGCTCTCATGTCTGGCTCACTCGCTCTCATATCTGGCTCGCTCGCTTACTCTCTTGTCTGGCTCTCTCACTTAAATGGCTCGCTCATCTGGCTAGCTCGCTCTCATATGTGGCTCGCTCACTCTGATATCTCGCTCGCTCGCTTGCTCTCTTGTCTGGTTCGCTCTCTTATCTGGCTCGCTCTCATATCTGGCTTGCTCGCTTGCTCTCATGTCTGGCTCAGTCGCTCTCATATCTGGCTCGCTCGCTTACTCTCTTGTCTGGCTCTCTCACTTAAATGGCTCGCTCGTTCATCTGGCTAGCTCGCTCTCATATGTGGCTCGCTCACTCTGATATCTTGCTCGCTCGCTTGCTCTCTTGTCTGGCTCGCTCTCTTAACTGGCTCGCTCGCATATCTGGCTCGCTCACTCTCACCTCTGGCTCGCTCGCTTGCTCTCATATCTGGCTCGCTCGCTTGCTCTCTTGTCTGGCTCGCTCTCTTATCTGGCTCGCTCTAACATCTGGCTCGCTCTCTTGCTCTCTTGTCTGGCTCGCTCTCTTATCTGGCTCGCTCGCTCTCATATCTGGCTCGCTCGCTTGCTCTCATGTCTGGCTCGCTCGCTCTCATATCTGGCTCGCTCGCTTGCTCTCTTGTCTAGCTCGCTCTCTTATATGGCTCGCTCGCATATCTGGCTCGCTCGCTCTCACATCTGGCTCGCTCGCTTGCTCTCTTGTCTGGCTCCCTCTCTTATCTGGCAAGCTTACTCTCATATCTGGCTTGCTAGCTTGCTCTCTTGTCTGGCTCGCTCTCTTATTTGGCTCGCTCGCAAATCTGGCTCGCTTGCTCTCACATCTGGCTCGCTCGCTTGCTCTCATATCTGGCTCGCTCGCTTGCTCTCTCGTTTGGCTGGCTCTCTTATCTGGCTCGCTCTCACATCTGGCTCGCTCGCTTGCTCTCTTGTCTGGCTCGCTCTCTTATCTGGCTCGCTCGCATATCTGGCTTGCTCGCTCTCACATCTGGCTCGCTCGCTTGCTCTCATATCTGGCTCGCTCGCTTGCTCTCTTGTTTGGCTGGCTCTCTTATCTGGCTCGCTCTCACATCTGGCTCGCTCGCTTGCTCTCATATCTGGCTCGCTCGCTTGCTCTCTTGTGTGGCTCACTCTCTTATCTTGTTCGCTCGCATATCTGGCTCGCTCGCATATCTAGCTCCCTCGCTCTCAAATCTGGTTTGCTCGCTTGTTCTCATATCTGGCTAGCTCGCTTGCTCTCTTGACTGGCTCATTCTCTTATCTGGCTCGCTCGCATATCTGGCTAGCTCGCTCTCATATCTGGCTCGCTCGCTTGCTCTCATATCTGACTCGCTCAATTGCTCTCATTTCTGGCTTGCTCGCTTGCTCTCTTGTCTGGCTCGCTCTCTTATCTGGCTCGCTCGCTCTCATATCTGGCTCGCTCGCTTGCTCTCGTGTCTGGCTCGCTCGCTCTCATATCTGACTCGCTCCCTTGCTCTCATTTCTGGCTTGCTCGCTTGCTCTCTTGTCTGGCTCGCTCTCTTATCTTGCTCGCTCGCATATCTGGCTCGCTCGCTCTCAAATCTGGCTTGCTCGCTTGCTCTCATATCTGGCTAGCTCGCTTGCTCTCTTGTCTTGCTCGCTCTCTTATCTGTCTCGCTCGCTCTCATATCTGGCTGGCTCGCTTGTTCTCATATCTGGCTCGCTCGCTCTCATGTCTGGCTCGCTCGTATATCTGGATCGCTCGCTTGCTCTCATATCTGGCTCGCTCGCTTGCTTAATTGTCTGGCTCGCTCTCTTATCTGCCACGCTCTCTCTCACATCTGGCTTGCTCAATTACTCTCTTATCTGTTTCGCTCTCACATCTGGCTCGCTCGCTTTCTCTCATATCTTGCTCGCTCACTTGCTCTCTTGTCTGGCTCGCTCTCTTATCTGGCTTGCTCGCTAACATATCTGGCTCGCTGCTCTCTTGTCTGGCTCGCTCTCTTATCTGGCTCGCTCGCATATCTGGCTCGCTCGCTCTCACATCTGGTTGGCTCGCTTGCTCTCATATCTGGCTCGATCGCTTGCTCTCTTGTCTGGCTTGCTTTCTTATCTGGCTCGCTCTAATATCTGGCTTGCTCGCTTGCTCTCATATCTGGCTCGCTCGCTTGCTCTCTTGTCTGTCTCGCTCTCTTTCATGGCTCGCTCGCTCTCATATCTGGCTCGCTCACTTGCTCTCTTGTCTGGCTCGCTCACTTATCTGGCTCGCTCGCTCTCATATCTGGCTCGCTCGCTTGCTCTCATGTCTGGCTCGCTCGCTCTCATATCTGGCTCGCTCACTTGCTCTCTTGTCTTGCTCGCTCTCTTATCTGGCTCGCTCGCTCTCATATCTGTCTGGCTCGCTTGCTTTCTTGTCTGGTTCGCTCTCTTATCTGGCACGCTCTCATATCTGGCTTGCGCGCTTGCTCTCATATCTGGCTCGCTCGCTTGCTCTCATATCTGGCTCGCTCGCTTGCTCTCTTGTCTGGCTCGCTCTCTTATCTGGCTCGCTCTCTTATCTGGCTCGCTCGCTCGCATATCTGGCTCGCTCGCTTGCTCTCATATCTGGCTCGCTCTCTCTCTTGTCTGGCTCGCTCTCTTATCTGGCTTGCTCGCATATCTGGCTCGCTCGCTCCCACATCTGGCTCGCTCGCTTGTCCTCTTGTCTGGCTCGCTCTCTTATCTGGCTCGCTCGCTCGCATATCTTGCTCGCTCGCTTGCTCTCATGTCTGGCTCGCTCGTTCTCATATCTGGCTCGCTGGCTTACTCTCATTCCTTGCTTGCTCGCTCTCATATCTGGCTCGCTCGCTTGCTCTCTTGTCTGGCTCGCTCTCTTATCTGGCTCGCTCGTATATCTGGCTTGCTCGCTTGCTCTTATATCTGGCTCTCTTGCTCTCCTGTCTGTCTCGCTCTCTTATATGGCTCGCTCGCATATCTGGCTCGCTCGCTCTCACATCTGGCTCGTTCGCTTGCTCTCATGTCTGGCTCGCTCGCTCGCTCTCCTGTCTGGCTCGCTCTCTTATCTGGCTCGCTCGCTCTCATATCTGGCTCGCTCGCTCGCTCTCCTGTCTGGCTCGCTCTCTTATCTGGCTCACTTGCTCGCATATCTGGCTCGCTCGCTCGCATATCTGGCTCGCTCTCTTATCTGGCTCGCTCGCATATCTGGCTCGCTCGCTCACATCTGGCTCGCTCGCTTGCTCTCATATCTGGCTCGCTCGCTTGCTCTCTTGTCTGGCTCGCTCTCTTATCTGACTCGTTCGCATATCTGTCTCGCTCGCTCTCATATCTGGCTCGCTCGCTCTCATGTCTGGCTCGCTCTCATATCTGGCTCGCTCGCTTGCTCTCATGTCTGGCTCGCTCTCTTATATGGCCCGCTCGCATATCTGGCTCGCTCGCTTGCTCTCATATCTGGCTCGCTCGCTTGCGCTCTTCTCTGGCTCGCTCTCTTATCTGGCCTGTTCGCTCGAAAATCTGGCTCGCTCGCTCGCAAATCTGGCTAGCTCGCTCTCATATCTGGCTCGCTCGCTCACATATCTGGCTCGCTCGCTTGCTCTCATGTCTGGTTTTGCTCGCTGTCATATCTGTCTCACTCGCTTGCTCTCTTGTCTGGTTCGCTTTCTTATCTGGCACGCTCTCATATCTGGCTCACTCGCTTGCTCTCATATCTGGCTCGCTCGCTTGAACTCATATATGGCTCGCTCTCTTGCTCTCTTGTCTGGCTCGCTCGCTTGCTCCCTTGTCTGGCTCGCTCTCTTGCTCTCATATCTGGCTTGCTCGCTTGCTGAAATATCTGGCTCGCTCGCTTGCTCTCTTGTCTTGCTCGCTCTCTTATCTGGCTCGCTTGCTAGCATATCTGGCTCGCTCGCTTGCTCTCTTGTCTGGCTCGCTCTCTTATTTGGCTCGCTCGCATATCTGGCTCGCTCGCTCTCACATCTGGCTCGCTCGCTTGCTCTCTTTTCTGGCTCACTCTCTTATCTGGCTCGCTCGCATATCTGGCTCGCTCGCTCTCACATCTGGCTCGCTCGCGTGCTCTCATATCTGGCTCGCTCGCTTGCTCTCTTGTCTGGCTCATTCTCTTATCTGTCTCGCTCTCACATCTGGCTCGCTCGCTTGCTCTCATATCTGGATCGCTCGCATGCTCTCTTGTCTGGCTCGCTCTATTATCTGGCTTGTTTGCTCTCATATCTTGCTCGCTCGCTTGCTCTCATGTCTGGCTCGCTTGCTCTCTTTTCTGGCTCACTCTCTTATCTGGCTCGCTCGCATATCTGGCTCGCTCGCTCTCACATCTGGCTCGCTCGCGTGCTCTCATATCTGGCTCGCTCGCTTGCTCTCTTGTCTGGCTCATTCTCTTATCTGTCTCGCTCTCACATCTGGCTCGCTCGCTTGCTCTCATATCTGGATCGCTCGCATGCTCTCTTGTCTGGCTCGCTCTCTTATCTGGCTTGTTCGCTCTCATAACTTGCTCGCTCGCTTGCTCTCATTTCTGGCTCGCTCACTCTCATATCTGTCTAGCTCGCTTGCTCTCTTGTCTGGCTCGCTCTTTTATCTGGCTTGCTCTGACATCTGGCTCGCTCTCTTGCTCTCTTGTCTGGCTCGCTCTCTTATCTGGCTCGCTCACTCTCATATCTGGCTTGCTCGCTTGCTCTCATGTATTGCTCGCTCGCTCTCATGTATTGCTCGCTCACTTGCTCTCATGTCTGGCTCACTCGCTCTCATATCTGGCTCGCTCGCTTACTCTCTTGTCTGGCTCTCTCATTAAATGGCTCGCTTGCTCATCTGGCTAGCTCGCTCTCATATGTGGCTCGCTCACTCTGATATCTCGCTCGCTCGCTTGCTCTCTTGTCTGGTTCGCTCTCTTATCTGGCTCGCTCTCATATCTGGCTTGCTCGCTTGCTCTCATATCTGGCTCGCTCGCTTGCTCTCATATGTGTCTCGCTCGCTTGCTCTCTTGTCTGGCTCGCTCTCTTAACTGGCTCGCTCGCATATCTGGCTCGCTCACTCTCACCTCTGGCTCGCTCGCTTGCTCTCATATCTGGCTCGCTCGCTTGCTCTCTTATCTGGCTCGCTCTCTTATCTGGCTCGCTCGTATATCTGGCTTGCTCGCTTGCTCTCATATCTGGCTCGCTCGCATGCTCTCTTGTCTGGCTCGCTCTCTTATCTGGCTTGTTCGCTCTCATATCTTGCTCGCTCGCTTGCTCTCATGTCTGGCTCGCTCACTCTCATATCTGTCTAGCTCGCTTGCTCTCTTGTCTGGCTCGCTCTTTTATCTGGCTTGCTCTTTTATCTGGCTCGCTCGCTTGCTCTCTTGTCTGGCTCGCTCTCTTATCTGGCTCGCTCACTCTAATATCTGGCTTGCTCGCTTGCTCTCATGTATTGCTCGCTCGCTCTCATGTATTGCTCGCTCACTTGCTCTCATGTCTGGCTCACTCGCTCTCATATCTGGCTCGCTCGCTTACTCTCTTGTCTGGCTCTCTCACTTAAATGGCTCGCTCGCTCATCTGGCTAGCTCGCTCTCATATGTGGCTCGCTCACTCTGATATCTCGCTCGCTCGCTTGCTCTCTTGTCTGGTTCGCTCTCTTATCTGGCTCGCTCTCATATCTGGCTTGCTCGCTTGCTCTCATATCTGGCTCGCTCGCTTGCTCTCATATGTGTCTCGCTCGCTTGCTCTCTTGTCTGGCTCGCTCTCTTAACTGGCTCGCTCGCATATCTGGCTCGCTCACTCTCACCTCTGGCTCGCTCGCTTGCTCTCATATCTGGCTCGCTCGCTTGCTCTCTTGTCTGGCTCGCTCTCTTATCTGGCTCGCTCATATATCTGGCTTGCTCGCTTGCTCTTATATCTGGCTCTCTTGCTCTCTTGTCTGTCTCGCTCTCTTATATGGCTCGCTCGCATATCTGGCTCGCTCGCTCTCACATCTGGCTCGTTCGCTTGCTCTCATATCTGGCTCGCTCGCTCGCTCTCCTGTCTGGCTCGCTCTCTTATCTGGCTCGCTCGCTCTCATATCTGGCTCGCTCGCTCGCTCTCCTGTCTGGCTCGCTCTCTTATCTGGCTCACTCGCTCGCATATCTGGCTCGCTCTCTTATCTGGCTCGCTCGCATATCTGGCTCGCTCGCTCACATCTGGCTCGCTCACTTTGTCTCATATCAGGCTTGCTCGCTTGCTCTCTTGTCTGGCTCGATCTCTTATCTGGCTCGCTCGCATATCTGGCTCGCTCGCTCACATCTGGCTCGCTCGCTTGCTCTCATATCTGGCTCGCTCGCTTGCTCTCTTGTCTGGCTCGCTCTCTTATCTGACTCGTTCGCATATCTGTCTCGCTCGCTCTCATATCTGGCTCGCTCGCTTGCTCTCATGTCTGGCTCGCTCTCATATCTGGCTCGCTCGCTTGCTCTCATGTCTGGCTCGCTCTCTTATATGGCCCGCTCGCATATCTGGCTCGCTCGCTTGCTCTCATATCTGGCTCGCTCGCTTGCGCTCTTCTCTGGTTCGCTCTCTTATCTGGCCTGTTCGCTTAAAAATCTGGCTCGCTCGCTCGCAAATCTGGCTAGCTAGCTCTCATATCTGGCTCGCTCGCTCACATATCTGGCTCGCTCGCTTGCTCTCATGTCTGGTTTTGCTCGCTGTCATATCTGTCTCGCTCGCTTGCTCTCTTGTCTGGTTCGCTTTCTTATCTGGCACGCTCTCATATCTGGCTCACTTGCTTGCTCTCATATCTGGCCCGCTCGCTTGCGCTCATATCTGGCTCGCTCTCTTGCTCTCTTGTCTGGCTCGCTCGCTTGCTCCCTTGTCTGGCTCGCTCTCTTGCTCTCATATCTGGCTTGCTCGCTTGCTGAAATATCTGGCTCGCTCGCTTGCTCTCTTGTCTGGCTCGCTCTCTTATCTGGCTCGCTTGCTAGCATATCTGGCTCGCTTGCTTGCTCTCTTGTCTGGCTCGCTCTCTTATTTGGCTCGCTCGCATATCTGGCTCGCTCGCTCTCTCATCTGGCTTGCTCGCTTGCTCTCATTTCTGACTCGCTCGCTTGCTCTCTTTTCTGGCTCACTCTCTTATCTGGCTCGCTCGCATATCTGGCTCGCTCGCTCTCACATCTGGCTCGCTCGCGTGCTCTCATATCTGGCTCGCTCGCTTGCTCTCTTGTCTGGCTCGCTCTCTTATCTGTCTCGCTCTCACATCTGGTTCGCTCGCTTGCTCTCATATCTGGCTCGCTCGCATGCTCTCTTGTCTGGCTCGCTCTCTTATCTGGCTTGTTCGCTCTCATATCTTGCTCGCTCGCTTACTCTCATGTCTGGCTCGCTCACTCTCATATCTGTCTAGCTCGCTTGCTCTCTTGTCTGGCTCGCTCTTTTATCTGGCTTCCTCTGACATCTGGCTCGCTCGCTTGCTCTCTTGTCTGGCTCGCTCTCTTATCTGGCTCGTTCACTCTCATATCTGGCTTGCTCGCTTGCTCTCATGTATTGCTCGCTCGCTCTCATGTATTGCCCGCTCACTTGCTCTCATGTCTGGCTCACTCGCTCTCATATCTGGCTTGCTCGCTCTCATATCTGTCTGGCTCGCTTGCTTTCTTGTCTGGTTCGCTTTCTTATCTGGCACGCTCTCATATCTGGCTCACTCGCTTGCTCTCATATCTGGCTCGCTCGCTTGCGCTCATATCTGGCTCGCTCTCTTGCTCTCTTGTCTGGTTTGCTCGCTTGCTCCCTTGTCTGGCTCGCTCTCTTGCTCTCATATCTGGCTTGCTCGCTTGCTGAAATATCTGGCTCGCTCGCTTGCTCTCTTGTCTGGCTCGCTCTCTTATCTGGCTCGCTTGCTAGCATATCTGGCTCGCTCGCTTGCTCTCTTGTCTGGCTCGCTCTCTTATTTGGCTCGCTCGCATATCTGGCTCGCTCGCTCTCACATCTGGCTCGCTCGCTTGCTCTCATATCTGGCTCGCTCGCTTGCTCTCTTTTCTGGCTCACTCTCTTATCTGGCTCGCTCGCATATCTGGCTCGCTCGCTCTCACATCTGGCTCGCTCGCGTGCTCTCATATCTGACTCGCTCCCTTGCTCTCATTTCTGGCTTGCTCGCTTGCTCTCTTGTCTGGCTCGCTCTCTTATCTGGCTCGCTCGCTCTCATATCTGGCTCGCTTGCTTGCTCTCATGTCTGGCTTGCTCGCTTGCTCTCTTGTCTGGCTCGCTCTCTTATCTTGCTCGCTCGCATATCTGGCTCGCTCGCTCTCAAATCTGGCTTGCTCGCTTGCTCTCATATCTGGCTAGCTCGCTTGCTCTCTTGTCTTGCTCGCTCTCTTATCTGTCTCGCTCGCTCTCATATCTGGCTGGCTCGCTTGTTCTCATATCTGGCTCGCTCGCTCTCATGTCTGGCTCGCTCGTATATCTGGATCGCTCGCTTGCTCTCATATCTGGCTCGCTCGCTTGCTTAATTGTCTGGCTCGCTCTCTTATCTGCCTCGCTCTCTCTCACATCTGGCTTGCTCAATTACTCTCTTATCTGTTTCGCTCTCACATCTGGCTCGCTCGCTTTCTCTCATATCTGGCTCGCTCACTTGCTCTCTTTTCTGGCTCGCTCTCTTATCTGGCTTGCTCGCTAACATATCTGGCTCGCTCGCTGCTCTCTTGTCTGGCTTGCTCTCTTATCTGGCTCGCTCGCATATCTGGCTCGCTCGCTCTCACATCTGGTTGGCTCGCTTGCTCTCATATCTGGCTCGATCGCTTGCTCTCTTGTCTGGCTTGCTTTCTTATCTGGCTCGCTCTAATATCTGGCTTGCTCGCTTGCTCTCATACCTGGCTCGCTCGCTTGCTCTCTTGTATGTCTCGCTTTCTTTCATGGCTCGCTCGCTCTCATATCTGGCTCGCTCACTTGCTCTCTTGTCTGGCTCGCTCTCTTATCTGGCTCGCTCGCTCTCATACCTGGCTCGCTCACTTGCTCTCATGTCTGGCTCGCTCGCTCTCATATCTGGCTCGCTCACTTGCTCTCTTGTCTTGCTCGCTCTCTTATCTGGCTCGCTCGCTCTCATATCTGTCTGGCTCGCTTGCTTTCTTGTCTGGTTCGCTCTCTTATCTGGCACGCTCTCATATCTGGCTTGCTCGCTTGCTCTCATATCTGGCTCGCTCGCTTGCTCTCATATCTGGCTCGCTCGCTTGCTCTCTTGTCTGGCTCGCTCTCTTATCTGGCTTGCTCGCTCGCATATCTGGCTCGCTCGCTTGCTCTCATATCTGGCTCGCTCTCTCTCTTGTCTGGCTCGCTCTCTTATCTGGCTTGCTCGCATATCTGGCTCGCTCGCTCCCACATCTGGCTCGCTCGCTTGTCCTCTTGTCTGGCTCGCTCTCTTATCTGGCTCGCTCGCTCGCATATCTTGCTCGCTCGCTTGCTCTCATGTCTGGCTCGCTCGTTCTCATATCTGGCTCGCTGGCTTACTCTCATTCCTTGCTTGCTCGCTCCCATATCTGGCTCGCTCGCTTGCTCTCTTGTCTGGCTCGCTCTCTTATCTGGCTCGCTCGTATATCTGGCTTGCTCGCTTGCTCTTATATCTGGCTCTCTTGCTCTCTTGTCTGTCTTGCTCTCTTATATGGCTCGCTCGCATATCTGGCTCGCTCGCTCTCACATCTGGCTCGTTCGCTTGCTCTCATATCTGGCTCGCTCGCTCTCCTGTCTGGCTCGCTCTCTTATCTGGCTCACTCGCTCGCATATCTGGCTCGCTCGCTCGCATATCTGGCTCGCTCTCTTATCTGGCTCGCTCGCATATCTGGCTCGCTCGCTCACATCTGGCTCGCTCACTTTGTCTCATATCAGGCTTGCTCGCTTGCTCTCTTGTCTGGCTCGATCTCTTATCTGGCTCGCTCGCATATCTGGCTCGCTCGCTCACATCTGGCTCGCTCGCTTGCTCTCATATCTGGCTCGCTCGCTTGCTCTCTTGTCTGGCTCGCTCTCTTATCTGACTCGTTCGCATATCTGTCTCGCTCGCTCTCATATCTGGCTCGCTCGCTTGCTCTCATGTCTGGCTCGCTCTCATATCTGGCTCGCTCGCTTGCTCTCATGTCTGGCTCGCTCTCTTATATGGCCCGCTCGCATATCTGGCTCGCTCGCTTGCTCTCATATCTGGCTCGCTCGCTTGCGCTCTTCTCTGGTTCGCTCTCTTATCTGGCCTGTTCGCTTGAAAATCTGGCTCGCTCGCTCGCAAATCTGGCTAGCTCGCTCTCATATCTGGCTTGCTCGCTCACATATCTGGCTCGCTCGCTTGCTCTCATGTCTGGTTTTGCTCGCTGTCATATCTGTCTCGCTCGCTTGCTCTCTTGTCTGGTTCGCTTTCTTATCTGGCACGCTCTCATATCTGGCTCACTCGCTTGCTCTCATATCTGGCTCGCTCGCTTGCGCTCATATCTGGCTCGCTCTCTTGCTCTCTTGTCTGGCTCGCTCGCTTGCTCCCTTGTCTGGCTCGCTCTCTTGCTCTCATATCTGGCTTGCTCGCTTGCTGAAATATCTGGCTCGCTCGCTTGCTCTCTTGTCTGGCTCGCTCTCTTATCTGGCTCGCTTGCTAGCATATCTGGCTCGCTTGCTTGCTCTCTTGTCTGGCTCGCTCTCTTATTTGGCTCGCTCGCATATCTGGCTCGCTCGCTCTCTCATCTGGCTTGCTCGCTTGCTCTCATATCTGGCTCGCTCGCTTGCTCTCTTTTCTGGCTCACTCTCTTATCTGGCTCGCTCGCATATCTGGCTCGCTCGCTCTCACATCTGGCTCGCTCGCGTGCTCTCATATCTGGCTCGCTCGCTTGCTCTCTTGTCTGGCTCGCTCTCTTATCTGTCTTGCTCTCACATCTGGTTCGCTCGCTTGCTCTCATATCTGGCTCGCTCGCATGCTCTCTTGTCTGGCTCGCTCTCTTATCTGGCTTGTTCGCTCTCATATCTTGCTCGCTCGCTTGCTCTCATGTCTGGCTCGCTCACTCTCATATCTGTCTAGCTCGCTTGCTCTCTTGTCTGGCTCGCTCTTTTATCTGGCTTCCTCTGACATCTGGCTCGCTCGCTTGCTCACTTGTCTGGCTCGCTCTCTTATCTGGCTCGCTCACTCTCATATCTGGCTCGCTCGCTTGCTCTCATGTCTGGCTCGCTCGCTTGCTCTCATGTCTGGCTCGCTCGCTCTCATATCTGACTCGTTCCCTTGCTCTCATTTCTGGC
Source organism: Hyla sarda (assembly GCF_029499605.1). NCBI lineage: Eukaryota > Metazoa > Chordata > Amphibia > Anura > Hylidae > Hyla > Hyla sarda. Next base: position 297,325 of record NW_026610131.1, on the reverse strand, counting down.
TTGCTCGCTTGCTCTCTTGTCTGGCTCGCTCTCTTATCTTGCTCGCTCGCATATCTGGCTCGCTCGCTCTCAAATCTGGCTTGCTCGCTTGCTCTCATATCTGGCTTGCTCGCTTGCTCTCTTGTCTGGCTCGCTCTCTTATCTGGCTCGCTCGCTAACATATCTGGCTCGCTCGCTGCTCTCTTGTCTGGCTCGCTCTCTTATCTGGCTCGCTCGCATATCTGGCTCGCTCGCTCTCACATCTGGTTGGCTCGCTTGCTCTCATATCTGGCTCGATCGCTTGCTCTCTTGTCTGGCTTGCTTTCTTATCTGGCTCGCTCTAATATCTGGCTTGCTCGCTTGCTCTCATATCTGGCTCGCTCGCTTGCTCTCTTGTCTGTCTCGCTCTCTTTCATGGCTCGCTCGCTCTCATATCTGGCTCGCTCACTTGCTCTCTTGTCTGGCTCGCTCTCTTATCTGGCTCGCTCGCTCTCATACCTGGCTCGCTCGCTTGCTCTCATGTCTGGCTCGCTCGCTCTCATATCTGGCTCGCTCACTTGCTCTCTTGTCTTGCTCGCTCTCTTATCTGGCTCGCTCGCTCTCATATCTGTCTGGCTCGCTTGCTTTCTTGTCTGGTTCGCTCTCTTATCTGGCACGCTCTCATATCTGGCTTGCTCGCTTGCTCTCATATCTGGCTCGCTCGCTTGCTCTCATATCTGGCTCGCTCGCTTGCTCTCTTGTCTGGCTCGCTCTCTTATCTGGCTCGCTCTCTTATCTGGCTCGCTCGCTCGCATATCTGGCTCGCTCGCTTGCTCTCATATCTGGCTCGCTCTCTCTCTTGTCTGGCTCGCTCTCTTATCTGGCTTGCTCGCATATCTGGCTCGCTCGCTCCCACATCTGGCTCGCTCGCTTGTCCTCTTGTCTGGCTCGCTCTCTTATCTGGCTCACTCGCTCGCATATCTTGCTCGCTCGCTTGCTCTCATGTCTGGCTCGCTCGTTCTCATATCTGGCTCGCTGGCTTACTCTCATTCCTTGCTTGCTCGCTCTCATATCTGGCTCGCTCGCTTGCTCTCTTGTCTGGCTCGCTCTCTTATCTGGCTCGCTCGTATATCTGGCTTGCTCGCTTGCTCTTATATCTGGCTCTCTTGCTCTCTTGTCTGTCTCGCTCTCTTATATGGCTCGCTCGCATATCTGGCTCGCTCGCTCTCACATCTGGCTCGTTCGCTTGCTCTCATATCTGGCTCGCTCGCTCGTTCTCCTGTCTGGCTCGCTTTCTTATCTGGCTCGCTCGCTCTCATATCTGGCTCGCTCGCTCGCTCTCCTGTCTGGCTCGCTCTCTTATCTGGCTCACTCGCTCGCATATCTGGCTCGCTCGCTCGCATATCTGGCTCGCTCTCTTATCTGGCTCGCTCGCATATCTGGCTCGCTCGCTCACATCTGGCTCGCTCACTTTGTCTCATATCAGGCTTGCTCGCTTGCTCTCTTGTCTGGCTCGATCTCTTATCTGGCTCGCTCGCATATCTGGCTCGCTCGCTCACATCTGGCTCGCTCGCTTGCTCTCATATCTGGCTCGCTCGCTTGCTCTCTTGTCTGGCTCGCTTTCTTATCTGACTCGTTCGCATATCTGTCTCGCTCGCTCTCATATCTGGCTCGCTCGCTTGCTCTCATGTCTGGCTCGCTCTCATATCTGGCTCGCTCGCTTGCTCTCATGTCTGGCTCGCTCTCTTATATGGCCCGCTCGCATATCTGGCTCGCTCGCTTGCTCTCATATCTGGCTCGCTCGCTTGCGCTCTTCTCTGGTTCGCTCTCTTATCTGGCCTGTTCGCTTGAAAATCTGGCTCGCTCGCTCGCAAATCTGGCTAGCTCGCTCTCATATCTGGCTTGCTCGCTCACATATCTGGCTCGCTCGCTTGCTCTCATGTCTGGTTTTGCTCGCTGTCATATCTGTCTCGCTCGCTTGCTCTCTTGTCTGGTTCGCTTTCTTATCTGGCACGCTCTCATATCTGGCTCACTCGCTTGCTCTCATATCTGGCTCGCTCGCTTGCGCTCATATCTGGCTCGCTCTCTTGTTCTCTTGTCTGGCTCGCTCGCTTGCTCCCTTGTCTGGCTCGCTCTCTTGCTCTCATATCTGGCTTGCTCGCTTGCTGAAATATCTGGCTCGCTCGCTTGCTCTCTTGTCTGGCTCGCTCTCTTATCTGGCTCGCTTGCTAGCATATCTGGCTCGCTTGCTTGCTCTCTTGTCTGGCTCGCTCTCTTATTTGGCTCGCTCGCATATCTGGCTCGCTCGCTCTCTCATCTGGCTTGCTCGCTTGCTCTCATATCTGGCTCGCTCGCTTGCTCTCTTTTCTGGCTCACTCTCTTATCTGGCTCGCTCGCATATCTGGCTCGCTCGCTCTCACATCTGGCTCGCTCGCGTGCTCTCATATCTGGCTCGCTCGCTTGCTCTCTTGTCTGGCTCGCTCTCTTATCTGTCTCGCTCTCACATCTGGTTCGCTCGCTTGCTCTCATATCTGGCTCGCTCGCATGCTCTCTTGTCTGGCTCGCTCTCTTATCTGGCTTGTTCGCTCTCATATATTGCTCGCTCGCTTGCTCTCATGTCTGGCTCGCTCACTCTCATATCTGTCTAGCTCGCTTGCTCTCTTGTCTGGCTCGCTCTTTTATCTGGCTTCCTCTGACATCTGGCTCGCTCGCTTGCTCTCTTGTCTGGCTCGCTCTCTTATCTGGCTCGCTCACTCTCATATCTGGCTTGCTCGCTTGCTCTCATGTATTGCTCGCTCGCTCTCATGTATTGCTCGCTCACTTGCTCTCATGTCTGGCTCACTCGCTCTCATATCTGGCTTGCTCGCTCTCATATCTGTCTGGCTCGCTTGCTTTCTTGTCTGGTTCGCTTTCTTATCTGGCACGCTCTCATATCTGGCTCACTCGCTTGCTCTCATATCTGGCTCGCTCGCTTGCGCTCATATCTGGCTCGCTCTCTTGCTCTCTTGTCTGGCTCGCTCGCTTGCTCCCTTGTCTGGCTCGCTCTCTTGCTCTGAAATCTGGCTTGCTCGCTTGCTGAAATATCTGGCTCGCTCGCTTGCTCTCTTGTCTGGCTCGCTCTCTTATCTGGCTCGCTTGCTAGCATATCTGGCTCGCTCGCTTGCTCTCTTGTCTGGCTCGCTCTCTTATTTGGCTCGCTCTCATATCTGGCTCGCTCGCTCTCACATCTGGCTCGCTCGCTTGCTCTCATATCTGGCTCGCTCGCTTGCTCTCTTTTCTGGCTCACTCTCTTATCTGGCTCGCTCGCATATCTGGCTCGCTCGCTCTCACATCTGGCTCGCTCGCGTGCTCTCATATCTGGCTCGCTCGCTTGCTCTCTTGTCTGGCTCGCTCTCTTATCTGTCTCGCTCTCACATCTGGCTCGCTCGCTTGCTCTCATATCTGGCTCGCTCGCATGCTCTCTTGTCTGGCTCGCTCTCTTATCTGGCTTGTTCTCTCTCATATCTTGCTCGCTCGCTTGCTCTCATGTCTGGCTCGCTCGCTCTCGCATCTGGCTCGCTCGCTTGCTCTCATATCTGGCTTGCTCGCTTGCTCTCTTTTCTGGCTCACTCTCTTATCTGGCTCGCTCGCATATCTGGCTCGCTCGCTCTCACATCTGGCTCGCTCGCGTGCTCTCATATCTGGCTCGCTCGCTTGCTCTCTTGTCTGGCTCGCTCTCTTATCTGTCTCGCTCTCACATCTGGCTCGCTCGCTTGCTCTCATATCTGGCTCGCTCGCATGCTCTCTTGTCTGGCTCGCTCTCTTATCTGGCTTGTTCTCTCTCATATCTTGCTCGCTCGCTTGCTCTCTTGTCTGGCTCGCTCTCTTATCTGGCTCGCTCACTCTCATATCTGGCTTGCTCGCTTGCTATCATGTATTGCTCGCTCGCTCTCATGTATTGCTCGCTCACTTGCTCTCATGTCTGGCTCACTCGCTCTCATATCTGGCTCGCTCGCTTACTCTCTTGTCTGGCTCTCTCACTTAAATGGCTCGCTCGCTCATCTGGCTAGCTCGCTTTCATATGTGGCTCGCTCACTCTGATATCTCGCTCGCTCGCTTGCTCTCTTGTCTGGTTCGCTCTCTTATCTGGCTCGCTCTCATATCTGGCTTGCTCGCTTGCTCTCATATCTGGCTCGCTCGCTTGCTCTCCTATGTGTCTCGCTCGCTTGCTCTCTTGTCTGGCTCGCTCGCTTGCTCTCTTGTCTGGCTCGCTCTCTTATCTGGCTCGCTCTCACATCTGGCTCGCTCGCTTGCTCTCTTGTCTGGCTCGCTCTCTTATCTGGCTCGCTCGCTCTCATATCTGGCTCGCTCGCTTGCTCTCATGTCTGGCTCGCTCGCTCTCATATCTGGCTCGCTCGCTTGCTCTCTTGTCTGGCTCGCTCTCTTATATGGCTCGCTCGCATATCTGGCTCGCTCGCTCTCACATCTGGCTCGCTCGCTTGCTCTCTTGTCTGGCTCCCTCTCTTATCTGGCAAGCTTGCTCTCATATCTGGCTTGCTCGCATATCTGGCTCGCTCACTCTCACCTCTGGCTCGCTCGCTTGCTCTCATATCTGGCTCGCTCGCTTGCTCTCTTGTCTGGCTCGCTCTCTTAACTGGCTCGCTCGCTCTCATGTCTGGCTCGCTCGCTTGCTCTCTTGTCTGGCTCGCTCGCTCTCATATCTGGCTCGCTCGCTTGCTCTCTTGTCTGGCTCGCTCTCTTATATGGCTCGCTCGCATATCTGGCTCGCTCGCTCTCACATCTGGCTCGCTCGCTTGCTCTCTTGTCTGGCTCCCTCTCTTATCTGGCAAGCTTGCTCTCATATCTGGCTTGCTAGCTTGCTCTCTTGTCTGGCTCGCTCTCTTATTTGGCTCGCTCGCAAATCTGGCTCGCTCGCTCTCACATCTGGCTCGCTCGCTTGCTCTCATATCTGGCTCGCTCGCTTGCTCTCTTGTTTGGCTGGCTCTCTTATCTGGCTCGCTCTCATATCTGGCTCGCTCGCCTGCTCTCCTATCTGGCTCGCACGCTTGCTCTCTTTTATGGCTCGCTCGCATATCTGGCTCGCTCGCTCTCACATCTGGCTCGCTCGCTTGCTCTCTTGTCTGGCTCGCTCTCTTATCTGGCTCGCTCGCATATCTGGTTCGCTCGCTCTCACATCTGGCTTGCTCGCTTGCTCTCTTGTCTGGCTCACTCTCTTATCTGGCTCGCTCGCTCTCATATCTGGCTCGCTCGCTCTCATGTCTTGCTCGCTCGCTCTCATATCTGGCTCGCTCACTTACTCTCATGCCTGGCTCGCTCACTCTCATATCTGGCTCGCTCGCTTGCTCTCATGTCTGGCTTGCTCGCTCTCATCTCTGGTTCGCTCGCTTGCTCTCATGTCTGGCTCACTCGCTCTCATATCTGGCTCGCTCGCTTGCTCTCTTGTCTGGCTCGCTCTCTTATTTGTTACGCTCTCATATCTGGCTTGCTCGCTTGCTCTCATATCTGGCTCGCTCACTTGCTCTCATATCTGTCTGGCTCGCTTGTTCTCTTGTCTGGCTTGCTCGCTCTCATATCTGTCTGGCTCGCTTGCTCTCTTGTCTGGTTTGCTCTCTTATTTGGCACGCTCTCATATCTGGCTCGCTCGCTTGATCTCATATCTGTCTCGCTCACTTGCTCTCATATCTGGCTCGCTCGCTTGCTCTCTTGTGTGGCTCACTCTCTTATCTGGCTCGCTCGCATATCTGGCTCGCTCGCATATCTAGCTCCCTCGCTCTCAAATCTGGTTTGCTCGCTTGTTCTCATATCTGGCTAGCTCGTTTGCTCTCTTGTCTGGCTCATTCTCTTATCTGGCTCGCTCGCATATCTGGCTAGCTCGCTCTCATATCTGGCTCGCTCGCTTGCTCTCATATCTGACTCGCTCGCTTGCTCTCATTTCTGGCTTGCTCGCTTGCTCTCTTGTCTGGCTCGCTCTCTTATCTTGCTCGCTCGCATATCTGGCTCGCTCGCTCTCAAATCTGGCTTGCTCGCTTGCTCTCATATCTGGCTAGCTCGCTCGCTCTCTTATCTGGCTCGCTCTCATATCTGGCTGGCTCGCTTGCTCTCATATCTGGCTAGCTCGCTTGCTCTCTTGTCTTGCTCGCTCTCAAATCTGGCTAGCTCGCTTGCTCTCTTGTCTGGCTCGCTCTCTTATCTGGCTCGCTCGCATATCTGGCTCGCTCGCTTGCTCTCATATCTGGCTCGCTCGCTTGCTCTCTTGTCTAGCTCGCTCTCTTATCTGGCTCGCTCTCATATCTGGCTCGCTCGCTTGCTCTCATATCTGGCTCGCTCGCTTGCTCTCATATCTGGCTAGCTCGCTTGCTCTCTTGTCTTGCTCGCTCTCTTATCTGGCTCACTCTCATTTCTGGCTGGCTCGCTTGCTCTCATATCTGGCTGGCTCGCTTGCTCTCATATCTGGCTCGATCGCTCTCATGTCTGGCTCGCTCTCATATCTGGATAACTTGCTTGCTCTCATATCTGGCTCGCTCGCTTGCTTAATTGTCTGGCTCGCTCTCTTATCTGCCTCACTCTCTCTCACATCTGGCTTGCTCGCTTGCTCTCATATCTGGCTCGCTCGCTGCTCTCTTGTCTGGCTCGTTCTCTTATCTGGCTCGCTCGCATGTCTTGCTTGCTCGCTCTCACATCTGGCTCGCTCGCTTGCTCTCTTGTCTGGCTCGCTCTCTCATCTGGCTTGCTCGCTAGCATTTGTGGCTCGCTCGCTTGCTCTCTTGTCTGGCTTGCTCTCTTATCTGTCTCGCTATTACATCTGGCTCGCTCGCTTGCTCTCATATCTGGCTCGCTCGCTTGATCTCTTGTCTGGCTCGCTCTCTTATCTGGCTTGCTTGCATATCTTGCTCGCTCACTCTCACATCTGGCTCGCTCGCTTGCTCTAAAATCTGGCTCGATCGCTTGCTCTCCTGTCTGGCTCGCTCTCTTATCTGGCTTGCTCGCTAGCATATCTGGCTCGCTCGCTTGCTCTCTTGTCTGGCTTGCTCTCTTATCTGGCTCGCTCGCTTGCTCTCTTGTCTGGCTCGCTCTCTTATCTGGCTTGCTCGCTAGCATATCTGGCTCGCTCGCTTGCTGTCTTGTCTGGCTTGCTCTCTTATCTGTCTCGCTATTACATCTGGCTTGCTCGCTTGCTCTCATATCTGGCTCGCTCGCTTGCTCTCTTGTCTGGCTCGCTCTCTTATCTGGCTCACTCGCATATCTGGCTCGCTCGCTCTTAAATCTGGCTCGCTCGCTTGGTCTCATATCTGGCTAGCTCGCTTGCTCTCTTGTCTTGCTCGTTCTCTTATCTGGCTCGCTCGCTCTCATATCTGGCTGGCTCGCTTGCTCTCATATCTGGCTTGCTCGCTTGCTCTCATATCTGGCTCGCTCGCTCTCATATCTGGCTCGCTCTCATATCTGGATCGCTCGCTTGCTCTCATATCTGGCTCGCTCGCTTGCTTAATTGTCTGGCTCGCTCTCTTATCTGCCTCACTCTCTCTCACATCTGGCTTGCTCGCTTGCTCTCATATCTGGCTCGCTCGCTGCTCTCTTGTCTGGCTCGTTCTCTTATCTGGCTCGCTCGCATATCTTGCTTGCTCGCTCTCACATCTGGCTCGCTCGCTTGCTCTCTTGTCTGGCTCGCTCTCTCATCTGGCTTGCTCGCTAGCATTTGTGGCTCGCTCGCTTGCTCTCTTGTCTGGCTTGCTCTCTTATCTGTCTCGCTATTACATCTGGCTCGCTCGCTTGCTCTCATATCTGGCTTGCTCGCTTGATCTCTTGTCTGGCTCGCTCTCTTATCTGGCTTGCTTGCATATCTTGCTCGCTCACTCTCACATCTGGCTCGCTCGCTTGCTCTAAAATCTGGCTCGATCGCTTGCTCTCCTGTCTGGCTCGCTCTCTTATCTGGCTTGCTCGCTAGCATATCTGGCTCGCTCGCTTGCTCTCTTGTCTGGCTTGCTCTCTTATCTGGCTCGCTCGCTTGCTCTCTTGTCTGGCTCGCTCTCTTATCTGGCTTGCTCGCTAGCATATCTGGCTCGCTCGCTTGCTGTCTTGTCTGGCTTGCTCTCTTATCTGTCTCGCTATTACATCTGGCTTGCTCGCTTGCTCTCATATCTGGCTCGCTCGCTTGCTCTCTTGTCTGGCTCGCTCTCTTATCTGGCTCACTCGCATATCTGGCTCACTTGCTCTTAAATCTGGCTCGCTCGCTTGGTCTCATAACTGGCTAGCTCGCTTGCTCTCTTGTCTTGCTCGTTCTCTTATCTGGCTCGCTCGCTCTCATATCTGGCTGGCTCGCTTGCTCTCGTATCTGGCTTGCTCGCTTGCTCTCATATCTGGCTCGCTCGCTCTCATATCTGGCTCGCTCTCATATCTGGATCGCTCGCTTGCTCTCATATCTGGCTCGCTCGCTTGCTTAATTGTCTGTCTCTCTCTCTTATCTGCCTCGCTCTCTCTCACATCTGGCTTGCTCGCTTGCTCTCATATCTGGCTCGCTCGCTGCTCTCTTGTCTGGCTCGCTCTCTTATCTGGCTCGCTCGCATATCTTGCTCGCTCGCTCTCACATCTGGCTCGCTCGCTTGCTCTCATATCTGGTTCGCACGTTTGCTCTCTTGTCTGGCTCGCTCTCTTATCTGGCTTGCTCACTATCATATCTGGCTCGCTCGCTTGCTCTCTCGTCTGACTTGCTCTCTTATCTGTCTCGCTCTCACATCTGGCTCGCTCGCTTGCTCTCATATCTGGCTCGCTCGCATGCTCTCTTGTCTGGTTCGCTCTCTAATCTGGCATGCTCTCATATCTGGCTTGCTCACTTGCTCTCATATCTGTCTCGCTCGCTTGCTCTCATATCTGGTTCGCTCGCTTGCTCTCTTGTCTGGCACGCTCTCTTATCTGGTTCACTCGCATATCTGGCTCGCTCGCTCTGAAATCTGGCTCGCTCGCTTGCTCTCATATCTGGCTAGCTCGCTTGCTCTCTTGTCTTGCTCGCTCTCTTATCTGGCTCGCTCGCTCTCATATCTGGTTGGCTCGTTTGCTCTCATATCTGGCTCGCTCGCTTGCTCTCATATCTGGGTCGCTCGCTCTCATGTCTGGCTTGCTGGCATATCTGGATCGCTTGCTTGCTCTCATATCTGGCTCGCTCGCTTGCTTAATTGTCTGGCTCGCTCTCTTATCTGTCTCGCTCTCTCTCACATCTGGCTTGCTCGCTTGCTCTCATATCTGGCTCGCTCGCTGCTCTCTTGTCTGGCTCGCTCTCTTATCTGTCTCGCTCTCACATCTGGCTCGCTCGCTTGCTCTCATGTCTGGCTCGCTCACTCTCATATCTGGCTGGCTCACTCGCTCTCTTATCTGGTTCACTCGCATATCTGGCTCGCTCGCTCTCAAATCTGGCTCGCTCGCTTGCTCTCATATCCGGCTAGCTCGCTCGCTCTCTTATCTGGCTCGCTCTCATATCTGGCTGGCTCGCTTGTTCTCATATCTGGCTCGCTCGCTCTCATGTCGGGCTCGCTCGCATATCTGGATCGCTTGCTCGCTCGCATATCTGGCTCGCTCGCTCTCAAATCTGGCTCGCTCGCTTGCTCTCATATCTGGCTCGCTCGCTTGCTCTCATATCTGGCTCGCTCGCTTGCTCTCTTGTCTTGCTCGCTCTCTTATCTGGCTCACTCTCATATCTGGCTGGCTCGCTTGCTCTCATATCTGGCTGGCTCGCTTGCTCTCATATCTGGCTCGATCGCTCTCATGTCTGGCTCGCTCTCATATCTGGATCACTCGCTTGCTCTCATATCTGGCTCGCTCGCTTGCTTAATTGTCTGGCTCGCTCTCTTATCTGCCTCACTCTCTCTCACATCTGGCTTGCTCGCTTGCTCTCATATCTGGTTCGCTCGCTGCTCTCTTGTCTGGCTCGCTCTCTTATCTGGCTCTCTCGCATATCTTGCTCGCTCGCTCTCACATCTGGTTTGCTCACTTGCTCTCATATCTGTCTCGCTCGCTTGCTCTCTTGTCTGGCTCGCTCTCTCATCTGGCTTGCTCGCTAGCATATCTGGCTCGCTCGCTTGCTCTCTTGTCTGGCTTGCTCTCTTATCTGTCTCGCTATTACATCTGGCTTGCTCGCTTGCTCTCATATCTGGCTCGCTCGCTTGCTCTCTTGTCTGGCTCGCTCTCTTATCTGGCTTGCTTGCATATTTTGCTCGCTCGCTCTCACATCTGGCTCGCTCGCTTGCTCTCAAATCTGGCTCGATCGCTTGCTCTCTTGTCTGGCTCGCTCTCTTATCTGGCTCGCTCACTCTCATATCTGGCTCGCTCGCTTGCTCTCATGTCTGGCTCGCTCGCTCTCATATCTGGCTTTCTCGCTTGCTCTCTTGTCTGGTTCGCTCTCTTATCTGGCTCGCTCTCATATCTGGCTTGCTCGCTTGCTCTCATATCTGGCTCGTTCGCTTGCTCTCTTATCTGGCTCGCTTTCTTATCTGGCTCGCTCGCATATCTGGCTCACTCGCTCTCACATCTGGCTGGCTCGCTTGCTCTCATATCTGGCTGGCTCGCTTGCTCTCATATCTGGCTCGCTCGCTTGCTCTCTTGTCTGGCTTGCTCTCTTATCTGGCTCGCTCGCTCGCATATCTGGCTCGCTCTCATGTCTGGCTCGCTCGCTCTCATATTTGGCTTGCTCGCTTGCTCTCATATCTGGCTCGCTCGCTTGCTCTCATATCTGGCTCGCTCGCTTGCTTTCTTGTCTGGCTCGCTCTCTTATCTGGCTCGCTCGCTCTCATATCTGGCTCGCTCGCTTGCTCTCATGTCTGGCTCGCTCGCTCTCATATCTGGCTCGCTCGCTTGCTCTCATGTCAGGCTGGCTCGCTCTCATATCTGGCTTTCTCACTTGCTCTCTTGTCTGGTTCGCTCTCTTATCTGGCTCGCTATCATATCTGGCTTGCTCGCTTGCTCTCATATCTGGCTCGCTCGCTCGCTCCCATATCTGGCTTTCTCGCTTGCTCTCTTGTCTGGTTCGCTCTCTTATCTGTCTCGCTCTCATATCTGGATTGCTCGCTTGCTCTCATATCTGGCTCGCTTGCTTGCACTCATATCTGGCTCGCTCGCTTGCTCTCTTGTCTGGCTCGCTCTCTTATCTGGCTCACTCGCATATCTGGCTCGCTCGCTCTTAAATCTGGCTCGCTCGCTTGCTCTCATATCTGGCTAGCTCGCTTGCTCTCATGTCAGGCTCGCTCGCTCTCATATCTGGCTTTCTCACTTGCTCTCTTGTCTGGTTCGCTCTCTTATCTGGCTCGCTATCATATCTGGCTTGCTCGCTTGCTCTCATATCTGGCTCGCTCGCTTGCTCTCTTGTCTGGCTCGCTCTCTTATCTGGCTCGCTCGCTCTCATATCTGTCTCACTCGCTCGCTCTCATATCTGGCTTTCTCGCTTGCTCTCTTGTCTGGTTCGCTCTCTTATCTGTCTCGCTCTCATATCTGGATTGCTCGCTTGCTCTCATATCTGGCTCGCTCGCTTGCACTCATATCTGGCTCGCTCTCTTGCTCTCTTGTCTGGCTCGCTCTCTTATCTGGCTCACTCGCATATCTGGCTCGCTCGCTCTTAAATCTGGCTCGCTCGCTTGGTCTCATATCTGGCTAGCTCGCTTGCTCTATTGTCTTGCTCGCTCTCATATCTGGCTAGCTCGCTTGCTCTCTTGTCTTGCTCGTTCTCTTATCTGGCTCGCTCGCTCTCATATCTGGCTGGCTCGCTTGCTCTCATATCTGGCTCGCTTGCTCTCATATCTGGCTCGCTCGCTCTCATGTCTGGCTCGCTCTCATATCTGGATCGCTCGCTTGCTCTCATATCTGGCTCGCTCGCTTGCTTAATTGTCTGGCTCGCTCTCTTATCTGCCTCGCTCTCTCTCACATCTGGCTTGCTCGCTTGCTCTCATATATGGCTCGCTCGCTGCTCTCTTGTCTGGCTCGCTCTCTTATCTGGCTCGCTCGCATATCTTGCTCGCTCGCTCTCTCATCTGGCACGCTTGCTTTCATATCTGGCTCGCTCGCTTGCTCTCTTGTCTGGCACGCTCCCTTATCTGGCTTGCTCGCTATCATATCTGGCTCGCTCGCTTGCTCTCTTGTCTGACTTGCTCTCTTATCTGTCTCGCTCTCACATCTGGCTCGCTCGCTTGCTCTCATATCTGGCTCGCTCGCTTGCTCTCTTGTCTGGCTCGCTCTCTTATCTGGCTTGCTCGCTAGCATATCTGGCTCGCTCGCTTGTTCTCTTATTTGTCTCGCTCGCTCTCATATCTGGCTAGCTCGCTTGCTCTCTTGTCTTGCTCGCTCTCATATCTGGCTAGCTCGCTTGCTCTCATGTCAGGCTCGCTCGCTCTCATATCTGGCTTTCTCACTTGCTCTCTTGTCTGGTTCGCTTTCTTGTCTGGCTCGCTATCATATCTGGCTTGCTCTCATATCTGGCTCGCTCGCTTGCTCTCTTGTCTGGCTCGCTCTCTTATCTGGCTCGCTCGCTCTCATATCTGGCTCGCTCGCTTGCTCTCATATCTGGCTTTCTCGGTTGCTCTCTTGTCTGGTTCGCTCTCTTATCTGTCTCGCTCTCATATCTGGCTCGCTCGCTTGCACTCGTATCTGGCTCGCTCGCTTGCTCTCTTGTCTGGCTCGCTCTCTTATCTGGCTCACTCGCATATCTGGCTCGCTTGCTCTTAAATCTGTCTCGCTCGCTTGCTCTCATATCTGGCTAGCTCGCTTGCTCTCTTGTCTTGCTCGCTCTCATATCTGGCTAGCTCGCTTGCTCTCTAGTCTTGCTCTTTCTCTTATCTGGCTCGCTCGCTCTCATATCTGGCTGGCTCGCTTGCTCTCATATCTGGCTCGCTCGCTTGCTCTCATATCTGGCTCGCTCGCTCTCATGTCTGGCTCGCTCTCATATCTGGATCGCTCGCTTGCTCTCATATCTGGCTCGCTCGCTCGCTTGCTTAATTGTCTGGCTCGCTCTCTTATCTGCCTCGCTCTCTCTCACATCTGGCTTGCTCGCTTGCTCTCATATCTGGCTCGCTCGCTGCTCTCTTGTCTGGCTCGCTCTCTTATCTGGCTCGCTCGCATATCTTGCTCGCTCGCTCTCTCATCCTGCTCGCTTGCTCTCATATCTGGCTCGCTCGCTTGCTCTCTTGTCTGGCTCGCTCCCTTATCTGGCTTGCTCGCTATCATATCTGGCTCGCTCGCTTGCTCTCTTGTCTGACTTGCTCTCTTATCTGTCTCGCTCTCACATCTGGCTCGCTTGCTCTCATATCTGGCTCGCTCGCTTGCTCTCTTGTCTGGCTCGCTCTCTTATCTGGCTTGCTCGCTAGCATATCTGGCTCGCTCGCTTGTTCTCTTATCTGTCTCGCTCGCTCTCATATATGGCTCGCTCGCTTGCTCTCATATCTGGCTCCCTCGCTTGCTCTCATGTCTGGCTCGCTCGCTCTCATATCTGGATTTCTCACTTGCTCTCTTGTCTGGTTCGCTCTCTTATCTGGCTCGCTCTCATATCTGGCTTGCTCGCTTGCTCTCATATCTGGCTCGCTTGCTTGCTCTCTTGTCTGGCTCGCTCTCTTATCTGGCTCGCTCACATATCTGGCTCGATCGCTCTCACATCTGGCTGGCTCGTTTGCTCTCATATCTGGCTCACTCGCTTGCTCTCATATCTGGCTTGCTCGCTAGCATATCTGGCTCGCTCGCTTGCTCTCTTGTATGGCTCGCTCTCTTATCTGGCTCTCTCGCTCGCATATTTGGCTCACTCGCTCTCATATCTTACTCGCTCGCTCTCATGTCTGGCTCGCTCGCTCTCATATCTGGTTTGCTCGCTTGCTCTCATATCTGGCTAGCTCGCTTGCTCTCATATCTGGCTCGCTCGCTTGCTCTCTTGTCTGGCTCGCTCTTTTATCTGGCTCGCTCTCATATCTGGCTCGCTTGCTCTCATGTCTGGCTCGCTCGCTCTCATATTTGGCTCGCTCGCTTGCTCTCATGTCTGGCTCGCTCGCTCTCATATCTGGCTTTATCACTTGCTCTCTTGTCTGGTTCGCTCTCTTATCTGGCTCGCTCTCAAATCTGGCTTGCTCGCTTGCTCTCATATCTGGCTTGCTCGCTTGCTCTCTTGTCTGGCTCGCTCTCTTATTTGGCTCGCTCGCAAATCTGGCTCGCTCGCTCTAACATCTGGTTGGCTCGATTGCTCTCATATCTGGCTCGCTCGCTCTCATATCTGGCTCGCTCGCTTGCTCTGTTGTCTGGTTCGCTCTCTTATCTGACTCGCTCTCATATCTGACTTGCTCGCTTGCTCTCATATCTGGCTCGCTCGCTTGTTCTCATATATGGCTCGCTCGCTTGCTCTCTTGTCTGGCTCGCTCTCTTATCTGGCTCGCTCGCATATCTGGCTCGCTCGCTCTCAAATCTGGCTGGCTCACTTGCTCTCATATCTGGCTCGCTCGCTTGCTCTCATATCTGGCTCGCTCGCTCTCATGTCTGGCTTGCTCTCATATCTGGCTTGCACGCTTGCTTAATTGTCTGGCTCGCTCTCTTATCTGCCTCGCTCTCTTTCACATCTGGCTTGCTCGCTTGCTCTCATATCTGGCTCGCTCGCTGCTCTCTTGTCTGGCTCGCTCTCTTATCTGGCTCGCTCGCATATCTTGCTCGCTTGCTCTCACATCTGGCTCGCTCGCTTGCTCTCATATCTGGTTCGCTCGCTTGCTCCCTTGTCTGGCTCGCTCTCTTATCTGGCTTGCTCGCTAGCATATCTGGCTCGCTAGCTTGCTCTCTTGTCTGGCTTGCTCTCTTATCTGTCTCGCTCTCACATCTGGCTTGCTCGCTTGCTCTCATATCTGGCTCGCTCGCTTGCTCTCTTGTCTGGCTGGCTCTCTTATCTGGCTTGCTCGCTAGCATATCTGGCTCGCTCGCTTGCTCTCTTGTCTGGCTTGCTCTCTTATCTGTCTCGCTCTCACATCTGGCTCGCTCGCTTGCTCTGTATCTGGCTCGCTCGCTTGCTCTCCTGTCTGGCTCGCTCTCTTATCTGGCTTGCTCGCTAACATTTCTGGCTCGCTCGCTTGCTCTATTGTCTGGCTTGCTCTCTTATCTGGCTCGCTCGCTCCCATATCTGGCTCGCTCACTTACTCTCTTATCTGGCTCGCTCGCTCTCATATCTGGCTGGCTCGCTTGCTCTCATATCTGGCTCGCTCGCTTGCTCTCATATCTGGCTCGCTCACTCTCATGTCTGGCTCGCTCTCATATCTGGATCGCTCGCTTGCTCTCATATCTGGCTCGCTCGCTTGCTTAATTGTCTTTCTCGCTCTCTTATCTGCCTCACTTTCTCTCACATCTGGCTTGCTCGCTTGCTCTTATATCTGGCTCGCTCGCTGCTCTCTTGTCTGGCTCGCTCTCTTATCTGGCTCGCTCGCATATCTTGCTTGCTCGCTCTCATATCTGGCTCGCTCGCTTGCTCTCATATCTGGCTCGCTCACTTGCTCTTTTGTCTGGCTCGCTCTCTTATCTGGCTTGCTCGCATATCTGGCTCGCTCGCTCTCATATCTGGCTCGCTCGATTGCTCTCATGTCTGACTCGCTCGATCTCATATCTGGCTTTCTCACTTGCTCTCTTGTCTGGTTTGCTCTCTTATCTGGCTCACTCTCATATCTGGCTTTCCCGCTTGCTCTCTTGTCTGGTTCGCTCTCTTATCTGGCTCACTCTCATATCTGGCTTGCTCGCTTGCTCTCATATCTGGCTCGCTCGCTTGCTCTCTTGTCTGGCTCGCTCTCTTATCTGGCTCGCTCGCATATCTGGCTCGCTCGCTCTCATATCTGGCTCGCTCGATTGCTCTCATGTCTGACTCGCTCGATCTCATATCTGGCTTTCTCACTTGCTCTCTTGTCTGGTTTGCTCTCTTATCTGGCTCGCTCTCATATCTGGCTTGCTCACTTGCTCTCATATCTGGCTCGCTCGCTTGCTCTCTTGTCTGGCTCGCTCTCTTATCTGGCTCACTCGCATATCTGGCTCGCTCGATCTCACATCTGGCTGGCTCACTTGCTCTCATATCTGGCTCGCTCGCTCTCTTGTCTGGTTCGCTCTCTTATCTGTCTGGCTCTCATATCTGGCTTGCTCACTTGCTCTCATATCTGGCTCGCTCGCTTGCTCTCAAATCTGGCTCGCTCGCTTGCTCTCATATCTGGCTAGCTTGCTTGCTCTCTTGTCTTGCTCGCTCTCTTATCTGGCTCTCTCGCTCTCATATCTGGCTGGCTTGCTCTCATATCTGGCTCGCTCGCTTGCTCTCATATCTGGCTCGCTCGCTCTCATGTCTGGCTCGCTCGCTCTCATGTCTGGCTCGCTCTCATATCTGGATCGCTCGCTTGCTCTTATATCTGGCTCGCTCGCTTGCTCTCTTGTCTGGCTTGCTCTCTTATCTGTCTCGCTCTCACATCTGGCTCGCTCGCTTGCTCTCATATCTGGCTCGCTCGCTTGCTCTCTTGTCTGGCTCGCTCTCTTATCTGGCTTGCTCGCTAGCATATCTGGCTCGCTCGCTTGCTATCTTGTCTGGCTTGCTCTCTTATCTGGCTCGCTGGCTCTCTTATCTGGCTCGCTCGCTTGCTCTCATGTCTGGCTCGCTCACTCTCATATCTGGCTTTCTCGCTTGCTCTCTTGTCTGGTTCGCTCTCTTATCTGGCTCGCTCTCATATCTGGCTTGCTCGCTTGCTCTCACATCTGACTCGCTCGCTTGCTCTCTTGTCTGTCTCGCTCTCTTTTATGGCTCGCTCACATATCTGGCTCGCTCGCTCTCAAATCTGGCTCGCTCGCTCTCAAATCTGGCTCGCTCGCTTGCTCTCATATCTGGCTTGCTCGCTTGCTCTCATATCCGGCTCGCTCGCTTGCTCTCATATCTGACTCGCTCGCTTGCTCTCTTGTCTGGTTCGCTTTCTTATCTGGCTCGCTCGCTCTCATATCTGGCTGGCTCGCTTGCTCTCATATCTGGCTCGCTCGCTTGCTCTCATGTCTGGCTCACTCTCTTATCTGGCTTGCTCGCTAGAATATCTGGCTCGCGCGCTTGCTCTCTTGTCTGGCTTGCTCTCTTATCTGGCTCGCTCGCTCTCATATCTGGCTCACTCGCTTGCTCTCATGTCTGGCTCGCTTGCTCTCATATCTATCTTTCTCGCTTGCTCTCTTGTCTGGCTCGCTCTCTTATCTGGCTCGCTCGCATATCTGGCTAGCTCGCTCTCACATCTGGCTGGCTCGCTTGCTCTCATTTCTGGCTGGCTCGCTTGCTCTCATATCTGGCTTGCTCTCATATCTGGCTCGCTCGCTTGCTCTCTTGTCTGTCTCGCTCTCTTATCTGGCTCGCTCGCATATCTGGCTAGTTCGCTCTCACATCTGGCTGGCTCGCTTGCTCTCATTTCTGGCTGGCTTGCTTGCTCTCATTTCTGGCTCGCTCGCTGGCTCTCTTATCTGGCTCGCTCGCTTGCTCTCATGTCTGGCTCGCTCACTCTCATATCTGGCTTTCTCGCTTGCTCTCTTGTTTGGTTCGCTCTCTTATCTGGCTCGCTCTCATATCTGGCTTGCTCGCTTGCTCTCATATCTGGCTCGCTCGCTTGCTCTCTTGTCTGGCTCGCTCGCATATCTGGCTCGCTCGCTCTCACATCTGGCTGGCTTGCTTGCTCTCATATCTGGCTCGCTTGCTCTCATATCTGGCTCGCTAGCTCGCTCTCACATCTGGTTCGCTCTCTTATCTGGCTCGCTCGCTTGCTTTCTTGTCTGGCTCGCTCGCATTTCTGGCTCGCTCGCTCTCACATCTGGCTGGCTCGCTTGCTCTCATATCTGGCTCGCTCGCTCTCATATCTGGCTCGCCCGCTTGCTCTCTTGTCTTGCTCGCTCTCTTATCTGTCTCGCTCGCTCTCATATCTGGCTGGCTCGCTTGCTCTCTTGTCTGTCTCGCTCTCTTATCTGGCTTGCTCGCTAGAATATCTGGCTCGCACACTTGCTCTCTTGTCTGGCTCGCTCTCTTATCTGGCTCGCTCGCATATCTTGCTCGCTCACTCTCACATCTGGTTCGCTCGCTTGCTCTCATATCTGGCTCGCTCGCTTGCTCTCTTGTCTGGCTTGCTCTCTTATCTGTCTCGCTCTCACATCTGGCTTGCTCGCTTGCTCTCTTGTCTGGCTCGCTCTCTTATCTGGCTCGCTCGCTCTCATATCTGGCTGGCTCGCTTGCTCTCATATCTGGCTCGCTCGCTCTCATATCTGGCTCGCTCTCATATCTGGATCGCTCGCTTGCTCTCATATCTGGCTCGCTCGCTTGCTTAATTGTCTGGCTCGCTCTCTTATCTGCCTCACTCTCTCTCACATCTGGCTTGCTCGCTTGCTCTCATATCTGGCTCGCTCGCTGCTCTCTTGTCTGGCTCGTTCTCTTATCTGGCTCGCTCGCATATCTTGCTTGCTCGCTCTCACATCTGGCTCGCTCGCTTGCTCTCTTGTCTGGCTCGCTCTCTCATCTGGCTTGCTCGCTAGCATTTGTGGCTCGCTCGCTTGCTCTCTTGTCTGGCTTGCTCTCTTATCTGTCTCGCTATTACATCTGGCTCGCTCGCTTGCTCTCATATCTGGCTTGCTCGCTTGATCTCTTGTCTGGCTCGCTCTCTTATCTGGCTTGCTTGCATATCTTGCTCGCTCACTCTCACATCTGGCTCGCTCGCTTGCTCTAAAATCTGGCTCGATCGCTTGCTCTCCTGTCTGGCTCGCTCTCTTATCTGGCTTGCTCGCTAGCATATCTGGCTCGCTCGCTTGCTCTCTTGTCTGGCTTGCTCTCTTATCTGGCTCGCTCGCTTGCTCTCTTGTCTGGCTCGCTCTCTTATCTGGCTTGCTCGCTAGCATATCTGGCTCGCTCGCTTGCTGTCTTGTCTGGCTTGCTCTCTTATCTGTCTCGCTATTACATCTGGCTTGCTCGCTTGCTCTCATATCTGGCTCGCTCGCTTGCTCTCTTGTCTGGCTCGCTCTCTTATCTGGCTCACTCGCATATCTGGCTCACTTGCTCTTAAATCTGGCTCGCTCGCTTGGTCTCATAACTGGCTAGCTCGCTTGCTCTCTTGTCTTGCTCGTTCTCTTATCTGGCTCGCTCGCTCTCATATCTGGCTGGCTCGCTTGCTCTCGTATCTGGCTTGCTCGCTTGCTCTCATATCTGGCTCGCTCGCTCTCATATCTGGCTCGCTCTCATATCTGGATCGCTCGCTTGCTCTCATATCTGGCTCGCTCGCTTGCTTAATTGTCTGTCTCTCTCTCTTATCTGCCTCGCTCTCTCTCACATCTGGCTTGCTCGCTTGCTCTCATATCTGGCTCGCTCGCTGCTCTCTTGTCTGGCTCGCTCTCTTATCTGGCTCGCTCGCATATCTTGCTCGCTCGCTCTCACATCTGGCTCGCTCGCTTGCTCTCATATCTGGTTCGCACGTTTGCTCTCTTGTCTGGCTCGCTCTCTTATCTGGCTTGCTCACTATCATATCTGGCTCGCTCGCTTGCTCTCTCGTCTGACTTGCTCTCTTATCTGTCTCGCTCTCACATCTGGCTCGCTCGCTTGCTCTCATATCTGGCTCGCTCGCATGCTCTCTTGTCTGGTTCGCTCTCTAATCTGGCATGCTCTCATATCTGGCTTGCTCACTTGCTCTCATATCTGTCTCGCTCGCTTGCTCTCATATCTGGTTCGCTCGCTTGCTCTCTTGTCTGGCACGCTCTCTTATCTGGTTCACTCGCATATCTGGCTCGCTCGCTCTGAAATCTGGCTCGCTCGCTTGCTCTCATATCTGGCTAGCTCGCTTGCTCTCTTGTCTTGCTCGCTCTCTTATCTGGCTCGCTCGCTCTCATATCTGGCTGGCTCGTTTGCTCTCATATCTGGCTCGCTCGCTTGCTCTCATATCTGGGTCGCTCGCTCTCATGTCTGGCTTGCTGGCATATCTGGATCGCTTGCTTGCTCTCATATCTGGCTCGCTCGCTTGCTTAATTGTCTGGCTCGCTCTCTTATCTGTCTCGCTCTCTCTCACATCTGGCTTGCTCGCTTGCTCTCATATCTGGCTCGCTCGCTGCTCTCTTGTCTGGCTCGCTCTCTTATCTGTCTCGCTCTCACATCTGGCTCGCTCGCTTGCTCTCATGTCTGGCTCGCTCACTCTCATATCTGGCTGGCTCACTCGCTCTCTTATCTGGTTCACTCGCATATCTGGCTCGCTCGCTCTCAAATCTGGCTCGCTCGCTTGCTCTCATATCCGGCTAGCTCGCTCGCTCTCTTATCTGGCTCGCTCTCATATCTGGCTGGCTCGCTTGTTCTCATATCTGGCTCGCTCGCTCTCATGTCGGGCTCGCTCGCATATCTGGATCGCTTGCTCGCTCGCATATCTGGCTCGCTCGCTCTCAAATCTGGCTCGCTCGCTTGCTCTCATATCTGGCTCGCTCGCTTGCTCTCATATCTGGCTCGCTCGCTTGCTCTCTTGTCTTGCTCGCTCTCTTATCTGGCTCACTCTCATATCTGGCTGGCTCGCTTGCTCTCATATCTGGCTGGCTCGCTTGCTCTCATATCTGGCTCGATCGCTCTCATGTCTGGCTCGCTCTCATATCTGGATCACTCGCTTGCTCTCATATCTGGCTCGCTCGCTTGCTTAATTGTCTGGCTCGCTCTCTTATCTGCCTCACTCTCTCTCACATCTGGCTTGCTCGCTTGCTCTCATATCTGGTTCGCTCGCTGCTCTCTTGTCTGGCTCGCTCTCTTATCTGGCTCGCTCGCATATCTTGCTCGCTCGCTCTCACATCTGGTTTGCTCACTTGCTCTCATATCTGTCTCGCTCGCTTGCTCTCTTGTCTGGCTCGCTCTCTCATCTGGCTTGCTCGCTAGCATATCTGGCTCGCTCGCTTGCTCTCTTGTCTGGCTTGCTCTCTTATCTGTCTCGCTATTACATCTGGCTTGCTCGCTTGCTCTCATATCTGGCTCGCTCGCTTGCTCTCTTGTCTGGCTCGCTCTCTTATCTGGCTTGCTTGCATATTTTGCTCGCTCGCTCTCACATCTGGCTCGCTCGCTTGCTCTCAAATCTGGCTCGATCGCTTGCTCTCTTGTCTGGCTCGCTCTCTTATCTGGCTCGCTCACTCTCATATCTGGCTCGCTCGCTTGCTCTCATGTCTGGCTCGCTCGCTCTCATATCTGGCTTTCTCGCTTGCTCTCTTGTCTGGTTCGCTCTCTTATCTGGCTCGCTCTCATATCTGGCTTGCTCGCTTGCTCTCATATCTGGCTCGTTCGCTTGCTCTCTTTTCTGGCTCGCTTTCTTATCTGGCTCGCTCGCATATCTGGCTCACTCGCTCTCACATCTGGCTGGCTCGCTTGCTCTCATATCTGGCTGGCTCGCTTGCTCTCATATCTGGCTCGCTCGCTTGCTCTCTTGTCTGGCTTGCTCTCTTATCTGGCTCGCTCGCTCGCATATCTGGCTCGCTCTCATGTCTGGCTCGCTCGCTCTCATATTTGGCTTGCTCGCTTGCTCTCATATCTGGCTCGCTCGCTTGCTCTCATATCTGGCTCGCTCGCTTGCTTTCTTGTCTGGCTCGCTCTCTTATCTGGCTCGCTCGCTCTCATATCTGGCTCGCTCGCTTGCTCTCATGTCTGGCTCGCTCGCTCTCATATCTGGCTCGCTCGCTTGCTCTCATGTCAGGCTGGCTCGCTCTCATATCTGGCTTTCTCACTTGCTCTCTTGTCTGGTTCGCTCTCTTATCTGGCTCGCTATCATATCTGGCTTGCTCGCTTGCTCTCATATCTGGCTCGCTCGCTCGCTCCCATATCTGGCTTTCTCGCTTGCTCTCTTGTCTGGTTCGCTCTCTTATCTGTCTCGCTCTCATATCTGGATTGCTCGCTTGCTCTCATATCTGGCTCGCTTGCTTGCACTCATATCTGGCTCGCTCGCTTGCTCTCTTGTCTGGCACGCTCTCTTATCTGGCTCACTCGCATATCTGGCTCGCTCGCTCTTAAATCTGGCTCGCTCGCTTGCTCTCATATCTGGCTAGCTCGCTTGCTCTCATGTCAGGCTCGCTCGCTCTCATATCTGGCTTTCTCACTTGCTCTCTTGTCTGGTTCGCTCTCTTATCTGGCTCGCTATCATATCTGGCTTGCTCGCTTGCTCTCATATCTGGCTCGCTCGCTTGCTCTCTTGTCTGGCTCGCTCTCTTATCTGGCTCGCTCGCTCTCATATCTGTCTCACTCGCTCGCTCTCATATCTGGCTTTCTCGCTTGCTCTCTTGTCTGGTTCGCTCTCTTATCTGTCTCGCTCTCATATCTGGATTGCTCGCTTGCTCTCATATCTGGCTCGCTCGCTTGCACTCATATCTGGCTCGCTCTCTTGCTCTCTTGTCTGGCTCGCTCTCTTATCTGGCTCACTCGCATATCTGGCTCGCTCGCTCTTAAATCTGGCTCGCTCGCTTGGTCTCATATCTGGCTAGCTCGCTTGCTCTATTGTCTTGCTCGCTCTCATATCTGGCTAGCTCGCTTGCTCTCTTGTCTTGCTCGTTCTCTTATCTGGCTCGCTCGCTCTCATATCTGGCTGGCTCGCTTGCTCTCATATCTGGCTCGCTTGCTCTCATATCTGGCTCGCTCGCTCTCATGTCTGGCTCGCTCTCATATCTGGATCGCTCGCTTGCTCTCATATCTGGCTCGCTCGCTTGCTTAATTGTCTGGCTCGCTCTCTTATCTGCCTCGCTCTCTCTCACATCTGGCTTGCTCGCTTGCTCTCATATATGGCTCGCTCGCTGCTCTCTTGTCTGGCTCGCTCTCTTATCTGGCTCGCTCGCATATCTTGCTCGCTCGCTCTCTCATCTGGCACGCTTGCTTTCATATCTGGCTCGCTCGCTTGCTCTCTTGTCTGGCACGCTCCCTTATCTGGCTTGCTCGCTATCATATCTGGCTCGCTCGCTTGCTCTCTTGTCTGACTTGCTCTCTTATCTGTCTCGCTCTCACATCTGGCTCGCTCGCTTGCTCTCATATCTGGCTCGCTCGCTTGCTCTCTTGTCTGGCTCGCTCTCTTATCTGGCTTGCTCGCTAGCATATCTGGCTCGCTCGCTTGTTCTCTTATTTGTCTCGCTCGCTCTCATATCTGGCTAGCTCGCTTGCTCTCTTGTCTTGCTCGCTCTCATATCTGGCTAGCTCGCTTGCTCTCATGTCAGGCTCGCTCGCTCTCATATCTGGCTTTCTCACTTGCTCTCTTGTCTGGTTCGCTTTCTTGTCTGGCTCGCTATCATATCTGGCTTGCTCTCATATCTGGCTCGCTCGCTTGCTCTCTTGTCTGGCTCGCTCTCTTATCTGGCTCGCTCGCTCTCATATCTGGCTCGCTCGCTTGCTCTCATATCTGGCTTTCTCGGTTGCTCTCTTGTCTGGTTCGCTCTCTTATCTGTCTCGCTCTCATATCTGGCTCGCTCGCTTGCACTCGTATCTGGCTCGCTCGCTTGCTCTCTTGTCTGGCTCGCTCTCTTATCTGGCTCACTCGCATATCTGGCTCGCTTGCTCTTAAATCTGTCTCGCTCGCTTGCTCTCATATCTGGCTAGCTCGCTTGCTCTCTTGTCTTGCTCGCTCTCATATCTGGCTAGCTCGCTTGCTCTCTTGTCTTGCTCTTTCTCTTATCTGGCTCGCTCGCTCTCATATCTGGCTGGCTCGCTTGCTCTCATATCTGGCTCGCTCGCTTGCTCTCATATCTGGCTCGCTCGCTCTCATGTCTGGCTCGCTCTCATATCTGGATCGCTCGCTTGCTCTCATATCTGGCTCGCTCGCTCGCTTGCTTAATTGTCTGGCTCGCTCTCTTATCTGCCTCGCTCTCTCTCACATCTGGCTTGCTCGCTTGCTCTCATATCTGGCTCGCTCGCTGCTCTCTTGTCTGGCTCGCTCTCTTATCTGGCTCGCTCGCATATCTTGCTCGCTCGCTCTCTCATCCTGCTCGCTTGCTCTCATATCTGGCTCGCTCGCTTGCTCTCTTGTCTGGCTCGCTCCCTTATCTGGCTTGCTCGCTATCATATCTGGCTCGCTCGCTTGCTCTCTTGTCTGACTTGCTCTCTTATCTGTCTCGCTCTCACATCTGGCTCGCTCGCTTGCTCTCATATCTGGCTCGCTCGCTTGCTCTCTTGTCTGGCTCGCTCTCTTATCTGGCTTGCTCGCTAGCATATCTGGCTCGCTCGCTTGTTCTCTTATCTGTCTCGCTCGCTCTCATATATGGCTCGCTCGCTTGCTCTCATATCTGGCTCCCTCGCTTGCTCTCATGTCTGGCTCGCTCGCTCTCATATCTGGATTTCTCACTTGCTCTCTTGTCTGGTTCGCTCTCTTATCTGGCTCGCTCTCATATCTGGCTTGCTCGCTTGCTCTCATATCTGGCTCGCTTGCTTGCTCTCTTGTCTGGCTCGCTCTCTTATCTGGCTCGCTCACATATCTGGCTCGATCGCTCTCACATCTGGCTGGCTCGTTTGCTCTCATATCTGGCTCACTCGCTTGCTCTCATATCTGGCTTGCTCGCTAGCATATCTGGCTCGCTCGCTTGCTCTCTTGTATGGCTCGCTCTCTTATCTGGCTCTCTCGCTCGCATATTTGGCTCACTCGCTCTCATATCTTACTCGCTCGCTCTCATGTCTGGCTCGCTCGCTCTCATATCTGGTTTGCTCGCTTGCTCTCATATCTGGCTAGCTCGCTTGCTCTCATATCTGGCTCGCTCGCTTGCTCTGATGTCTGGCTCGCTCTTTTATCTGGCTCGCTCTCATATCTGGCTCGCTTGCTCTCATGTCTGGCTCGCTCGCTCTCATATTTGGCTCGCTCGCTTGCTCTCATGTCTGGCTCGCTCGCTCTCATATCTGGCTTTATCACTTGCTCTCTTGTCTGGTTCGCTCTCTTATCTGGCTCGCTCTCAAATCTGGCTTGCTCGCTTGCTCTCATATCTGGCTCGCTCGCTTGCTCTCTTGTCTGGCTCGCTCTCTTATTTGGCTCGCTCGCAAATCTGGCTCGCTCGCTCTAACATCTGGTTGGCTCGATTGCTCTCATATCTGGCTCGCTCGCTCTCATATCTGGCTCGCTCGCTTGCTCTGTTGTCTGGTTCGCTCTCTTATCTGACTCGCTCTCATATCTGACTTGCTCGCTTGCTCTCATATCTGGCTCGCTCGCTTGTTCTCATATATGGCTCGCTCGCTTGCTCTCTTGTCTGGCTCGCTCTCTTATCTGGCTCGCTCGCATATCTGGCTCGCTCGCTCTCAAATCTGGCTGGCTCACTTGCTCTCATATCTGGCTCGCTCGCTTGCTCTCATATCTGGCTCGCTTGCTCTCATGTCTGGCTTGCTCTCATATCTGGCTTGCACGCTTGCTTAATTGTCTGGCTCGCTCTCTTATCTGCCTCGCTCTCTTTCACATCTGGCTTGCTCGCTTGCTCTCATATCTGGCTCGCTCGCTGCTCTCTTGTCTGGCTCGCTCTCTTATCTGGCTCGCTCGCATATCTTGCTCGCTTGCTCTCACATCTGGCTCGCTCGCTTGCTCTCATATCTGGTTCGCTCGCTTGCTCCCTTGTCTGGCTCGCTCTCTTATCTGGCTTGCTCGCTAGCATATCTGGCTCGCTAGCTTGCTCTCTTGTCTGGCTTGCTCTCTTATCTGTCTCGCTCTCACATCTGGCTTGCTCGCTTGCTCTCATATCTGGCTCGCTCGCTTGCTCTCTTGTCTGGCTGGCTCTCTTATCTGGCTTGCTCGCTAGCATATCTGGCTCGCTCGCTTGCTCTCTTGTCTGGCTTGCTCTCTTATCTGTCTCGCTCTCACATCTGGCTCGCTCGCTTGCTCTGTATCTGGCTCGCTCGCTTGCTCTCCTGTCTGGCTCGCTCTCTTATCTGGCTTGCTCGCTAACATTTCTGGCTCGCTCGCTTGCTCTATTGTCTGGCTTGCTCTCTTATCTGGCTCGCTCGCTCCCATATCTGGCTCGCTCACTTACTCTCTTATCTGGCTCGCTCGCTCTCACATCTGGCTGGCTCGCTTGCTCTCATATCTGGCTCGCTCGCTTGCTCTCATATCTGGCTCGCTCACTCTCATGTCTGGCTCGCTCTCATATCTGGATCGCTCGCTTGCTCTCATATCTGGCTCGCTCGCTTGCTTAATTGTCTTTCTCGCTCTCTTATCTGCCTCACTTTCTCTCACATCTGGCTTGCTCGCTTGCTCTTATATCTGGCTCGCTCGCTGCTCTCTTGTCTGGCTCGCTCTCTTATCTGGCTCGCTCGCATATCTTGCTTGCTCGCTCTCATATCTGGCTCGCTCGCTTGCTCTCATATCTGGCTCGCTCACTTGCTCTTTTGTCTGGCTCGCTCTCTTATCTGGCTTGCTCGCATATCTGGCTCGCTCGCTCTCATATCTGGCTCGCTCGATTGCTCTCATGTCTGACTCGCTCGATCTCATATCTGGCTTTCTCACTTGCTCTCTTGTCTGGTTTGCTCTCTTATCTGGCTCACTCTCATATCTGGCTTTCCCGCTTGCTCTCTTGTCTGGTTCGCTCTCTTATCTGGCTCACTCTCATATCTGGCTTGCTCGCTTGCTCTCATATCTGGCTCGCTCGCTTGCTCTCTTGTCTGGCTCGCTCTCTTATCTGGCTCGCTCGCATATCTGGCTCGCTCGCTCTCATATCTGGCTCGCTCGATTGCTCTCATGTCTGACTCGCTCGATCTCATATCTGGCTTTCTCACTTGCTCTCTTGTCTGGTTTGCTCTCTTATCTGGCTCGCTCTCATATCTGGCTTGCTCACTTGCTCTCATATCTGGCTCGCTCGCTTGCTCTCTTGTCTGGCTCGCTCTCTTATCTGGCTCACTCGCATATCTGGCTCGCTCGATCTCACATCTGGCTGGCTCACTTGCTCTCATATCTGGCTCGCTCGCTCTCTTGTCTGGTTCGCTCTCTTATCTGTCTGGCTCTCATATCTGGCTTGCTCACTTGCTCTCATATCTGGCTCGCTCGCTTGCTCTCAAATCTGGCTCGCTCGCTTGCTCTCATATCTGGCTAGCTTGCTTGCTCTCTTGTCTTGCTCGCTCTCTTATCTGGCTCTCTCGCTCTCATATCTGGCTGGCTTGCTCTCATATCTGGCTCGCTCGCTTGCTCTCATATCTGGCTCGCTCGCTCTCATGTCTGGCTCGCTCGCTCTCATGTCTGGCTCGCTCTCATATCTGGATCGCTCGCTTGCTCTCATATCTGGCTCGCTCGCTTGCTTAATTGTCTGTCTCGCTCTCTTATCTGCTTCGCTCTCTCTCACATCTGGTTTGCTCGCTTGCTCTCATATCTGGCTCGCTCGCTGCTCTCTTGTCTGGCTCGCTCTCTTATCTGGCTCGCTCGCATATCTTGCTCGCTCACTCTCACATCTGGTTCGCTCGCTTGCTCTTATATCTGGCTCGCTCGCTTGCTCTCTTGTCTGGCTTGCTCTCTTATCTGTCTCGCTCTCACATCTGGCTCGCTCGCTTGCTCTCATATCTGGCTCGCTCGCTTGCTCTCTTGTCTGGCTCGCTCTCTTATCTGGCTTGCTCGCTAGCATATCTGGCTCGCTCGCTTGCTATCTTGTCTGGCTTGCTCTCTTATCTGGCTCGCTGGCTCTCTTATCTGGCTCGCTCGCTTGCTCTCATGTCTGGCTCGCTCACTCTCATATCTGGCTTTCTCGCTTGCTCTCTTGTCTGGTTCGCTCTCTTATCTGGCTCGCTCTCATATCTGGCTTGCTCGCTTGCTCTCACATCTGACTCGCTCGCTTGCTCTCTTGTCTGTCTCGCTCTCTTTTATGGCTCGCTCACATATCTGGCTCGCTCGCTCTCAAATCTGGCTCGCTCGCTCTCAAATCTGGCTCGCTCGCTTGCTCTCATATCTGGCTTGCTCGCTTGCTCTCATATCCGGCTCGCTCGCTTGCTCTCATATCTGACTCGCTCGCTTGCTCTCTTGTCTGGTTCGCTTTCTTATCTGGCTCGCTCGCTCTCATATCTGGCTGGCTCGCTTGCTCTCATATCTGGCTCGCTCGCTTGCTCTCATGTCTGGCTCACTCTCTTATCTGGCTTGCTCGCTAGAATATCTGGCTCGCGCGCTTGCTCTCTTGTCTGGCTTGCTCTCTTATCTGGCTCGCTCGCTCTCATATCTGGCTCACTCGCTTGCTCTCATGTCTGGCTCGCTTGCTCTCATATCTATCTTTCTCGCTTGCTCTCTTGTCTGGCTCGCTCTCTTATCTGGCTCGCTCGCATATCTGGCTAGCTCGCTCTCACATCTGGCTGGCTCGCTTGCTCTCATTTCTGGCTGGCTCGCTTGCTCTCATATCTGGCTTGCTCTCATATCTGGCTCGCTCGCTTGCTCTCTTGTCTGTCTCGCTCTCTTATCTGGCTCGCTCGCATATCTGGCTAGTTCGCTCTCACATCTGGCTGGCTCGCTTGCTCTCATTTCTGGCTGGCTTGCTTGCTCTCATTTCTGGCTCGCTCGCTGGCTCTCTTATCTGGCTCGCTCGCTTGCTCTCATGTCTGGCTCGCTCACTCTCATATCTGGCTTTCTCGCTTGCTCTCTTGTTTGGTTCGCTCTCTTATCTGGCTCGCTCTCATATCTGGCTTGCTCGCTTGCTCTCATATCTGGCTCGCTCGCTTGCTCTCTTGTCTGGCTCGCTCGCATATCTGGCTCGCTCGCTCTCACATCTGGCTGGCTTGCTTGCTCTCATATCTGGCTCGCTTGCTCTCATATCTGGCTCGCTAGCTCGCTCTCACATCTGGTTCGCTCTCTTATCTGGCTCGCTCGCTTGCTTTCTTGTCTGGCTCGCTCGCATTTCTGGCTCGCTCGCTCTCACATCTGGCTGGCTCGCTTGCTCTCATATCTGGCTCGCTCGCTCTCATATCTGGCTCGCCCGCTTGCTCTCTTGTCTTGCTCGCTCTCTTATCTGTCTCGCTCGCTCTCATATCTGGCTGGCTCGCTTGCTCTCTTGTCTGTCTCGCTCTCTTATCTGGCTTGCTCGCTAGAATATCTGGCTCGCACACTTGCTCTCTTGTCTGGCTCGCTCTCTTATCTGGCTCGCTCGCATATCTTGCTCGCTCACTCTCACATCTGGTTCGCTCGCTTGCTCTTATATCTGGCTCGCTCGCTTGCTCTCTTGTCTGGCTTGCTCTCTTATCTGTCTCGCTCTCACATCTGGCTCGCTCGCTTGCTCTCTTGTCTGGCTCGCTCTCTTATCTGGCTTGCTCGCTAGCATATCTGGCTCGCTCGCTTGCTCTCATGTCTGGCTCGCTCACTCTCATATCTGGCTTTCTCGCTTGCTCTCTTGTCTGGTTCGCTCTCTTATCTGGTTCGCTCTCATATCTGGCTTGCTCGCTTGCTCTCATATCTGACTCGCTCGCTTGCTCTCTTGTCTGTCTCGCTCTCTTTTATGGCTCGCTCACATATCTGGCTCGCTCGCTCTCAAATCTGGCTCGCTCGCTCTCAAATCTGGTTCGCTCGCTTGCTCTCATATCTGGCTTGCTCGCTTGCTCTCATATCTGACTCGCTTGCTTGCTCTCTTGTCTGGTTCGCTTTCTTATCTGGCTCGCTCGCTCTCATATCTGGCTGGCTCGCTTGCTCTCATATCTGGCTCGCTTGCTTGCTCTCATGTCTGGCTCGCTCTCTTATCTGGCTTGCTCGCTAGAATATCTGGCTCGCGCGCTTGCTCTCTTGTCTGGCTTGCTCTCTTATCTGGCTCGCTCGCTCTCATATCTGGCTCGCTCGCTTGCTCTCATGTCTGGCTCGCTTGCTCTCATATCTATCTTTCTCGCTTGCTCTCTTGTCTGGCTCGCTCTCTTATCTGGCTCGCTCGCATATCTGGCTAGTTCGCTCTCACATCTGGCTGGCTCGCTTGCTCTCATTTCTGGCTGGCTTGCTTGCTCTCATTTCTGGCTCGCTCGCTGGCTCTCTTATCTGGCTCGCTCGCTTGCTCTCATGTCTGGCTCGCTCACTCTCATATCTGGCTTTCTCGCTTGCTCTCTTGTCTGGATCGCTCTCTTATCTGGCTCGCTCTCATATCTGGCTTGCTCGCTTGCTCTCATATCTGGCTCGCTCGCTTGCTCTCTTGTCTGGCTCGCTCGCATATCTGGCTCGCTCGCTCTCACATCTGGCTGGCTTGCTTGCTCTCATATCTGGCTCGCTTGCTCTCATATCTGGCTCGCTAGCTCGCTCTCACATCTGGTTCGCTCTCTTATCTGGCTCGCTCGCTTGCTTTCTTGTCTGGCTCGCTCGCATATCTGGCTCGCTCGCTCTCACATCTGGCTGGCTCGCTTGCTCTCATATCTGGCTCGCTCGCTCTCATATCTGGCTCGCCCGCTTGCTCTCTTGTCTTGCTCGTTCTCTTATCTGTCTCGCTCGCTCTCATATCTGGCTGGTTTGCTTGCTCTCTTGTCTGTCTCGCTCTCTTATCTGGCTTGCTCGCTAGAATATCTGGCTCGCACACTTGCTCTCTTGTCTGGCTTGCTCTCTTATCTGGCTCGCTCGCTCTCATATCTGGCTCGCTCGCTTGCTCTCATGTCTGGCTCGCTCGCTCTCATATCTGGCTTTCTCGCTTGCTCTCTTGTCTGGCTCGCTCACTTATCTGGCTCGCTTGCATATCTGGCTAGCTCGCTCTCACATCTGGCTGGCTCGCTTGCTCTCATTTCTGGCTGGCTCGCTTGCACTCATTTCTGGCTCGCTCGCTTGCTCTCATATCTGGCTCGCTCGCTTGCTCTCATATCTGGCTAGTTCGCTTGCTCTCTTGTCTTGCTCGCTCTCTTATCTGGCTCGCTCGCTCTCATATCTGGCTGGCTCGCTTGCTCTCATATCTGGCTCGCTTGCTCTCATATCTGGCTCGCTCGCTCTCATGTCTGGCTCGCTCTCATATCTGGATCGCTCGCTTGCTCTCATATCTGGCTTGCTCGCTTGCTTAATTGTCTGTCTCGCTCTCTTATCTGCCTCGTTCTCTCTCATATCTGGCTCGCTCGCTGCTCTCTTGTCTGGCTCGCTCTCACATCTGGCTGGCTTGCTTGCTCTCATATCTGTCTCGCTCGCTTGCTCTCTTGTCTGGCTCGCTCTCTTATCTGGCTCGCTCGCATATCTGGCTCGCTCGCTCTCACATCGAGCTGGCTCGCTTGCTCGCTCTCTTATCTGGCTCGCTTGCTTGCTCTCTTGTCTGGCTCGCTCTCTTATCTGGCTCGCTCTCATATCTGGCTTGCTAGCTTGCTCTCATATCTGGCTCGCTCGCTTTCTCTCTTGTCTGTCTCGCTCTCTTTTATGGCTCGCTCTCATATGTGGCTTGCTCGCTTGCTCTCATATCCGGCTCGCTCGCTTGCTCTCATATCTGGCTCGCTCGCTTGCTCTCTTGTCTGGCTTGCTCGCTAGCATATCTGGCTCGCTCGCTTGCTCTCTTGTCTGGCTTGCTCTCTTATCTGTCTCGCTCTCACATCTGGCTTGCTCGCTTGCTCTCATATCTGGCTCGCTCGCTTGCTCTCTTGTCTGGCTCGCTCTCTTATCTGGCTTGCTCGCTAGCATATTCGGCTCGCTCACTTGCTCTCTTGTCTGGCTTGCTCTCTTCTCTGGCTCGCTCTCTTATCTGGCTTGCTCGCTCTCATATCTGGCTGGCTCGCTTGCTCTCATATCTGGCTCGCTCGCTTGCTCTCTTGTCTTGCTCGCTCTCTTATCTGGCTCGCTCGCTCTCATATCTGGCTGGCTCGCTTGCTCTCATATCTGGCTCGCTTACTTGCTCTCTTGTCTGGCTCGCTCTCATATCTGGCTAGCTCGCTTGCTCTCTTGTCTTGATCGCTCTCTTATCTGGCTCGCTCGCTCTCATATCTGGCTGGCTCGCTTGCTCTCATATCTGGCTCGCTCGCTTGCTCTCATATCTGGCTCGCTCGCTCTCATGTCTGGCTCGCTCTCATATCTGGATTGCTCGCTTGCTCTCATATCTGGCTCGCTCGCTTGCTTAATTGTCTGGCTCGCTCTCTTATCTGCCTCGCTCTCTCTCACATCTGGCTTGCTCGCTTGCTCTCATATCTGGCTCGCTCGCTTGCTCTCTTGTCTGGCTGGCTCTCTTATCTGGCTTGCTCGCTAGCATATCTGGCTTGCTCGCTTGCTCTCTTGTCTGGCTTGCTCTCTTATCTGTCTTGCTCTCACATCTGGCTCGCTCGCTTGCTCTGTATCTGGCTCGCACGCTTGCTCTCCTGTCTGGCTCGCTCTCTTATCTGGCTTGCTCGCTAGCATTTCTGGCTCGCTCGCTTGCTCTCTTGTCTGGATTGCTCTCTTATCTGGCTCGCTCGCTCTCATATCTGGCTCGCTCACTTGCTCTCATGTCTGTCTCGCTCGCTCTCATATCTTGCTTTCTTGCTTGCTCTTTTGTCTGGTTCGCTCTCTTATCTGGCTCACTCTCATATCTGGCTTGCTCGCTTGCTCTCATATTTGGCTCGCTCGCTCTCATATCTGGCTCGCTCGCTTGCTCTCATGTCTGGCTCGCTCGCTCTCATATCTGGCTTGCTCGCTTGCTCTCATATCTGGCTCGCTCGCTTGCTCTCTTGTCTGGCTCGCTCTCTTATCTGGCTCGCTCGCATATCTGAATCGCTCGCTCTCACATCTGGCTGGCTCGCTTGCTCTCATATCTGGCTCGCTCGCACTCATATCTGGCTCGCTCGCTTGCTCTCTTGTCTGGTTCGCTCTCTTATCTGTCTCGCTTTCATATCTGGCTTGCTCGCTTGCTCCCATATCTGGCTTACTCGCTTGCTCTCAAATCTGGCTCGCTCGATTGCTCTCATATCTGGCTAGCTCGCTTGCTCTCTTGTCTTGCTCGCTCTCTTATCTGGCTTGCTCGCTCTCATATCTGACTGGCTCACTTGCTCTCATATCTGGCTCGCTCGCTTGCTCTCATATCTGGCTCGCTCGCTCTCATGTCTAGCTTGCTCTCATATCTGGATCGCTCGCTTGCTCTCATATCTGGCTCGCTCGCTTGCTTAGTTGTCTGTCTCGCTCTCTTATCTGCCTCACTTTCTCTCACATCTGGCTTGCTCGCTTGCTCTTATATCTGGCTCGCTCGCTGCTCTCTTGTCTGGCTCGCTCTCTTATCTGGCTCGCTTGCATATCTTGTTTGCTCGCTGTCATATCTGGCTCGGTCGCTTGCTCTCATATCTGGCTCGCTCACTTGCTCTTTTGTCTGGCTCGCTCTCTTATCTGGCTTGCTCGCTAGCATATCTGGCTCGCTCGCTTGCTCTCTTGTCTGGCTTGCTCTCTTATCTGTCTCGCTCTCACATCTGGCTCGCTCGCTTGCTCTATATCTGGCTCGCTCGCTTGCTCTCTTGTCTGGCTTGCTCTCTTAGCTGGCTTGCTCGCTAGCATATCTGGCTCGCTCGCTTGCTCTCTTGTCTGGCTTGCTCTCTTATCTGGCTCGCTCGCTCTCATATCTGGCTCGCTCACTTGCTCTCATGTCTGGCTCGCTCGCTCTCATTTCTGGCTTTCCCGCTTGCTCTCTTGTCTGGTTCGCTCTCTTATCTGGCTCACTCTCATATCTGGCTTGCTCGCTTGCTCTCATATCTGGCTCGCTCGCTTGCTCTCTTGTCTGGCTCGCTCTCTTATCTGGCTCGCTCGCATATCTGGCTCGCTTGCTCTCATATCTGGCTCATTCGATTGCTCTCATGTCTGACTCGCTCGATCTCATATCTGGCTTTCTCACTTGCTCTCTTGTCTGGTTTGCTCTCTTATCTGACTCGCTCTCATATCTGGCTTGCTCACTTGCTCTCATATCTGGCTCGCTCGCTTGCTCTCTTGTCTGGCTCGCTCTCTTATCTGGCTCACTCGCATATCTGGCTCGCTCGCTCTCACATCTGGCTGGCTCACTTGCTCTCATATCTGGCTCGCTCGCTCTCATATCTGGCTCGCTCGCTCTCTTGTCTGGTTCGCTCTCTTATCTGTCTCGCTCTCATATCTGGCTTGCTCGCTTGCTCTCATATCGGGCTCGCTCGCTTGCTCTCAAATCTGGCTCGCTCGCTTGCTCTCATATCTGGCTAGCTTGCTTGCTCTCTTGTCTTGCTCGCTCTCTTATCTGGCTCTCTCGCTCTCATATCTGGCTGGCTTGCTTGCTCTCATATCTGGCTCGCTTGCTTGCTCTCATATCTGGCTCGCTCGCTCTCATGTCTGGCTCGCTCGCTCTCATGTCTGGCTCGCTCTCATATGTGGATCGCTCGCTTGCTCTCATATCTGGCTCGCTCGCTTGCTTAATTGTCTGTCTCGCTCTCTTATCTGCCTCGCTCTCTCTCACATCTGGTTTGCTCGCTTGCTCTCATATCTGGCTCGCTCGCTGCTCTCTTGTCTGGCTCGCTCTCTTATCTGGCTCGCTCGCATATCTTGCTCGCTCACTCTCACATCTGGTTCGCTCGCTTGCTCTTATATCTGGCTCGCTCTCTTATCTGGCTTGCTCGCTAGCATATCTGGCTCGCTCGCTTGCTCTCTTGTCTGGCTTGCTCTCTTATCTGGCTCGCTGGCTCTCTTATCTGGCTCGCTCGCTTGCTCTCATGTCTGGCTCGCTCACTCTCATATCTGGCTTTCTCGCTTGCTCTCTTGTATGGTTCGCTCTCTTATCTGGCTCGCTCTCATATCTGGCTTGCTCGCTTGCTCTCATATCTGGCTCGCTTGCTCTCTTGTCTGGCTCGCTCGCATATCTGGCTCGCTCGCTCTCACATCTGGCTGGCTTGCTTGCTCTCATATCTGGCTCGCTCGCTTGCTCTCATATCTGGCTCGCTCGCTCGCTCTCACATCTGGTTCGCTCTCTTATCTGGCTCGCTCGCTTGCTTTCTTGTCTGGCTCGCTCGCATATCTGGCTCGCTCGCTCTCACATTTGGCTGGCTCGCTTGCTCTCATATCTGGCTCGCTCGCTCTCATATCTGGCTCGCTCGCTCTCATATCTGGCTGGCTCGCTTGCTCTCATATCTGGCTCGCTCGCTTGCTCTCTTGTCTGGCTCGCTCTCTTATCTGGCTTGCTCGCTAGAATATCTGGCTCGCACGCTTGCTCTCTTGTCTGGCTTGCTCTCTTATCTGGCTTGCTCGCTCTCATATCTGGCTCGCTCGCTTGCTCTCATGTCTGGCTCGCTCGCTCTCATATCTGGCTTTCTCGCTTGCTCTCTTGTCTGGCTCGCTCTCTTATCTGGCTCGCTCGCATATCTGGCTAGCTCGCTCTCACATCTGGCTGGCTCGCTTGCTCTCATTTCTGGCTGTCTCGCTTGCACTCATTTCTGGCTCGCTCGCTTGCTCTCATATCTGGCTCGCTCGCTTGCTCTCATATCTGGCTCGCTCGCTTGCTCTCTTGTCTTGCTCGCTCTCATATCTGGCTGGCTCGCTTGCTCTCATATCTGGCTCGCTTGCTCTCATATCTGGCTCGCTCGCTCTCATGTCTGGCTCGCTCTCATATCTGGATCGCTCGCTTGCTCTCATATCTGGCTTGCTCGCTTGCTTAATTGTCTGTCTCGCTCTCTTATCTGCCTCGCTCTCTCTCATATCTGGCTTGCTCGCTTGCTCTCTTGTCTGGCTCGCTCTCTTATCTGGCTCGCTCGCATATCTGGCTCGCTCGCTCTCACATCGAGCTGGCTCGCTTGCTTTCATATCTGGCTAGCTCGCTTGCTCTCTTGTCTTGCTCGCTCTCATATCTGGCTCGCTCGCTCACATATCTGGCTGGCTCGCTTGCTCTCATATCTGGCTCGCTCGCTTGCTCTCTTGTCTTGCACGCTCTCTTATCTGGCTCGCTCGCTCTCATATCTGGCTGGCTCGCTTGCTCTCATATCTGGCTCGCTCGCTTGCTCTCTTGTCTGGCTCGCTCTCATATCTGGCTAGCTCGCTTTCTCTCTTGTATTGCTCGCTCTCTTATCTGGCTCGCTCGCTCTCATATCTGGCTGGCTCGCTTGCTCTCATATCTGGCTCGCTTGCTCTCATATCTGGCTCGTTCGCTCTCATGTCTGGCTCGCTCTCATATCTGGATCGCTCGCTTGCTCTCATATCTGGCTTGCTCGCTTGCTTAATTGTCTGTCTCGCTCTCTTATCTGCCTCGCTCTCTCT
This sequence comes from Hyla sarda, assembly GCF_029499605.1. Taxonomy (NCBI): domain Eukaryota; kingdom Metazoa; phylum Chordata; class Amphibia; order Anura; family Hylidae; genus Hyla; species Hyla sarda. Next base: position 261,329 of record NW_026610131.1, on the reverse strand, counting down.
CATATCTGGCTCGCTCGCTTGCTCTCTTGTCTGGCTCGCTCTCTTATCTGGCTCACTCTCATATCTGGCTTGCTAGCTTGCTCTCATATCTGGCTCGCTCGCTTTCTCTCTTGTCTGGCTCGCTCTCTTATCTGGCTCACTCTCATATCTGGCTTGCTCGCTTGCTCTCATATCCGGCTCGCTCGCTTGCTCTCATATCTGGCTCGCTCGCTTGCTCTCTTGTCTGGCTTGCTCGCTAGCATATCTGGCTCACTCGCTTGCTCTCTTGTCTGGCTTGCTCTCTTATATGTCTCGCTCTCACATCTGGCTTGCTCGCTTGCTCGCATATCTGGCTCGCTCGCTTGCTCTCTTGTCTGGCTCGCTCTCTTATCTGGCTTGCTCGCTAGCATATCTAGCTCGCTCACTTGCTCTCTTGTCTGGCTTGCTCTCTTATCTGGCTCGCTCGCTCTCATATCTGGCTCGCTCGCTTGCTCTCATATCTGACTTTCTCGCTTGCTCTCTTGTCTGGTTCGCTCTCTTATCTGGCTCGCTCTCATATCTGGATTGCTCGCTTGCTCTCATATCTGGCTCGCTCGCTTGCTCTCTTGTCTGGCTCGCTCTCTTATCTGGCTTGCTCGCTAGCATATCTGGCTCGCTCGCTTGCTCTCTTGTCTGACTTGCTCTCTTATCTGTCTCGCTCTCACATCTGGCTTGCTCGCTTGCTCTCATATCTGGCTCGCTCGCTTGCTCTCTTGTCTGGCTTGCTCTCTTATCTGGCTCGCTGGCTCTCTTATCTGGCTCGCTCGCTTGCTCTCATGTCTGGCTCGCTCACTCTCATATCTGGCTTTCTCACTTGCTCTCTTGTCTGGTTCGCTCTCTTATCTGGCTTGCTCTCATATCTGGCTTGCTCGCTTGCTCTCATATCTGGCTCGCTGGCTTGCTCTCTTGTCTGGCTCGCTCGCATATCTGGCTCGCTCGCTCTCACATCTGGCTGGCTTGCTTGCTCTAATATCTGGCTCGCTCGCTTGCTCTCATATCTGGCTCGCTCGCTCTCACATCTGGTTCGCTCTCTTATCTGGCTCGCTCGCATATCTGGCTCGCTCTCACATCTAGCTGGCTCGCTTGCCCTCATATCTGGCTCGCTCGCTTGCTCTCTTGTCTGGCTCGCTCTCTTATCTAGCTAGCTCTCATATCTGGCTGGCTCACTTGCTCTCATTTCTGGCTCGCTCGCTTACTCTCATATCTGGCTCGCTCGCTTGCTCTCATATCTGGCTCTCTCGCTTGCTCTCTTGTCTGGCTCGCTCGCATATCTGGCTCGCTCGCTTGCTCTCTTGTCTTGCTCGCTCTCTTATCTGGCTCCCTCGCTCTCATATCTGGCTGGCTCGCTTGCTCTCATATCTGGCACGCTCGCTTGCTCTCATATCTGGCTCGCTCGCTCTCATTTCTGGCTCGCTCTCATATCTGGATCGCTCGCTTGCTCTCATATCTGGCTCGCTCGTTTGCTTAATTGTCTGGCTCGCTCTCTTATCTGCCTCGCTCTCTCTCACACATCTGGCTTGCTCGCTTGCTCTCATATCTGGCTCGCTCGCTTGCTCTCTTGTCTGGCTCGCTCTCTTATCTGGCTTGCTCGCATATCTGGCTCGCTCGCTCTCACATCTGGCTGGCTTGCTTGCTCTCATATCTGGCTCGCTCGCTTGCTCTCATATCTGGCTCGCTCGCTCTCAAGTCTGGCTCGCTCTCATATCTGGATCGCTCGCTTGCTCTCATATCTGGCTCGCTCGCTTGCTTAATTGTCTGGCTCGCTCTCTTATCTGCCTCGCTCTCTCTCACATCTGGCTTGCTCGCTTGCTCTCATATCTGGCTCGCTCGCTTGCTCTCTTGTCTGGTTCGCTCTCTTATCTGGCTCCCTCGCATATCTGGCTCGCTCGCTCTCAAATCTGGCTCGCTCGCTTGCTCTCATATCTGGCTAGTTCGCTTGCTCTCTTGTCTTGCTCGCTCTCTTATCTGGCTCGCTTGCTCTCATATCTGACTGGCTCGCTTGTTCTCATATCTGGCTCGCTCGCTTGCTCTCTTGTCTGGCTCGCTCTCTTATCTGGCTTGCTCGTTAGCATATCTGGCTCGCTCGCTTGCTCTCTTGTCTGGCTTGCTCTCTTATCTGGCTCGCTCGCTCTCATATCTGGCTCGCTCGCTTGCTCTCATGTCTGGCTCGCTCGCTCTCATATCTGGCTCGCTCGCTTTCTCTCATGTCTGGCTCGCTTGCTCTCATATCTGGCTTTCTCGCTTGCTCTCTTGTCTGGTTCGCTCTCTTATCTGGCTCGCTCTCATATCTGGCTTGCTCGCTTGCTCTCACATCTGGCTGGCTCGCTTGCTCTCATATCTGGCTCGCTCGCTCTCGTATCTGGCTCGCTCGCTTGCTCTCTTGTCTTGCTCGCTCTCTTATCTGGCTCGCTCGCTCTCATATCTGGCTGGCTCGCTTGCTCTCATATCTGGCTCGCTCGCTTGCTCGCTTGTCTGGCTCGCTCTCTTATCTGGCTTGCTCGCTAGAATATCTGGCTCGCACGCTTGCTCTCTTGTCTGGCTTGTTCTCTTATCTGGCTCGCTCGCTCTCATATCTGGCTCGCTCGCTTGCTCTCATGTCTGGCTCGCTCGCTCTCATATCTGGCTTTCTCGCTTGCTCTCTTGTCTGGCTCGCTCTCTTATCTGGCTCGCTCGCATATCTGGCTAGCTCGCTTGCTCTCTTGTCTTGCTCGCTCTCTTATCTGGCTCGCTCGCTCTCATATCTGGCTGGCTCGCTTGCTCTCATATCTGGCTTGCTCGCTTGCTCTCATATCTGGCTCGCTCGCTCTCATGTCTGGCTCGCTCTCATATCTGGATTGCTCGCTTGCTCTCATATCTGGCTCGCTCGCTTGCTTAATTGTCTGGCTCGCTCTCTTATCTGCCTCGCTCTCTCTCACATCTGGCTTGCTCGCTTGCTCTCATATCTGGCTCGCTCGCTCTCATGTCTGGCTCGCTCTCATATCTGGATTGCTCGCTTGCTCTCATATCTGGCTCGTTCGCTTGCTTAATTGTCTGGCTCGCTCTCTTTTCTGCCTCGCTCACTCTCACATCTGGCTTGCTCGCTTGCTCTCATATCTGGCTCGCTCGCTTGCTCTCTTGTCTGGCTCGCTCTCTTATCTGGCTTGCTCGCTAGAAAATCTGTCTCGCACGCTTGCTCTCTTGTCTGGCTTGCTCTCTTATCTGGCTCGCTCGGTCTCATATCTGGCTCGCTCGCTTGCTCTCATGTCTGGCTCGCTCGCTCTCATATCTGGCTTTCTCGCTTGCTCTCTTGTCTGGCTCGCTCTCTTATCTGGCTCGCTCGCATATCTGGCTAGCTCGCTCACACATCTGGCTGGCTCGCTTGCTCTCATTTCTTGCTGGCTTGCTTGCTCTCATTTCTGGCTCGCTCGCTTGCTCTCATATCTGGCTCGCTCGCTTGCTCTCATATCTGGCTCGCTCGCTTGCTTAATTGTCTGGCTCGCTCTCTTATCTGCCTCGCTCTCTCTCACATCTGGCTTGCTCGCTTGCTCTCATATCTGGCTCGCTCGCTGCTCTCTTGTATGGCTTGCTCTCATATCTGGCTTGCTCGCTTGCTCTCATATCTGGCTCGATCGCTTGCTCTCTTGTCTGGCTCGCTCTCTTATCTGGCTCGCTCGCATATCTGGCTCGCTCGCTCTCACATCTGGCTGGCTTGCTTGCTCTCATATGTGGCTCGCTCGCTTGCTCTCATATCTGGCTCGCTCGCTTGCTCTTTTGTCTGGCTCGCTCTCTTATCTGGCTCGCTCGCATATCTGGCTCGCTCGCTCTCACATCGAGCTGGCTCGCTTGCTCTCATATCTGACTCGCTCGCTTGCTCTCTTGTCTGGCTCGCTCTCTTATCTGGCTTGCTCTCATATCTGGCTTGCTAGCTTGCTCTCATATCTGGCTCGCTCGCTTTCTCTCTTGTCTGTCTCGCTCTCTTTTATGGCTCGCTCACATATCTGGCTCGCTCGCTCTCAAATCTGGCTCGCTCGCTCTCAAATCTGGCTCGCTCGCTTGCTCTCATATCTGGCTTGCTCGCTTGCTCTCATATCCGGCTCGCTCGCTTGCTCTCATATCTGACTCGCTCGCTTGCTCTCTTGTCTGGCTCGCTCTCTTATCTGGCTCGCTCGCATATCTTTCTCGCTCGCTCTCAAATCTGGCTCGCTCGCTTGCTCTCATATCTGGCTAGTTCGCTTGCTCTCTTGTCTTGCTCGCTCTCTTATCTGTCTCGCTCGCTCTCATATCTGGCTGGCTCGCTTGCTCTCATATCTGGCTCGCTCGCTTGTCTGGCTCGCTCTCTTATCTGGCTTGCTCGCTAGAATATCTGGCTCGCACGCTTGCTCTCTTGTCTGGCTTGTTCTCTTATCTGGCTCGCTCGCTCTCATATCTGGCTCGCTCGCTTGCTCTCATGTCTGGCTCGCTCGCTCTCATATCTGGCTTTCTCGCTTGCTCTCTTGTCTGGCTCGCTCTCTTATCTGGCTCGCTCGCATATCTGGCTAGCTCGCTTGCTCTCTTGTCTTGCTCGCTCTCTTATCTGGCTCGCTTGCTCTCATATTTGGCTGGCTCGCTTGCTCTCATATCTGGCTTGCTCGCTTGCTCTCATATCTGGCTCGCTCGCTCTCATGTCTGGCTCGCTCTCATATCTGGATTGCTCGCTTGCTCTCATATCTGGCTCGCTCGCTTGCTTAATTGTCTGGCTCGCTCTCTTATCTGCCTCGCTCTCTCTCACATCTGGCTTGCTCGCTTGCTCTCATATCTGGCTCGCTCGCTCTCATGTCTGGCTCGCTCTCATATCTGGATTGCTCGCTTGCTCTCATATCTGGCTCGCTCGCTTGCTTAATTGTCTGGCTCGCTCTCTTATCTGCCTCGCTCTCTCTCACATCTGGCTTGCTCGCTTGCTCTCATATCTGGCTCGCTCGCTTGCTCTCTTGTCTGGCTCGCTCTCTTATCTGGCTTGCTCGCTAGAAAATCTGTCTCGCACGCTTGCTCTCTTGTCTGGCTTGCTCTCTTATCTGGCTCGCTCGGTCTCATATCTGGCTCGCTCGCTTGCTCTCATGTCTGGCTTGCTCGCTCTCATATCTGGCTTTCTCGCTTGCTCTCTTGTCTGGCTCGCTCTCTTATCTGGCTCGCTCGCATATCTGGCTAGCTCGCTCTCACATCTGGCTGGCTCGCTTGCTCTCATATCTGGATTGCTCGCTTGCTCTCATATCTGGCTCGCTCGCTTGCTTAATTGTCTGGCTCGCTCTCTTATCTGCCTCGCTCTCTCTCACATCTGGCTTGCTCGCTTGCTCTCATATCTGGCTCGCTCGCTTGCTCTCTTGTCTGGCTCGCTCTCTTATCTGGCTTGCTCGCTAGAAAATCTGTCTCGCACGCTTGCTCTCTTGTCTGGCTTGCTCTCTTATCTGGCTCGCTCGGTCTCATATCTGGCTCGCTCGCTTGCTCTCATGTCTGGCTTGCTCGCTCTCATATCTGGCTTTCTCGCTTGCTCTCTTGTCTGGCTCGCTCTCTTATCTGGCTCGCTCGCATATCTGGCTAGCTCGCTCACACATCTGGCTGGCTCGCTTGCTCTCATTTCTGGCTGGCTTGCTTGCTCTCATTTCTGGCTCGCTCGCTTGCTCTCATATCTGGCTCGCTCGCTTGCTTAATTGTCTGGCTCGCTCTCTTATCTGGCTCGCTCTCTCTCACATCTGGCTTGCTCGCTTGCTCTCATATCTGGCTCGCTCGCTGCTCTCTTGTATGGCTTGCTCTCATATCTGGCTTGCTCGCTTGCTCTCATATCTGGCTCGATCGCTTGCTCTCTTGTCTGGCTCGCTCTCTTATCTGGCTCGCTCGCATATCTGGCTCGCTCGCTCTCACATCTGGCTGGCTTGCTTGCTCTCATATGTGGCTCGCTCGCTTGCTCTCATATCTGGCTCGCTCGCTTGCTCTTTTGTCTGGCTCGCTCTCTTATCTGGCTCGCTCGCATATCTGGCTCGCTCGCTCTCACATCGAGCTGGCTCGCTTGCTCTCATATCTGACTCGCTCGCTTGCTCTCTTGTCTGGCTCGCTCTCTTATCTGGCTCGCTCTCATATCTGGCTTGCTCTCATATCTGGCTCGCTCGCTTTCTCTCTTGTCTGTCTCGGTCTCTTTTATGGCTCGCTCACATATCTGGCTCGCTCGCTCTCAAATCTGGCTCGCTCGCTCTCAAATCTGGCTCGCTCGCTTGCTCTCATATCTGGCTTGCTCGCTTGCTCTCATATCCGGCTCGCTCGCTTGCTCTTATATCTGACTCGCTCGCTTGCTCTCTTGTCTGGCTCGCTCTCTTATCTGGCTCGCTCGCATATCTTTCTCGCTCGCTCTCAAATCTGGCTCGCTCGCTTGCTCTCATATCTGGCTAGTTCGCTTGCTCTCTTGTCTTGCTCGCTCTCTTATCTGGCTCGCTCGCTCTCATATCTGGCTGGCTCGCTTACTCTCATATCTGGCTCGCTCGCTTGCTCTCTTGTCTGGCTCGCTCTCTTATCTGGCTTGCTCGCTAGCATATCTGGCTCGCACGCTTGCTCTCTTGTCTGGCTTGCTCTCTTATCTGGCTCGCTCGGTCTCATATCTGGCTCGCTCGCTTGCTCTCACGTCTGGCTCGCTTGCTCTCTTATCTGGCTTTCTCGCTCGCTCTCTTATCTGGCTCGCTCGCATATCTGGCTCGCTCGCATATCTGGCTAGCTCGCTCTCACATCTGGCTGGCTCGCTTGCTCTCATTTCTGGCTGGCTCGCTTGCTCTCATTTCTGGCTCGCTCGCTTGCTCTCTTGTCTGGCTCGCTCTCATATCTGGCTAGCTCGCTTGCTCTCTTGTCTTGCTCGCTCTCTTATCTGGCTCGCTCGCTCTCATATCTGGCTGGCTCGCTTGCTCTCATATCTGGCTCGCTCGCTTGCTCTCATATCTGGCTCGCTTGCTCTCATATCTGGCTCGCTCGCTTGCTCTCTTGTCTGGCTCGCTCTCATATCTGGCTAGCTCGCTTGCTCTCTTGTCTGGCTTGCTCTCTTATCTGGCTCGCTGGCTCTCTTATCTTTCTCGCTCGCTTGCTCTCATGTCTGGCTCGCTCACTCTCATATCTGGCTTTCTCACTTGCTCTCTTGTCTGGTTCGCTCTCTTATCTGGCTTGCTCTCATATCTGGCTTGCTCGCTTGCTCTCATATCTGGCTCGCTGGCTTGCTCTCTTGTCTGGCTCGCTCGCATATCTGGCTCGCTCGCTCTCACATCTGGCTGGCTTGCTTGCTCTAATATCTGGCTCGCTCGCTTGCTCTCATATCTGGCTCGCTCGCTCTCACATCTGGTTCGCTCTCTTATCTGGCTCGCTCGCATATCTGGCTCGCTCGCTCTCACATCTAGCTGGCTCGCTTGCCCTCATATCTGGCTCGCTCGCTTGCTCTCTTGTCTGGCTCGCTCTCTTATCTAGCTAGCTCTCATATCTGGCTGGCTCACTTGCTCTCATTTCTGGCTCGCTCGCTTGCTCTCATATCTGGCTCGCTCGCTTGCTCTCATATCTGGCTCTCTCGCTTGCTCTCTTGTCTGGCTCGCTCGCATATCTGGCTCGCTCGCTTGCTCTCTTGTCTTGCTCGCTCTCTTATCTGGCTCGCTCGCTCTCATATCTGGCTGGCTCGCTTGCTCTCATATCTGGCACGCTCGCTTGCTCTCATATCTGGCTCGCTCGCTCTCATTTCTGGCTCGCTCTCATATCTGGATCGCTTGCTTGCTCTCATATCTGGCTCGCTCGTTTGCTTAATTGTCTGGCTCGCTCTCTTATCTGCCTCGCTCTCTCTCACATCTGGCTTGCTCGCTTGCTCTCATATCTGGCTCGCTCGCTTGCTCTCTTGTCTGGCTCGCTCTCTTATCTGGCTTGCTCGCATATCTGGCTCGCTCGCTCTCACATCTGGCTGGCTTGCTTGCTCTCATATCTGGCTCGCTCGCTTGCTCTCATATCTGGCTCGCTCGCTCTCAAGTCTGGCTCGCTCTCATATCTGGATCGCTCGCTTGCTCTCATATCTGGCTCGCTCGCTTGCTTAATTGTCTGGCTCGCTCTCTTATCTGCCTCGCTCTCTCTCACATCTGGCTTGCTCGCTTGCTCTCATATCTGGCTCGCTCGCTTGCTCTCTTGTCTGGTTCGCTCTCTTATCTGGCTCCCTCGCATATCTGGCTCGCTCGCTCTCAAATCTGGCTCGCTCGCTTGCTCTCATATCTGGCTAGTTCGCTTGCTCTCTTGTCTTGCTCGCTCTCTTATCTGGCTCGCTTGCGCTCATATCTGGCTGGCTCGCTTGCTCTCATATCTGGCTCGCTCGCTTGCTCTCTTGTCTGGCTCGCTCTCTTATCTGGCTTGCTCGCTAGCATATCTGGCTCGCTCGCTTGCTCTCTTGTCTGGCTTGCTCTCTTATCTGGCTCGCTCACTCTCATATCTGGCTCGCTCGCTTGCTCTCATGTCTGGCTCGCTCGCTCTCATATCTGGCTCGCTCGCTTTCTCTCATGTCTGGCTCGCTTGCTCTCATATCTGGCTTTCTCGCTTGCTCTCTTGTCTGGTTCGCTCTCTTATCTGGCTCGCTCTCATATCTGGCTTGCTCGCTTGCTCTCATATCTGGCTCGCTCGCTTGCTTTCTTGTCTGGCTCGCTCGCATATCTGGCTCGCTCGCTCTCACATCTGGCTGGCTCGCTTGCTCTCATATCTGGCTCGCTCGCTCTCGTATCTGGCTCGCTCGCTTGCTCTCTTGTCTTGCTCGCTCTCTTATCTGGCTCGCTCGCTCTCATATCTGGCTGGCTCGCTTTCTCTCATATCTGGCTCGCTCGCTTGCTCGCTTGTCTGGCTCGCTCTCTTATCTGGCTTGCTCGCTAGAATATCTGGCTCGCACGCTTGCTCTCTTGTCTGGCTTGTTCTCTTATCTGGCTCGCTCGCTCTCATATCTGGCTCGCTCGCTTGCTCTCATGTCTGGCTCGCTCGCTCTCATATCTGGCTTTCTCGCTTGCTCTCTTGTCTGGCTCGCTCTCTTATCTGGCTCGCTCGCATATCTGGCTATCTCGCTTGCTCTCTTGTCCTGCTCGCTCTCTTATCTGGCTCGCTCGCTCTCATATCTGGCTGGCTCGCTTGCTCTCATATCTGGCTTGCTCGCTTGCTCTCATATCTGGCTCGTTCGCTTTCATGTCTGGTTCGCTCTCATATCTGGATTGCTCGCTTGCTCTCATATCTGGCTCGCTCGCTTGCTTAATTGTCTGGCTCGCTCTCTTATCTGCCTCGCTCTCTCTCACATCTGGCTTGCTCGCTTGCTCTAATATCTGGCTCGCTCGCTCTCATGTCTGGCTCGCTCTCATATCTGGATTGCTCGCTTGCTCTCATATCTGGCTCGCTCGCTTGCTTAATTGTCTGGCTCGCTCTCTTATCTGCCCCGCTCTCTCTCACATCTGGCTTGCTCGCTCGCTCTCATATCTGGCTCGCTCGCTTGCTCTCTTGTCTGGCTCGCTCGCTCTCATGTCTGACTCGCTCTTATACTTGGATCGCTCGCTTGCTCTCATATCTGGCTCGCTTGCTTGCTTAATTGTCTGGCTCGCTCTCTTATCTGCCTCGCTCTCTCTCACATCTGGCTTGCTCGCTTGCTCTCATATCTGGCTCGCTCGCTTGCTCTCTTGTCTGGCTCGCTCTCTTATCTGGCTTGCTCGCTAGAATATCTGGCTCGCACGCTTGCTCTCTTGTCTGGCCTGCTCTCTTATCTGGCTCGCTCGCTCTCATATCTGGCTTTCTCGCTTGCTCCCTTGTCTGGCTCGCTCTCTTATCTGGCTCGCTCGCATATCTGGCTAGCTCGCTCTCACATCTGGCTGGCTCGCTTGCTCTCATTTCTGGCTGGCTCGCTTGCTCTCATTTCTGGCTCGCTCGCTTGCTCTCTTGTCTGGCTCGCTCTCATATCTGGCTAGCTCGCTTGCTCTCTTGTCTTGCTCGCTCTCTTATCTGGCTCGCTCGCTCTCATATCTGGCTGGCTCGCTTGCTCTCATATCTGGCTCGCTCGCTTGCTCTCATATCTGGCTCGCTTGCTCTCATATCTGGCTCCCTCGCTTGCTCTCATATCTGGCTCGCTCGCTTGCTCTCTTGTCTGGCTCGCTCTCTTATCTGGCTTGCTCGGTACATATCTGGCTCGCTCGCTTGCAAATCTGGCTCGCTCGCTCTCAAATCTGGCTCGCTCGCTTGCTCTCATATCTGGCTTGCTAGCTTGCTCTCATATCCGGCTCGCTCGCTTGCTCTCATATCTGGCTCGCTCGCTTGCTCTCTTGTGTGGCTCGCTCTCTTATCTGACTCGCTCACATATCTGGCTAGCTCGCTCTCACATCTGGCTGGCTCGCTTGCTCTCATTTCTGGCTCGCTTGCTCTCATATCTGGCTCCCTCGCTTGCTCTCATATCTGGCTCGCTCGCTTGCTCTCTTGTCTGGCTCGCTCTCTTATCTGGCTTGCTCGGTACATATCTGGCTCGCTCGCTTGCAAATCTGGCTCGCTCGCTCTCAAATCTGGCTCGCTCGCTTGCTCTCATATCTGGCTTGCTAGCTTGCTCTCATATCCGGCTCGCTCGCTCGCTCTCAAATCTGGCTTGCTCGCTTGCTCTCATATCTGGCTAGTTCGCTTGCTCTTTTGTCTTGCTCGCTCTCTAATCTGGCTTGCTCGCTCTCATATCTGGCTGGCTCGCTTGCTCTCATATCTTGCTCGCTCGCTTGCTCTCTTGTCTGGCTCGCTCTCTTATCTGGCTTGCTCGCTAGCATATCTGGCTCGCTCGCTTGCTATCTTGTCTGGCTTGCTCTCTTATCTGGCTCGCTCGCTTGCTCTCATGTCTGGCTCGCTCGCTCTCATATCTGGCTCGCTCGCTTGCTCTCATGTCTGGCTCGCTCGCTCTCATATCTGGCTTTCTCGCTTGCTCTCTTGTCTGGTTCGCTCTCTTATCTGGCTCGCTCTCATATCTGGATTGCTCGCTTGCTCTCATATCTGGCTCGCTCGCTTGCTCTCTTGTCTGGCTCGCTCTCTTATCTGGCTTGCTCGCTAGCATATCTGGCTCGCTCGCTTGCTCTCTTGTCTGACTTGCTCTCTTATCTGTCTCGCTCTCACATCTGGCTTGCTCGCTTGCTCTCATATCTGGCTCGCTCGCTTGCTCACTTGTCTGGCTTGCTCTCTTATCTGGCTCGCTGGCTCTCTTATGTGGCTCGCTCGCTTGCTCTCATGTCTGGCTCGCTCACTCTCATATCTGGCTTTCTCGCTTGCTCTCTTGTCTGGTTCGCTCTCTTATCTGGCTCGCTCTCATATCTGGCTTGCACGCTTGCTCTCCTATCTGGCTCGCTCGCATATCTGGCTCGCTCGCTCTCACATCTGGCTGGCTTGCTTGCTCTAATATATGGCTCGCTCGCTTGCTCTCATATCTGGCTCGCTCGCTCGCTCTCACATCTGGTTCGCTCTCTTATCTGGCTCGCTCGCATATCTGGCTCACTCGCTCTCACATCTAGCTGGCTCGCTTGCTCTCATATCTGGCTTGCTCGCTTGCTCTCTTGTCTGGCTCGCTCTCTTATCTGGCTAGCTCTCATATCTGGCTGGCTCACTTGCTCTCATTTCTGGCTCGCTCGCTTGCTCTCATATCTGGCTCGCTCGCTTGCTATCATATCTGGCTCTCTCACTTGCTCTCTTGTCTGGCTCGCTCGCATATCTGGCTCGCTCGCTTGCTCTCTTGTCTTGCTCGCTCTCTTATCTGGCTCGCTCGCTCTCATATCTGGCTGGCTCGCTTGCTCTCATATCTGGCTCGCTCGCTTGCTCTCATATCTGGCTCGCTCGCTCTCATGTCTGGCTCGCTCTCATATCTGGCTCGCTCGCTTGGTCTCTTGTCTGGCTCGCTCTCTTACCTGGCTAGCTCTCATATCTGGCTGGCTCACTTGCTCTCATTTCTGGCTCGCTCGCTTGCTCTCATATCTGGCTCGCTCGCTTGCTCTCATATCTGGCTCTCTCGCTTGCTCTCTTGTCTGGCTCGCTCGCATATCTGGCTCGCTCGCTTGCTCTCTTGTCTTGCTCGCTCTCTTATCTGGCTCGCTCTCATATCTGGCTGGCTCGCTTGCTCTCATATCTGGCTCGCTCGCTTGCTCTCATATCTGGCTCTTTCGCTCTCATGTCTGGCTCGCTCTCATATCTGGATCGCTCGCTTGCTCTAATATCTGGCTCGCTCGCTTGCTTAATTGTCTGGCTCGCTCTCTTATCTGCCTCGCTCTCTCTCACATCTGGCTTGCTCGCTTGCTCTCATATCTGGCTCGCTCGCTTGCTCTCTTGTATGGCTCGCTCTCTTATCTGGCTTGCTCGCATATCTTGCTCGCTCGCTCTCACATCTGGCTGGCTTGCTTGCTCTCATATCTGGCTCGCTCGCTTGCTCTCATATCTGGCTCGCTCGCTCTCATGTCTGGCTCGCTCTCATATCTGGATCGCTCGCTTGCTCTCATATCTGGCTCGCTCGCTTGCTTAATTGTCTGGCTCGCTCTCTTATCTGCCTCGCTCTCTCTTACATCTGGCTTGCTCGCTTGCTCTCATATCTGGCTCGCTCGCTTGCTCTCTTGTCTGGGCCGCTCTCTTATCTGGCTTGCGCTCATATCTGGCTTGCTAGCTTGCTCTCATATCTGACTCGCTCGCTTGCTCTCTTGTCTGGCTCGCTCTCTTATCTGGTTCACTCGCATATCTGGCTCGCTCGCTCTCAAGTCTGGCTCGCTCGCTTACTCTCATATCTGGCTAGCTCTCTTGCTCTCTTGTCTTGCTCGCTCTCTTATCTGGCTCGCTCGCTCTCATATCTGGCTGGCTCGCTTGCTCTCATATCTGGCTCGCTCGCTTGCTCTCATATCTGGGTCGCTCGCTCTCATGTCTGGCTTGCTCGCATATCTGGATCGCTTGCTTGCTCTCATATCTGGCTCGCTCGCTTGCTTAATTGTCTGGCTCGCTCTCTTATCTGTCTCGCTCTCTCTCACATCTGGCTTGCTCGCTGCTCTCTTATCTGTCTCGCTATTACATCTGGCTCGCTCGCTTGCTCTCATATCTGGCTCGCTCGCTTGCTCTCTTGTCTGGCTCGCTCTCTTATCTGGCTTGCTTGCATATCTTGCTCGCTCGCTCTCATATCTGGCTCGCTCGCTGCTCTCTTATCTGTCTCGCTATTACATCTGGCTCGCTCACTTGCTCTCATATCTGGCTCGCTCGCTTGCTCTCTTGTCTGGCTCGCTCTCTTATCTGGCTTGCTTGCATATCTTGCTCGCTCGCTCTCACATCTGGCTCGCTCGCTTGCTCTCAAATCTGGCTCGATTGCTTGCTCTCCTGTCTGGCTCGCTCTCTTATCTGGCTTGCTCGCTAGCATATCTGGCTCGCTCGCTTGCTCTCTTGTATGGCTTGCTCTCTTATCTGGCTCGCTCGCTCTCATATCTGGCTCGCTCGCTTGCCCTCATGTCTGGCTCGCTCTCATATCTGGCTTTCTCGCTTGCTCTCTTGTCTGGTTCGCACTCTTATCTGGCTCGCTCTCATATCTGGCTTGCTCGCTTTCTCTCATATCTGGCTCGATTGCTTGCTCTCTTGTCTGGCTCGCTCTCTTATCTGGCTCGCTTGCATATCTGGCTCACTCGCTCTCACATCTGGCTGGCTCACTTGCTCTCATATCTGGCTCGCTCGCTTGCTCTCATATCTGGCTTTCTCGCTTGCTCTCTTGTCTGGTTCGCTCTCTTATCTGGCTCGCTATCATATCTGGCTTGCTCGCTTGCTCTCATATCTGGCTCGCTCGCTTGATCTCTTGTCTGGCTCGCTCTCTTATCTGGCTCGCTCGCTCTCATTTCTGGTTCGCTCGCTTGCTCTCATGTCTGGCTCGCTCGCTTGCTCTCATGTCTGGCTCGCTCGCTCTCATATCTGGCTTTCTCGCTTGCTCTCTTGTCTGGTTCGCTCTCTTATCTGTCTCGCTCTCATATCTGGATTGATCGCTTGCTCTTATATCTGGCTCGCTCGCTTGCACTCATATCTGGCTCGCTCGCATGCTCTCTTGTCTGGCTCGCTCTCTTATCTGGCTCACTCGCATATCTGGCTCGCTCGCTCTTAAATCTGGCTCGCTCGCTTGCTCTCATATCTGGCTAGCTCGCTTGCTCTCTTGTCTTGCTCGCTCTCGTATCTGGCTAGCTCGCTTGCTCTCTTGTCTTGCTCGTTCTCTTATCTGGCTCGCTTGCTCTCATATCTGGCTGGCTCGCTTGCTCTCATATCTGGCTCGCTCGCTTGCTCTCATATCTGGCTCGCTCGCTCTCATATCTGGCTCGCTCTCATATCTGGATCGCTCGCTTGCTCTCATATCTGGCTCGCTCGCTTACTTAATTGTCTGGCTCGCTCTCTTATCTGCCTCGCTCTCTCTCACATCTGGCTTGCTCGCTTACTCTCATATCTGGCTCGCTCGCTGCTCTCTTGTCTGGCTCGCTCTCTTGTCTGGCTTGCTCTCATATCTGGTTCGCTCGCTTGCTCTCTTGTCTGGCTCGCTCCCTTATCTGGCTTGCTCGCTATCATATCTGGCTCGCTTGCTTGCTCTCTTGTCTGACTTGCTCTCTTATCTGTCTCGCTCTCTCATCTGGCTCGCTCGCTTGCTCTCATATCTGGTTCGCTCGCTTGCTCTCTTGTCTGGCTCGCTCTCTTATCTGGCTTGCTCACTATCATATCTGGCTCGCTCGCTTGCTCTCTTGTCTGACTTGCTCTCTTATCTGTCTCGCTCTCACATCTGGCTCGCTCGCTTGCTCTCATATCTGGCTCGCTCGCATGCTCTCTTGTCTGGTTCGCTCTCTTATCTGGCATGCTCTCATATCTGGCTTGCTCACTTGCTCTCATATCTGTCTCGCTCGCTTGCTCTCATATCTGGCTAGCTCGCTTGCTCTCTTGTCTTGCTCGCTCTCGTATCTGGCTAGCTCGCTTGCTCTCTTGTCTTGCTCGTTCTCTTATCTGGCTCGCTTGCTCTCATATCTGGCTGGCTCGCTTGCTCTCATATCTGGCTCGCTCGCTTGCTCTCATATCTGGCTCGCTCGCTCTCATATCTGGCTCGCTCTCATATCTGGATCGCTCGCTTGCTCTCATATCTGGCTCGCTCGCTTACTTAATTGTCTGGCTCGCTCTCTTATCTGCCTCGCTCTCTCTCACATCTGGCTTGCTCGCTTACTCTCATATCTGGCTCGCTCGCTGCTCTCTTGTCTGGCTCGCTCTCTTGTCTGGCTTGCTCTCATATCTGGTTCGCTCGCTTGCTCTCTTGTCTGGCTCGCTCCCTTATCTGGCTTGCTCGCTATCATATCTGGCTCGCTTGCTTGCTCTCTTGTCTGACTTGCTCTCTTATCTGTCTCGCTCTCTCATCTGGCTCGCTCGCTTGCTCTCATATCTGGTTCGCTCGCTTGCTCTCTTGTCTGGCTCGCTCTCTTATCTGGCTTGCTCACTATCATATCTGGCTCGCTCGCTTGCTCTCTTGTCTGACTTGCTCTCTTATCTGTCTCGCTCTCACATCTGGCTCGCTCGCTTGCTCTCATATCTGGCTCGCTCGCATGCTCTCTTGTCTGGTTCGCTCTCTTATCTGGCATGCTCTCATATCTGGCTTGCTCACTTGCTCTCATATCTGTCTCGCTCGCTTGCTCTCATATCTGGCTCGCTCGCTTGCTCTCTTGTCTGGCTCGCTCTCTTATCTGGTTCACTCGCATATCTGGCTCGCTCGCTCTGAAATCTGGCTCGCTCGCTTGCTCTCATATCTGGCTAGCTCGCTTGCTCTCTTGTCTTGCTCGCTCTCTTATCTGGCTCGCTCGCTCTCATATCTGGCTGGCTCGCTTGCTCTCATATCCGGCTCGCTCGCTTGCTCTCATATCTGGGTTGCTCGCTCTCATGTCTGGCTTGCTCGCATATCTGGATCGCTTGCTTGCTCTCATATCTGGCTCGCTCGCTTGCTTAATTGTCTGGCTCGCTCTCTTATCTGTCTCGCTCTCTCTCACATCTGGCTTGCTCGCTTGCTCTCATATCTGGCTCGCTCGCTGCTCTCTTATCTGGCTCGCTATTACATCTGGCTCGCTCGCTTGCTCTCTTGTCTGTCTCGCTCTCTTATCTGGCTTGCTTGCATATCTTGCTCGCTCGCTCTCACATCTGGCTCGCTCGCTTGCTCTCATATCTGGTTCGCTCGCTTGCTCTCTTGTCTGGCTCGCTCTCTTATCTGGCTCGCTCTCATATCTGGCTAGCTCGCTCGCTCTCTTATCTGGCTCGCTCTCATATCTGGCTGGCTCGCTTGCTCTCATATCTGGCTCGCTCGCTCTCATGCCTGGCTCGCTCGCATATCTGGATCGCTCGCTTGCTCTCATATCTGGCTCGCTCGCTTGCTCAAATATCTGGCTCGCTCGCTTGCTCTCTTGTCTGGCTCGCTCTCTTATCTGACTCGCTCGCTAGCATATCTGGCTCGCTCGCTTGCTCTCTTGTCTGGCTTGCTCTCTTATCTGGCTCCCTCACTCTCACATCTGTCTCGCTCGCTTGCTCTCTTGTCTGGTTTGCTCTTTTATCTGGCACGCGCTCATATTTGGCTTGCTCGCTTGCTCTCATATCTGTCTCGCTCGTTTGCTTTCATATGTGGCTCGCTCTCGCTCAAATATCTGGCTCACTCGCTTGCTCTCTTGTCTGGCTCGCTCTCTTATCTGGCTCGCTTGCTAGCATATCTGGCCCGCTCGCTTGCTCTCTTGTCTGGCTTGCTCTCTTATCTGGCTCGCTCGCTCTCATATCTTGCTCGCTCGCTTGCTCTGATGTCTGGCACGCTCACTCTCATATCTGGCTTGCTCGCTTGCTCTCATGTCTGGCTCGCTCGCTCTCATATCTGGCTCGCTCGCTTGCTCTCATGTCTGGCTCGCTCGCTCTCATATCTGGCTCGCTCGCTTGCTCTCTTATCTGGCTCGCTCTCTTATCTGGCTCGCTCGCAAATCTGGCTAGCCCTTTCTCATATCTGGCTCGCTCGCTTGCTCTAATGTTTGGCTCGCTTGTTCTCATATCTGGCTCGCTCACTCACATATCTGGCTTGCTCGCTTGCTCTCATGTCTGGCTCGCTCGCTCTCATATCTGTCTCACTCGCTTGCTCTCTTGTCTGGTTCGCTCTCTTATCTGGCACGCTCTCATATCTGGCTTGCTCGCTTGCTCTCATATCTGTCTCACTCGCTTGCTCTCATATCTGGCTCGCTCGCTTGCTCAATTATCTGGCTCGCTTGCTTGCTCTCTTGTCTGGCTCGCTCTCTTATCTGGCTCGCTCGCTAGCATATCTGGCTCGCTCGCTTGCTCTCTTGTCTGGCTTGCTCTCTTATCTGGCTCCCTCGCTCTCATATCTTGCTTGCTCGCTTACTCTCATGTCTGGCACGCTCACCCTCATATCTGGCTTGCTCGCTTGCTCTCATGTTTGGCTCGCTCCCTCTCATATTTGGTTCGCTCGCTTGCTCTCATGTCTGGCTCACTCGCTCTCATATCTGGCTCGCTTGCTTGCTCTCTTGTCTGGCTCTCTCTCTTATATGGCTCGCTAGCTCGCATATCTGGCTCACTCGCTTGCTCTCATATCTGGCTCGCTCACTTGCTCTTATATCTGTCTCATTTGCATGCGCTCTTGTCTGGCTCGCTCTCTTATCTGGCTCGCTCGCTTGCAAATCTGGCTAGCTCGCTCTCATATCTGGCTCGCTCGCTTGCTCTCATGTTTGGCTCGCTTGCTCTCATATCTGGCTCGCTCGCTCACATACCTGGCTTGCTCGCTTGCTCTCATGTTTGGCTCGCTCGCTCTCATATCTGGCTCGCTCGCTTGCTCTCTTGTCTGGCTCGCTCTCTTATCTGGCTCTCTCGCTCGCATATTTGGCTCGCTCGCTCTCATATCTTACTCGCTCGCTCTCATGTCTGGCTCGCTCGCTCTCATATCTGGCTTGCTCTCATATCTGGCTAGCTCGCTTGCTCTCATATCTGGCTCGCTCGCTTGCTCTCTTGTCTGGCTCGCTCTTTTATCTGGCTCGCTCGCTCTCATATCTGGCTCGCTTGCTCTCTTGTCTGGCTCGCTCGCTCTCATATTTGGCTCGCTCGCTTGCTCTCATGTCTGGCTTGCTCGCTCTCATATCTGGCTTTATCACTTGCTCTCTTGTCTGGTTCGCTCTCTTATCTGGCTCGCTCTCAAATCTGGCTTGCTCGCTTGCTCTCATATCTGGCTCGTTCGCTTGCTCTCTTGTCTGGCTCGCTCTCTTATTTGGCTCGCTCGCATATCTGGCTCGCTCGCTCTAACATCTGGTTGGCTCGATTGCTCTCATATCTGGCTCGCACGCTCTCATATCTGGCTCGCTCGCTCTCATATTTGGCTCGCTCGCTTGCTCTCATGTCTGGCTTGCTCGCTCTCATATCTGGCTTTATCACTTGCTCTCTTGTCTGGTTCGCTCTCTTATCTGGCTCGCTCTCAAATCTGGCTTGCTCGCTTGCTCTCATATCTGGCTCGTTCGCTTGCTCTCTTGTCTGGCTCGCTCTCTTATTTGGCTCGCTCGCATATCTGGCTCGCTCGCTCTAACATCTGGTTGGCTCGATTGCTCTCATATCTGGCTCGCTCGCTCTCATATCTGGCTCGCTCGCTTGCTCTCTTGTCTGGTTCGCTCTCTTATCTGACTCGCTCTCATATCTGACTTGCTCGCTTGCTCTCATATCTGGCTCGCTCGCTTGTTCTCATATATGGCTCGCTCGCTTGCTCTCTTGTCTGGCTCGCTCTCTTATCTGGCTCGCTCGCATATCTGGCTCGCTCGCTCTCAAATCTGGCTGGCTCGCTTGCTCTCATATCTGGCTCGCTCGCTTGCTTAATTGTCTGGCTCGCTCTCTTATCTGCCTCGCTCTCTCTCACATCTGGCTTGCTCGCTTGCTCTCATATCTGGCTCGCTCGCTGCTCTCTTATCTGGCTCGCTCTCTTGTCTGGCTCGCTCTCTTATCTGGCTCGCTCGCATATCTTGCTCGCTCGCTCTCACATCTGGCTCGCTTGCTTGCTCTCATATCTGGTTCGCTCGCTTGCTCTCTTGTCTGGCTCGCTCCCTTATCTGGCTTGCTCGCTATCATATTTGGCTCGCTTGCTTGCTCTCTTGTCTGACTTGCTCTCTTATCTGTCTCGCTCTCTCATCTGGCTCGCTCGCTTGCTCTCATATCTGGTTCGCTCGCTTGCTCTCTTGTCTGGCTCGCTCTCTTATCTGGCTTGCTCACTATCATATCTGGCTCGCTCGCTTGCTCTCTTGTCTGAATTGCTCTCTTATCTGTCTCGCTCTCACATCTGGCTCGCTCGCTTGCTCTCATATCTGGCTCGCTCGCATGCTCTCTTGTCTGGTTCGCTCTCTTATCTGGCATGCTCTCATATCTGGCTTGCTCACTTGCTCTCATATCTGTCTCGCTCGCTTGCTCTCATATCTGGCTCGCTCGCTTGCTCTCTTGTCTGGCTCGCTCTCTTATCTGGTTCACTCGCATATCTGGCTCGCTCGCTCTGAAATCTGGCTCGCTCGCTTGCTCTCATATCTGGCTAGCTCGCTTGCTCTCTTGTCTTGCTCGCTCTCTTATCTGGCTCGCTCGCTCTCATATCTGGCTGGCTGGCTTGCTCTCATATCTGGCTCGCTCGCTTGCTCTCATATCTGGGTCGCTCGATCTCATGTCTGGCTTGCTCGCATATCTGGATCGCTTGCTTGCTCTCATATCTGGCTCGCTCGCTTGCTTAATTGTCTGGCTCGCTCTCTTATCTGTCTCGCTCTCTCTCACATCTGGCTTGCTCGCTTGCTCTCATATCTGGCTCGCTCGCTGCTCTCTTATCTGTCTCGCTATTACATCTGGCTCGCTCGCTTGCTCTCATATCTGGCTCGCTCG
Organism: Hyla sarda; assembly: GCF_029499605.1. Classification (NCBI taxonomy): domain Eukaryota; kingdom Metazoa; phylum Chordata; class Amphibia; order Anura; family Hylidae; genus Hyla; species Hyla sarda. Next base: position 241,412 of record NW_026610131.1, on the reverse strand, counting down.
CTTGCTCTCTTGTCTGGCTCGCTCTCTAATCTGGCTTGCTTGCATATCTTGCTCGCTCGCTCTCACATCTGGCTCGCTCGCTTGCTCTCTTGTCTGGCTCGCTCTCTTATCTGGCTCGCTCTCATATCTGGCTAGCTCGCTCGCTCTCTTATCTGGCTCGCTCTAATATCTGGCTGGCTCGCTTGCTCTCATATCTGGCTCGCTCGCTCTCATGCCTGGCTCGCTCGCATATCTGGATCGCTCGCTTGCTCTCATATCTGGCTCGCTCGCTTGCTCAAATATCTGGCTTGCTCGCTTGCTCACTTGTCTGGCTCGCTCTCTTATCTGGCTCGCTCGCTAGCATATCTGGCTCGCTCGCTTGCTCTCTTGTCTGGCTTGCTCTCTTATCTGCCTCCCTCACTCTCACATCTGTCTCGCTCGCTTGCTCTCTTGTCTGGTTTGCTCTTTTATCTGGCACGCGCTCATATCTGGCTTGCTCGCTTGCTCTCATATCTGTCTCGCTCGCTTGCTTTCATATGTGGCTCGCTCTCGCTCAAATATCTGGCTCACTCGCTTGCTGTCTTGTCTGGCTCGCTCTCTTATCTGGCTCGCTCGCTAGCATATCTGGCTCGCTCGCTTGCTCTCTTGTCTGGCTCGCTCTCTTATCTGGCTCGCTTGCTAGCATATCTGGCCCGCTCGCTTGCTCTCTTGTCTGGCTTGCTCTCTTATCTGGCTCGCTCGCTCTCATATCTTGCTCGCTCGCTTGCTCTGATGTCTGGCACGCTCACTCTCATATCTGGCTTGCTCGCTTGCTCTCATGTCTGGCTCGCTCGCTCTCATATCTGGCTCGCTCGCTTGCTCTCTTGTCTGGCTCGCTCTCATATCTGGCTCGCTCGCTTGCTCTAATGTTTGGCTCGCTTGTTCTCATATCTGGCTCGCTCGCTCACATACCTGGCTTGCTCGCTTGCTCTCATGTCTGGCTCGCACGCTCTCATATCTGGTTCGATCGCTTGCTCTCTTGTCTGGCTCGCTCCCTTATCTGGCTTGCTCGCTATCATATCTGGCTCGCTTGCTTGCTCTCTTGTCTGACTTGCTCTCTTATCTGTCTCGCTCTCTCATCTGGCTCGCTCGCTTGCTCTTATATCTGGTTCGCTCGCTTGCTCTCTTGTCTGGCTCGCTCTCTTATCTGGCTTGCTCACTATCATATCTGGCTCGCTCGCTTGCTCTCTTGTCTGACTTGCTCTCTTATCTGTCTCGCTCTCACATCTGGCTCGCTCGCTTGCTCTCATATCTGGCTCGCTCGCGTGCTCTCTTGTCTGGTTCGCTCTCTTATCTGGCATGCTCTCATATCTGGCTTGCTCACTTGCTCTTATATCTGTCTCGCTCGCTTGCTCTCATATCTGGCTCGCTCTCTTATCCGGTTCACTCGCATATCTGACTCGCTCGCTCTGAAATCTGGCTCGCTCGCTTGCTCTCATATCTGGCTAGCTCGCTTGCTCCCTTGTCTTGCTCGCTCTCTTATCTGGCTCGCTCGCTCTCATATCTGGCTGGCTCGCTTGCTCTCATATCTGGCTCGCTCGCTTGCTCTCATATCTGGGTCACTCGATCTCATGTCTGGCTTGCTCACTTGCTCTCATATCTGTCTCGCTCGCTTGCTCTCATATCTGGCTCGCTCTCTTATCTGGTTCACTCGCATATCTGGCTCGCTCGCTCTGAAATCTGGCTCGCTCGCTTGCTCTCATATCTGGCTAGCTCGCTTGCTCACTTGTCTTGCTCGCTCTCTTATCTGGCTCGCTCGCTCTCATATCTGGCTGGCTCGCTTGCTCTCATATCTGGTTCGATCGCTTGCTCTCTTGTCTGGCTCGCTCCCTTATCTGGCTTGCTCGCTATCATATCTGGCTCGCTTGCTTGCTCTCTTGTCTGACTTGCTCTCTTATCTGTCTCGCTCTCTCATCTGGCTCGCTCGCTTGCTCTCATATCTGGTTCGCTCGCTTGCTCTCTTGTCTGGCTCGCTCTCTTATCTGGCTTGCTCACTATCATATCTGGCTCGCTCGCTTGCTCTCTTGTCTGACTTGCTCTCTTATCTGTCTCGCTCTCACATCTGGCTCGCTCGCTTGCTCTCATATCTGGCTCGCTCGCATGCTCTCTTGTCTGGTTCGCTCTCTTATCTGGCATGCTCTCATATCTGGCTTGCTCACTTGCTCTCATATCTGTCTAGCTCGCTTGCTCTCATATCTGGCTTGCTCTCTTATCTGGTTCACTCGCATATCTGGCTCGCTCGCTCTGAAATCTGGCTCGCTCGCTTGCTCTCATATCTGGCTAGCTCGCTTGCTCCCTTGTCTTGCTCGCTCTCTTATCTGGCTCGCTCGCTCTCATATCTGGCTGGCTCGCTTGCTCTCATATCTGGCTCGCTCGCTTGCTCTCATATCTGGGTCACTCGATCTCATGTCTGGCTTGCTCGCATATCTGGATCGCTTGCTTGCTCTCATATCTGGCTCGCTCGCTTGCTTAATTGTCTGGCTTGCTCTCTTATCTGTCTCTCTCTCTCTCACATCTGGCTTGCTCGCTTGCTCTCATATCTGGCTCGCTCGCTGCTCTCTTATCTGTCTCGCTATTACATCTGGCTCGCTCGCTTGCTCTCATATCTGGCTCGCTCGCTTGCTCTCTTGTCTGGCTCGCTCTCTTATCTGGCTTGCTTGCATATCTTGCTCGCTCGCTCTCACATCTGGCTCGCTCGCTTGCTCTCATATCTGGCTCGCTCGCTTGCTCTCTTGTCTGGCTCGCTCTCTTATCTGGCTCGCTCTCATATCTGGCTAGCTCGCTCGCTCTCTTATCTGGCTCGCTCTCATATCTGGCTGGCTCGCTTGCTCTCATATCTGGCTCGCTCGCTCTCATGCCTGGCTCGCTCGCATATCTGGATCGCTCGCTTGCTCTCATATCTGGCTCGCTTGCTTGCTCTCTTGTCTGGCTCTCTCTCTTATATGGCTCGGAAGCTCGCATATCTGGCTCACTCGCTTGCTCTCATATCTGGCTCGCTCACTTGCTCTTATATCTGGCTCATTTGCATGCGCTCTTGTCTGGCTCGCTCTCTTATCTGGCTCGCTCGCTTGCAAATCTGGCTAGCTCGCTCTCATATCTGGCTCGCTCGCTTGCTCTCATGTTTGGCTCGCTTGCTCTCATATCTGGCTCGCTCGCTCACATACCTGGCTTGCTCGCTTGCTCTCATGTCTGGCTCGCTCGCTCTCATATCTGGCTCGCTCGCTTGCTCTCTTGTCTGGCTCGCTCTCTTATCTGGCACTCTCGCTCGCATATTTGGCTCGCTCGCTCTCATATCTTACTCGCTCGATCTCATGTCTGGCTCGCTCGCTCTCATATCTGGCTTGCTCGCTTGCTCTCATATCTGGCTAGCTCGCTTGCTCTCATATCTGGCTCGCTCGCTTGCTCTCTTGTCTGGCTCGCTCTTTTATCTGGCTCGCTCGCTCTCATATCTGGCTCGCTTGCTCTCATGTCTGGCTCGCTCGCTCTCATATTTGGCTCGCTCGCTTGCTCTCATGTCTGGCTCGCTCGCTCTCATATCTGGCTTTATCACTTGCTCTCTTGTCTGGTTCGCTCTCTTATCTGGCTCGCTCTCAAATCTGGCTTGCTCGCTTGCTCTCATATCTGGCTCGCTCGCTTGCTCTCTTGTCTGGCTCGCTCTCTTATTTGGCTCGCTCGCATATCTGGCTCGCTCGCTCTAACATCTGATTGGCTTGATTGCTCTCATATCTGGCTCGCTCGCTCTCATATCTGGCTCGCTCGCTTGCTCTCTGGTCTGGTTCGCTCTCTTATCTGACTCGCTCTCATATCTGACTTGCTCGCTTGCTCTCATATCTGGCTCGCTCGCTTGTTCTCATATATGGCTCGCTCGCTTGCTCTCTTGTCTGGCTCGCTCTCTTATCTGGCTCGCTCGCATATCTGGCTCGCTCGCTCTCATATCTGGCTCGCTCGCTTGCTCTCATATCTGGCTCGCTCGCTCTCATGTCTGGCTCGCTCTCATATCTGGATTGCTCGCTTTCTTAATTGTCTGGCTCGCTCTCTTATCTGCCTCGCTCTCTTTCACATCTGGCTTGCTCGCTTGCTCTCATATCTGGCTCGTTCGCTGCTCTCTTGTCTGGCTCGCTCTCTTATCTGGCTCGCTCGCATATCTTGCTTGCTTGCTCTCACATCTGGCTCGCTCGCTTGCTCTCATATCTGGTTCGCTCGCTTGCTCCCTTGTCTGGCTCGCTCTCTTATCTGGCTTGCTCGCTAGCATATCTGGCTCGCTAGCTTGCTCTCTTGTCTGGCTTGCTCTCTTATCTGTCTCGCTCTCACATCTGGCTTGCTCGCTTGCTCTCATATCTGGCTCGCTCGCTTGCTCTCTTGTCTGGCTGGCTCTCTTATCTGGCTTGCTCGCTAGCATATCTGGCTCGCTAGCTTGCTCTCTTGTCTGGCTTGCTCTCTTATCTGTCTCGCTCTCACATCTGGCTCGCTCGCTTTCTCTGTATCTGGCTCGCTCGCTTGCTCTCCTGTCTGGCTCGCTCTCTTATCTGGCTCGCTCGCTCTCATATCTGGCTCGCTCACTTGCTCTCATGTCTGTCTCGCTCGCTCTCATATCTGGCTTTCTTGCTTGCTCTTTTGTCTGGTTCGCTCTCTTATCTGGCTCACTCTCATATCTGGCTTGCTCGATTGCTCTCATATTTGGCTCGCTCGCTCTCATATCTGGCTCGCTCGCTTGCTCTCATTTCTGGCTCGCTCGCTCTCATATCTGGCTTGCTCGCTTGCTCTCATATCTGGCTCGCTCGCTTGCTCTCTTGTCTGGCTCGCTCTCTTATCTGGCTCGCTCGCATATCTGGCTCGCTCGCTCTCACATCTGGCTGGCTCGCTTGCTCTCATATCTGGCTCGCTCGCTCTCATATCTGGCTCGCTCGCTTGCTCTCTTGTCTGGTTCGCTCTCTTATCTGTCTCGCTTTCATATCAGGCTTGCTCGCTTGCTCTCATATCTGGCTTACTCGCTTGCTCTCAAGTCTGGCTCGCTCGATTGCTCTCATATCTGGCTAGCTCGCTTGCTCTCTTGTCTTGCTCGCTCTCTTATCTGGCTCGCTCGCTCTCATATCTGGCTGGCTCGCTTGCTCTCATATCTGGCTCGCTCGCTTGCTCTCATATCTGGCTCGCTCACTCTCATGTCTGGCTTGCTCTCATATCTGGATCGCTCGCTTGCTCTCATATCTGGCTCGCTCGCTTGCTTAATTGTCTGTCTCGCTCTCTTATCTGCCTCACTTTCTCTCACATCTGGCTTGCTCGCTTGCTCTTATATCTGGCTCGCTCGCTGCTCTCTTGTCTGGCTCGCTCTCTTATCTGGCTCGCTCGCATATCTTGCTTGCTCGCACTCATATCTGGCTTGCTCGCTTGCTCTCATATCTGGCTAGCTCGCTTGCTCTCATATCTGGCTCGCTCGCTTGCTCTCTTGTCTGGCTCACTCTTTTATCTGGCTCGCTCGCTCTCATATCTGGCTCGCTTGCTCTCATGTCTGGCTCACACGCTCTCATATTTGGCTCGCTCGCTTGCTCTCATGTCTGGCTCGCTCACTCTCATATCTGGCTTTATCACTTGCTCTCTTGTCTGGTTCGCTCTCTTATCTGGCTCGCTCTCAAATCTGGCTTGCTCGCTTGCTCTCATATCTGGCTCGCTCGCTTGCTCTCTTGTCTGGCTCGCTCTCTTATTTGGCTCGCTCGCATATCTGGCTCGCTCGCTCTAACATCTGGTTGGCTCGATTGCTCTAATATCTAGCTCGCTCGCTCTCATATCTGGCTCGCTCGCTTGCTCTCTTGTCTGGTTCGCTCTCTTATCTGACTCGCTCTCATATCTGACTTGCTCGCTTGCTCTCATATCTGGCTCGCTCGCTTGTTCTCATATATGGCTCGCTCGCTTGCTCTCTTGTCTGGCTCGCTCTCTTATCTGGCTCGCTCGCATATCTGGCTCGCTCGCTCTCAAATCTGGCTGGCTCGCTTGCTCTCATATCTGGCTCGCTTGCTTGCTCTCATATCTGGCTCGCTCGCTCTCATGTCTGGCTCGCTCTCATATCTGGATTGCTCGCTTTCTTAATTGTCTGGCTCGCTCTCTTATCTGCCTCGCTCTCTTTCACATCTGGCTTGCTCGCTTGCTCTCATATCTGGCTCGTTCGCTGCTCTCTTGTCTGGCTCGCTCTCTTATCTGGCTCGCTCGCATATCTTGCTTGCTTGCTCTCACATCTGGCTCGCTCGCTTGCTCTCATATCTGGTTCGCTCGCTTGCTCCCTTGTCTGGCTCGCTCTCTTATCTGGCTTGCTCGCTAGCATATCTGGCTCGCTAGCTTGCTCTCTTGTCTGGCTTGCTCTCTTATCTGTCTCGCTCTCACATCTGGCTTGCTCGCTTGCTCTCATATCTGGCTCGCTCGCTTGCTCTCTTGTCTGGCTGGCTTTCTTATCTGGCTTGCTCGCTAGCATATCTGGCTCGCTAGCTTGCTCTCTTGTCTGGCTTGCTCTCTTATCTGTCTCGCTCTCACATCTGGCTCGCTCGCTTTCTCTGTATCTGGTTCGCTCGCTTGCTCTCCTGTCTGGCTCGCTCTCCTATCTGGCTCGCTCGCTCTCATATCTGGCTCGCTCACTTGCTCTCATGTCTGTCTCGCTCGCTCTCATATCTGGCTTTCTTGCTTGCTCTTTTGTCTGGTTCGCTCTCTTATCTGGCTCACTCTCATATCTGGCTTGCTCGATTGCTCTCATATTTGGCTCGCTCGCTCTCATATCTGGCTCGCTCGCTTGCTCTCATTTCTGGCTCGCTCGCTCTCATATCTGGCTTGCTCGCTTGCTCTCTTATCTGGCTCGCTCGCTTGCTCTCTTGTCTGGCTCGCTCTCTTATCTGGCTCGCTCGCATATCTGGCTCGCTCGCTCTCACATCTGGCTGGCTCGCTTGCTCTCATATCTGGCTCGCTCGCTCTCATATCTGGCTCGCTCGCTTGCTCTCTTGTCTGGTTCGCTCTCTTATCTGTCTCGCTTTCATATCAGGCTTGCTCGCTTGCTCTCATATCTGGCTTACTCGCTTGCTCTCAAGTCTGGCTCGCTCGATTGCTCTCATATCTGGCTAGCTCGCTTGCTCTCTTGTCTTGCTCGCTCTCTTATCTGGCTCGCTCGCTCTCATATCTGGCTGGCTCGCTTGCTCTCATATCTGGCTCGCTCGCTTGCTCTCATATCTGGCTCGCTCACTCTCATGTCTGGCTTGCTCTCATATCTGGATCGCTCGCTTGCTCTCATATCTGGCTCGCTCGCTTGCTTAATTGTCTGTCTCGCTCTCTTATCTGCCTCACTTTCTCTCACATCTGGCTTGCTCGCTTGCTCTTATATCTGGCTCGCTCGCTGCTCTCTTGTCTGGCTCGCTCTCTTATCTGGCTCGCTCGCATATCTTGCTTGCTCGCTCTCATATCTGGCTTGCTCGCTTGCTCTCATATCTGGCTAGCTCGCTTGCTCTCATATCTGGCTCGCTCGCTTGCTCTCTTGTCTGGCTCGCTCTTTTATCTGGCTCGCTCGCTCTCATATCTGGCTCGCTTGCTCTCATGTCTGGCTCACTCGCTCTCATATTTGGCTCGCTCGCTTGCTCTCATGTCTGGCTCGCTCACTCTCATATCTGGCTTTATCACTTGCTCTCTTGTCTGGTTCGCTCTCTTATCTGGCTCGCTCTCAAATCTGGCTTGCTCGCTTGCTCTCATATCTGGCTCGCTCGCTTGCTCTCTTGTCTGGCTCGCTCTCTTATTTGGCTCGCTCGCATATCTGGCTCGCTCGCTCTAACATCTGGTTGGCTCGATTGCTCTAATATCTGGCTCGCTCGCTCTCATATCTGGCTCGCTCGCTTGCTCTCTTGTCTGGTTCGCTCTCTTATCTGACTCGCTCTCATATCTGACTTGCTCGCTTGCTCTCATATCTGGCTCGCTCGCTTGTTCTCATATATGGCTCGCTCGCTTGCTCTCTTGTCTGGCTCGCTCTCTTATCTGGCTCGCTCGCATATCTGGCTCGCTCGCTCTCAAATCTGGCTGGCTCGCTTGCTCTCATATCTGGCTCGCTTGCTTGCTCTCATATCTGGCTCGCTCGCTCTCATGTCTGGCTCGCTCTCATATCTGGATTGCTCGCTTTCTTAATTGTCTGGCTCGCTCTCTTATCTGCCTCGCTCTCTTTCACATCTGGCTTGCTCGCTTGCTCTCATATCTGGCTCGTTCGCTGCTCTCTTGTCTGGCTCGCTCTCTTATCTGGCTCGCTCGCATATCTTGCTCGCTTGCTCTCACATCTGGCTCGCTCGCTTGCTCTCATATCTGGTTCGCTCGCTTGCTCCCTTGTCTGGCTCGCTCTCTTATCTGGCTTGCTCGCTAGCATATCTGGCTCGCTAGCTTGCTCTCTTGTCTGGCTTGCTCTCTTATCTGTCTCGCTCTCACATCTGGCTTGCTCGCTTGCTCTCATATCTGGCTCGCTCGCTTGCTCTCTTGTCTGGCTGGCTCTCTTATCTGGCTTGCTCGCTAGCATATCTGGCTCGCTCGCTTGCTCTCTTGTCTGGCTTGCTCTCTTATCTGTCTCGCTCTCACATCTGGCTCGCTCGCTTGCTCTGTATCTGGCTCGCTCGCTTGCTCTCCTGTCTGGCTCGCTCTCTTATCTGGCTCGCTCGCTCTCATATCTGGCTCGCTCACTTGCTCTCATGTCTGTCTCGCTCGCTCTCATATCTGGCTTTCTTGCTTGCTCTTTTGTCTGGTTCGCTCTCTTATCTGGCTCACTCTCATATCTGGCTTGCTCGCTTGCTCTCATATTTGGCTCGCTCGCTCTCATATCTTGCTCGCTCGCTTGCTCTCATGTCTGGCTCGCTCGCTCTCATATCTGGCTTGCTCGCTTGCTCTCATATCTGGCTCGCTCGCTTGCTCTCTTGTCTGGCTCGCTCTCTTATCTGGCTCGCTCGCATATCTGGCTCGCTCGCTCTCACATCTGGCTGGCTCGCTTGCTCTCATATCTGGCTCGCTCGCTCTCATATCTGGCTCGCTCGCTTGCTCTCTTGTCTGGTTCGCTCTCTTATCTGTCTCGCTTTCATATCTGGCTTGCTCGCTTGCTCTCATATCTGGCTTACTCGCTTGCTCTCAAGTCTGGCTCGCTCGATTGCTCTCATATCTGGCTAGCTCGCTTGCTCTCTTGTCTTGCTCGCTCTCTTATCTGGCTCGCTCGCTCTCATATCTGGCTGGCTCGCTTGCTCTCATATCTGGCTCGCTCGCTTGCTCTCATATCTGGCTCGCTCGCTTGCTCTCATATCTATCTCGCTCGCTTGCTCTCATATCTGGATCGCTCGCTTGCTCTCATATCTGGCTCGCTCGCTTGCTTAATTGTCTGTCTCGCTCTCTTATCTGCCTCACTTTCTCTCACATCTGGCTTGCTCGCTTGCTCTTATATCTGGCTCGCTCGCTGCTCTCTTGTCTGGCTCGCTCTCTTATCTGGCTCGCTCGCATATCTTGCTTGCTCGCTCTCATATCTGGATCGCTCGCTTGCTCTCATATCTGGCTCGCTCACTTGCTCTTTTGTCTGGCTCGCTCTCTTATCTGGCTTGCTCGCTAGCATATCTGGCTCGCTCGCTTGCTCTCTTGTCTGGCTTTCTCTCTTATCTGTCTCGCTCTCACATCTGGCTCGCTCGCTTGCTCTATATCTGGCTCGCTCGCCTGCTCTCTTGTCTGGCTTGCTCTCTTATCTGGCTTGCTCGCTAGCATATCTGGCTCGCTCGCTTGCTCTCTTGTCTGGCTTGCTCTCTTATCTGTCTCGCTCGCTCTCATATCTGGCTCGCTCACTTGCTCTCATGTCTGGCTCGCTCGCTCTCATTTCTGGCTTTCCCGTTTGCTCTCTTGTCTGGTTCGCTCTCTTATCTGGCTCACTCTCATATCTGGCTTGCTCGCCTGCTCTCATATCTGGCTCGCTCGCTTGCTCTCTTGTCTGGCTCGCTCTCTTATCTGTCTCACTTTCATATCTGGCTTGCTCGCTTGCTCTCATATCTGGCTTACTCGCTTGCTCTCAAATCTGGCTCGCTCGATTGCTCTCATATCTGGCTAGCTCGCTTGCTCTCTTGTCTTGCTCGCTCTCTTATCTGGCTCGCTCGCTTTCATATCTGGCTGGCTTGCTTGCTCTCATATCTGGCTCGCTCGCTCTCATGTCTGGCTCGCTCTCATATCTGGATCGCTCGCTTGCTCTCATATCTGGCTCGCTCGCTTGCTTAGTTGTCTGTCTCGCTCTCTTATCTGCTTCACTTTCTCTCACATCTGGCTTGCTCGCTTGCTCTTATATCTGGCTCGCTCGCTGCTCTCTTGTCTGGCTCGCTCTCTTATCTGGCTCGCTCGCATATCTTGCTTGCTCGCTGTCATATCTGGCTCGCTCGCTTGCTCTCATATCTGGCTCGCTCACTTGCTCTTTTGTCTGGCTCGCTCTCTTATCTGGCTTGCTCGCTAGCATATCTGGCTCGCTCGCTTGCTCTCTTGTCTGGCTTTCTCTCTTATCTGTCTCGCTCTCACATCTGGCTCGCTCGCTTGCTATATATCTGGCTCGCTCGCTTGCTCTCTTGTCTGGCTTGCTCTCTTATCTGGCTTGCTTGCTAGCATATCTGGCTCGCTCGCTTGCTCTCTTGTCTGGCTTGCTCTCTTATCTGGCTCGCTCGCTCTCATATCTGGCTCGCTCACTTGCTCTCATGTCTGGCTCGCTCGCTCTCATATCTGGCTTTATCACTTGCTCTTTTGTCTGGTTCGCTCTCTTATCTGGCTCGCTCTCAAATCTGGCTTGCTCGCTTGCTCTCATATCTGGCTCGCTCGCTTGCTCTCTTGTCTGGCTCTCTCTCTTATTTGGCTCGCTCGCATATGTGGCTCGCTCGCTCTAACATCTGGTTGGCTCGATTGCTCTCATATCTGGCTCGCTCGCTCTCATATCTGGCTCGCTCGCTTGCTCTCTTGTCTGGTTCGCTCTCTTATCTGACTCGCTCTCATATCTGACTTGCTCGCTTGCTCTCATATCTGGCTCGCTCGCTTGTTCTCATATATGGCTCGCTCGCTTGCTCTCTTGTCTGGCTCTCTCTCTTATCTGGCTCGCTCGCATATCTGACTCGCTCGCTCTCAAATCTGGCTGGCTCGCTTGCTCTCATATCTGGCTCGCTCGCTTGCTTAATTGTCTGGCTCGCTCTCTTATCTGCCTCGCTCTCTCTCACATCTGGCTTGCTCGCTTGCTCTCATATCTGGCTCGCTCGCTGCTCTCTTGTCTGACTCGCTCTCTTGTCTGGCTCGCTCTCTTATCTGGCTCGCTTGCTAGCATATCTGGCCCGCTCGCTTGCTCTCTTGTCTGGCTTGCTCTCTTATCTGGCTCGCTCGCTCTCATATCTTGCTCGCTCGCTTGCTCTGATGTCTGGCACGCTCACTCTCATATCTGGCTTGCTCGCTTGCTCTCATGTCTGGCTCGCTCGCTCTCATATCTGGCTCGCTCGCTTGCTCTCATGTCTGGCTCGCTCGCTCTCATATCTGGCTCGCTCGCTTGCTCTCTTGTCTGGCTCGCTCTCTTATCTGGCTCGCTCGCTCGCAAATCTGGCTAGCCCTTTCTCATATCTGGCTCGCTCGCTTGCTCTAATGTTTGGCTCGCTTGTTCTCATATCTGGCTCGCTCACTCACATATCTGGCTTGCTCGCTTGCTCTCATGTCTGGCTCGCTCGCTCTCATATCTGTCTCACTCGCTTGCTCTCTTGTCTGGTTCGCTCTCTCATCTGGCACGCTCTCATATCTGGCTTGCTCGCTTGCTCTCATATCTGTCTCGCTCGCTTGCTCTCATATCTGGCTCGCTCGCTTGCTCAATTATCTGGCTCGCTTGCTTGCTCTCTTGTCTGGCTCGCTCTCTTATCTGGCTCGCTCGCAAGCATATCTGGCTCGCTCGCTTGCTCTCTTGTCTGGCTTGCTCTCTTATCTGGCTCCCTCGCTCTCATATCTTGCTTGCTCGCTTACTCTCATGTCTGGCACGCTCACCCTCATATCTGGCTTGCTCGCTTGCTCTCATGTTTGGCTCGCTCCCTCTCATATTTGGTTCGCTCGCTTGCTCTCATGTCTGGCTCACTCGCTCTCATATCTGGCTCGCTTGCTTGCTCTCTTGTCTGGCTCTCTCTCTTATATGGCTCGCTAGCTCGCATATCTGGCTCACTCGCTTGCTCTCATATCTGGCTCGCTCACTTGCTCTTATATCTGTCTCATTTGCATGTGCTCTTGTATGGCTCGCTCTCTTATCTGGCTCGCTCGCTTGCAAATCTGGCTAGCTCGCTCTCATATCTGGCTCGCTCGCTTGCTCTCATGTTTGGCTTGCTTGCTCTCATATCTGGCTCGCTCGCTCACATACCTGGCTTGCTCGCTTGCTCTCATGTCTGGCTCGCTCGCTCTCATATCTGGCTCGCTCGCTTGCTCTCTTGTCTGGCTCGCTCTCTTATCTGGCTCTCTCGCTCGCATATTTGGCTCGCTCGCTCTCATATCTTACTCGCTCGCTCTCATGTCTGGCTCGCTCGCTTGCTCTCATATCTGGCTAGCTCGCTTGCTCTCATATCTGGCTCGCTCGCTTGCTCTCTTGTCTGGCTCGCTCTTTTATCTGGCTCGCTCGCTCTCATATCTGGCTCGCTTGCTCTCATGTCTGGCTCGCTCGCTCTCATATTTGGCTCGCTCGCTTGCTCTCATGTCTGGCTCGCTCGCTCTCATATCTGGCTTTATCACTTGCTCTCTTGTCTGGTTCGCTCTCTTATCTGGCTCGCTCTCAAATCTGGCTTGCTCGCTTGCTCTCATATCTGGCTCGCTCGCTTGCTCTCTTGTCTGGCTCGCTCTCTTATTTGGCTCGCTCGCATATCTGGCTCGCTCGCTCTAACATCTGGTTGGCTCGATTGCTCTCATATCTGGCTCGCTCGCTCTCATATCTGGCTCGCTCGCTTGCTCTCTTGTCTGGTTCGCTCTCTTATCTGACTCGCTCTCATATCTGACTTGCTCGCTTGCTCTCATATCTGGCTCGCTCGCTTGTTCTCATATATGGCTCGCTCGCTTGCTCTCTTGTCTGGCTCGCTCTCTTATCTGGCTCGCTCGCATATCTGGCTCGCTCGCTCTCATATCTGGTTCGCTTGCTCTCATATCTGGCTCGCTCGCTTGCTCTCATATCTGGCTCGCTCGCTCGCTCTCATGTCTGGCTCGCTCTCATATCTGGATTGCTCGCTTTCTTAATTGTCTGGCTCGCTCTCTTATCTGCCTCGCTCTCTTTCACATCTGGCTTGCTCGCTTGCTCTCATATCTGGCTCGCTCGCTGCTCTCTTGTCTGGCTCGCTCTCTTATCTGGCTCGCTCGCATATCTTGCTCGCTTGCTCTCACATCTGGCTCGCTCGCTTGCTCTCATATCTGGTTCGCTCGCTTGCTCCCTTGTCTGGCTCGCTCTCTTATCTGGCTTGCTCGCTAGCATATCTGGCTCGCTAGCTTGCTCTCTTGTCTGGCTTGCTCTCTTATCTGTCTCGCTCTCACATCTGGCTTGCTCGCTTGCTCTCATATCTGGCTCGCTCGCTTGCTCTCTTGTCTGGCTGGCTCTCTTATCTGGCTTGCTCGCTAGCATATCTGGCTCGCTCGCTTGCTCTCTTGTCTGGCTTGCTCTCTTATTTGTCTCGCTCTCACATCTGGCTCGCTCGCTTGCTCTGTATCTGGCTCGCTCGCTTGCTCTCTTGTCTGGCTTGCTCTCTTATTTGGCTCGCTCGCTCTCATATCTGCCTTGCTCGCTTGGTCTCATATCTGGCTCGCTCGCTTGCTCTCTTGTCTGGCTCGCTCTCTTATCTGGCTCGCTCGCATATCTGGCTCGCTCGCTCTCACATCTGGCTGGCTCGCTTGCTCTCATATCTGGCTCGCTCGCTCTCATATCTGGCTCGCTCGCTTGCTCTCTTGTCTGGTTTGCTCTCTTATCTGTCTCGCTTTCATATCTGGCTTGCTCGCTTGCTCTCATATCTGGCTTACTCGCTCTCATATCTGGCTTTATCACTTGCTCTCTTGTCTGGTTCGCTCTCTTATCTGGCTCGCTCTCAAATCTGGCTTGCTCGCTTGCTCTCATATCTGGCTCGCTCGCTTGCTCTCTTGTCTGGCTCGCTCTCTTATTTGGCTCGCTCGCATATCTGGCTCGCTCGCTCTAACATCTGGTTGGCTCGATTGCTCTCATATCTGGCTCGCTCGCTCTCATATCTGGCTCGCTCGCTTGCTCTCTTGTCTGGTTCGCTCTCTTATCTGACTCGCTCTCATATCTGACTTGCTCGCTTGCTCTCATATCTGGCTCGCTCGCTTGTTCTCATATATGGCTCGCTCGCTTGCTCTCTTGTCTGGCTCGCTCTCTTATCTGGCTCGCTCGCATATCTGGCTCGCTCGCTCTCATATCTGGTTCGCTTGCTCTCATATCTGGCTCGCTCGCTTGCTCTCATATCTGGCTCGCTCGCTCGCTCTCATGTCTGGCTCGCTCTCATATCTGGATTGCTCGCTTTCTTAATTGTCTGGCTCGCTCTCTTATCTGCCTCGCTCTCTTTCACATCTGGCTTGCTCGCTTGCTCTCATATCTGGCTCGCTCGCTGCTCTCTTGTCTGGCTCGCTCTCTTATCTGGCTCGCTCGCATATCTTGCTCGCTTGCTCTCACATCTGGCTCGCTCGCTTGCTCTCATATCTGGTTCGCTCGCTTGCTCCCTTGTCTGGCTCGCTCTCTTATCTGGCTTGCTCGCTAGCATATCTGGCTCGCTAGCTTGCTCTCTTGTCTGGCTTGCTCTCTTATCTGTCTCGCTCTCACATCTGGCTTGCTCGCTTGCTCTCATATCTGGCTCGCTCGCTTGCTCTCTTGTCTGGCTGGCTCTCTTATCTGGCTTGCTCGCTAGCATATCTGGCTCGCTCGCTTGCTCTCTTGTCTGGCTTGCTCTCTTATTTGTCTCGCTCTCACATCTGGCTCGCTCGCTTGCTCTGTATCTGGCTCGCTCGCTTGCTCTCTTGTCTGGCTTGCTCTCTTATTTGGCTCGCTCGCTCTCATATCTGCCTTGCTCGCTTGGTCTCATATCTGGCTCGCTCGCTTGCTCTCTTGTCTGGCTCGCTCTCTTATCTGGCTCGCTCGCATATCTGGCTCGCTCGCTCTCACATCTGGCTGGCTCGCTTGCTCTCATATCTGGCTCGCTCGCTCTCATATCTGGCTCGCTCGCTTGCTCTCTTGTCTGGTTTGCTCTCTTATCTGTCTCGCTTTCATATCTGGCTTGCTCGCTTGCTCTCATATCTGGCTTACTCGCTCTCATATCTGGCTTTATCACTTGCTCTCTTGTCTGGTTCGCTCTCTTATCTGGCTCGCTCTCAAATCTGGCTTGCTCGCTTGCTCTCATATCTGGCTCGCTCGCTTGCTCTCTTGTCTGGCTCGCTCTCTTATTTGGCTCGCTCGCATATCTGGCTCGCTCGCTCTAACATCTGGTTGGCTCGATTGCTCTCATATCTGGCTCGCTCGCTCTCATATCTGGCTCGCTCGCTTGCTCTCTTGTCTGGTTCGCTCTCTTATCTGACTCGCTCTCATATCTGACTTGCTCGCTTGCTCTCATATCTGGCTCGCTCGCTTGTTCTCATATATGGCTCGCTCGCTTGCTCTCTTGTCTGGCTCGCTCTCTTATCTGGCTCGCTCGCATATCTGGCTCGCTCGCTCTCATATCTGGTTCGCTTGCTCTCATATCTGGCTCGCTCGCTTGCTCTCATATCTGGCTCGCTCGCTCGCTCTCATGTCTGGCTCGCTCTCATATCTGGATTGCTCGCTTTCTTAATTGTCTGGCTCGCTCTCTTATCTGCCTCGCTCTCTTTCACATCTGGCTTGCTCGCTTGCTCTCATATCTGGCTCGCTCGCTGCTCTCTTGTCTGGCTCGCTCTCTTATCTGGCTCGCTCGCATATCTTGCTCGCTTGCTCTCACATCTGGCTCGCTCGCTTGCTCTCATATCTGGTTCGCTCGCTTGCTCCCTTGTCTGGCTCGCTCTCTTATCTGGCTTGCTCGCTAGCATATCTGGCTCGCTAGCTTGCTCTCTTGTCTGGCTTGCTCTCTTATCTGTCTCGCTCTCACATCTGGCTTGCTCGCTTGCTCTCATATCTGGCTCGCTCGCTTGCTCTCTTGTCTGGCTGGCTCTCTTATCTGGCTTGCTCGCTAGCATATCTGGCTCGCTCGCTTGCTCTCTTGTCTGGCTTGCTCTCTTATTTGTCTCGCTCTCACATCTGGCTCGCTCGCTTGCTCTGTATCTGGCTCGCTCGCTTGCTCTCTTGTCTGGCTTGCTCTCTTATTTGGCTCGCTCGCTCTCATATCTGCCTTGCTCGCTTGGTCTCATATCTGGCTCGCTCGCTTGCTCTCTTGTCTGGCTCGCTCTCTTATCTGGCTCGCTCGCATATCTGGCTCGCTCGCTCTCACATCTGGCTGGCTCGCTTGCTCTCATATCTGGCTCGCTCGCTCTCATATCTGGCTCGCTCGCTTGCTCTCTTGTCTGGTTTGCTCTCTTATCTGTCTCGCTTTCATATCTGGCTTGCTCGCTTGCTCTCATATCTGGCTTACTCGCTTGCTCTCAAGTCTGGCTCGCTCGATTGCTCTCATATCTGGCTCGCTCACTCTCATGTCTGGCTTGCTCTCATATCTGGATCGCTCGCTTGCTCTCATATCTGGCTCGCTCGCTTGCTTAATTGTCTGTCTCGCTCTCTTATCTGCCTCACTTTCTCTCGCATCTGGCTTGCTCGCTTGCTCTTATATCTGGCTCGCTCGCTGCTCTCTTGTCTGGCTCGCTCTCTTATCTGGCTCGCTCGCATATCTTGCTTGCTCGCTCTCATATCTGGATCGCTCGCTTGCTCTCATATCTGGCTCGCTCACTTGCTCTTTTGTCTGGCTCGCTCTCTTATCCTGCTTGCTCGCTAGCATATCTGGCTCGCTCGCTTGCTCTCTTGTCTGGCTTTCTCTCTTATCTGTCTCGCTCTCACATCTGGCTCGCTCGCTTGCTCTATATCTGGCTCGCTCGCTTGCTCTTTTGTCTGGCTTGCTCTCTTATCTGGCTTGCTCGCTAGCATATCTGGCTCGCTCGCTTGCTCTCTTGTCTGGCTTGCTCTCTTATCTGTCTCGCTCGCTCTCATATCTGGCTCGCTCACTTGCTCTCATGTCTGGCTCGCTCGCTCTCATTTCTGGCTTTCCCGCTTGCTCTCTTGTCTGGTTCGCTCTCTTATCTGGCTCACTCTCATATCTGGCTTGCTCGCCTGCTCTCATATCTGGCTCGCTCGCTTGCTCTCTTGTCTGGCTCGCTCTCTTATCTGTCTCGCTTTCATATCTGGCTTGCTCGCTTGCTCTCATATCTGGCTTACTCGCTTGCTCTCAAATCTGGCTCGCTCAATTGCTCTCATATCTGGCTAGCTCGCTTGCTCTCTTGTCTTGCTCGCTCTCTTATCTGGCTCGCTCGCTTTCATATCTGGCTGGCTTGCTTGCTCTCATATCTGGCTCGCTCGCTTGCTCTCATATCTGGCTCGCTCGCTTGCTTAGTTGTCTGTCTTGCTCTCTTATCTGCCTCACTTTCTCTCACATCTGGCTCGCTCGCTTGCTCTCTTGTCTGGCTCGCTCTCTTATCTGTCTCGCTTTCATATCTGGCTTGATCGCTTGCTCTCATATCTGGCTTACTCGCTTGCTCTCAAATCTGGCTCGCTCGATTGCTCTCATATCTGGCTAGTTCGCTTGCTCTCTTGTCTTGCTCGCTCTCTTATCTGGCTCGCTCGCTCTCATATCTGGCTGGCTCGCTTGGTCTCATATCTGGCTCGCTCGCTTGCTCTCTTGTCTGGCTCGCTCTCTTATCTGGCTTGCTCGCTAGCATATCTGGCTCGCTCGCTTGCTCTCTTGTCTGGCTTGCTCTCTTATCTGGCTCGCTCGCTCTCATATCTGGCTCGCTCGCTTGCTCTCATGTCTGGCTCGCTCGCTCTCATATCTGGCTCGCTCGCTTTCTCTCATGTCTGGCTCACTCGCTCTCATATCTGGCTTTCTCGCTTGCTCTCTTGTCTGGTTCACTCTCTTATCTGGCTCGCTCTCATATCTGGCTTGCTCGCTTGCTCTCATATCTGGCTCGCTCGCTTGCTTTCTTGTCTGGCTCGCTCGCATATCTGGCTCGCTCGCTCTCACATCTGGCTGGCTCGCTTGCTCTCATATCTGGCTCGCTCGCTCTCGTATCTGGCTCGCTCGCTTGCTCTCATATCTGGCTCGCTTGCTCGCTTGTCTGGCTCGCTCTCTTATCTGGCTTGCTCGCTAGAATATCTGGCTCGCACGCTTGCTCTCTTGTCTGGCTTGCTCTCTTATCTGGCTCGCTCGCTCTCATATCTGGCTCGCTCGCTTGCTCTCATGTCTGGCTCGCTCGCTCTCATATCTGGCTTTCTCGCTTGCTCTTGTCTGGCTCGCTCTCTTATCTGGCTCGCTCGCATATCTGGCTAGCTTGCTTGCTCTCTTGTCTTGCTCGCTCTCTTATCTGGCTCGCTCGCTCTCATATCTGGCTTGCTCGCTTGCTCTCATATCTGGCTCGCTCGCTTGCTTTCTTGTCTGGCTCGCTCGCATATCTGGCTCGCTCGCTCTCACATCTGGCTGGTTCGCTTGCTCTCATATCTGGCTCGCTCGCTCTCGTATCTGGCTCGCTCGCTTGCTCTCATATCTGGCTCGCTTGCTCGCTTGTCTGGCTCGCTCTCTTATCTGGCTTGCTCGCTAGAATATCTGGCTCGCACGCTTGCTCTCTTGTCTGGCTTGCTCTCTTATCTGGCTCGCTCGCTCTCATATCTGGCTCGCTCGCTTGCTCTCATGTCTGGCTCGCTCGCTCTCATATCTGGCTTTCTCGCTTGCTCTCTTGTCTGGCTCGCTCTCTTATCTGGCTCGCTCGCATATCTGGCTAGCTCGCTTGCTCTCTTGTCTTGCTCGCTCTCTTATCTGGCTCGCTCGCTCTCATATCTGGCTGGCTCGCTTGCTCTCATATCTGGCTCGCTCGCTTGCTCTCATATCTGGCTCGCTCGCTCTCATGTCTGGCTCGCTCTCATATCTGGATTGCTCGCTTGCTCTCATATCTGGCTCGCTCGCTTGCTTAATTGTCTGGCTTGCTCTCTTATCTGCCTCGCTCTCTCTCACATCTGGCTTGCTCGCTTGCTCTCATATCTGGCTCGCTCGCTTGCTCTCTTGTCTGGCTCGCTCTCTTATCTGGCTTGCTCGCTCTCATATCTGGCTGGCTCGCTTGCTCTCATATCTGGCTCGCTCGCTTGCTCTCTTGTCTTGCTCGCTCTCTTATCTGGCTCGCTCGCTCTCATATCTGGCTGGCTCGCTTGCTCTCATATCTGGCTCGCTTACTTGCTCTCTTGTCTGGCTCGCTCTCATATCTGGCTAGCTCGCTTGCTCTCTTGTCTTGCTCGCTCTCTTATCTGGCTCGCTCGCTCTCATATCTGGCTGGCTCGCTTGCTCTCATATCTGGCTCGCTCGCTTGCTCTCATATCTGGCTCGCTCGCTCTCATGTCTGGCTCGCTCTCATATCTGGATTGCTCGCTTGCTCTCATATCTGGCTCGCTCGCTTGCTTAATTGTCTGGCTCGCTCTCTTATCTACCTCGCTCTCTCTCACATCTGGCTTGCTCGCTTGCTCTCATATCTGGCTCGCTCGCTTGCTCTCTTGTCTGGCTCGCTCTCTTATCTGGCTTGCTCGCTAGAATATCTGTCTCGCACGCTTGCTCTCTTGTCTGGCTTGCTCTCTTATCTGGCTCGCCCGGTCTCATATCTGGCTCGCTCGCTTGCTCTCATGTCTGGCTCGCTCGCTCTCATATCTGACTTTCTCGCTTGCTCTCTTGTCTGGCTCGCTCTCTTATCTGGCTCGCTCGCATATCTGGCTAGTTCGCTCTCACATCTGGCTGGCTCGCTTGCTCTCAATTCTGGCTGGCTTGCTTGCTCTCATTTCTGGCTCGCTCGCTTGCTCTCTTATCTGGCTCGCTCGCTTGCTCTCATATCTGGCTCGCTCGCTTGCTTAATTGTCTGGCTCGCTCTCTTCTCTGCCTCGCTCTCTCTCACATCTGGCTAGCTCGATTGCTCTCATATCTGGCTCGCTCGCTGCTCTCTTGTCTGGCTCGCTCTCATATCTGGCTTATTCGCTTGCTCTCATATCTGGCTCGCTCGCTTGCTCTCTTGTCTGGCTCGCTCTCTTATCTGGCTCGCTCGCATATCTGGCTCGCTCGCTCTCACATCTGGCTGGCTTGCTTGCTCTCATATCTGGCTCGCTCGCTTGCTCTCTTGTCTGGCTCGCTCTCTTATCTGGCTCGCTCGCATATCTGGCTCGCTCGCTCTCATATCGAGCTGGCTCGCTTGCTCTCATATCTGACTCGCTCGCTTGCTCTCTTGTCTGGCTCGCTCTCTTATCTGGCTCGCTCTCATATCTGGCTTGCTAGCTTGCTCTCATATCTGGCTCGCTCGCTTTCTCTCTTGTCTGTCTCGCTCTCTTTTATGGCTCGCTCACATATCTGGCTCGCTCGCTCTCAAATCTGGCTCGCTCGCTCTCAAATCTGGCTCGCTCGCTTGCTCTCATATCTGGCTTGCTCGCTTGCTCTCATATCCGGCTCGCTCGCTTGCTCTCATATCTGGCTCGCTCGCTTGCTCTCTTGTCTGGCTCGCTCTCTTATCTGGCTCGCTCGCATATCTTTCTCGCTCGCTCTCAAATCTGGCTCGCTCGCTTGCTCTCATATCTGGCTAGTTCGCTTGCTCTCTTGTCTTGCTCGCTCTCTTATCTGGCTCGCTCTCTCTCATATCTGGCTGGCTCGCTTACTCTTATATCTGGCTTGCTCGCTTGCTCACTTGTCTGGCTCGCTCTCTTATCTGGCTTGCTCGCTAGCATATCTGGCTCGCACGCTTGCTCTCTTGTCTGGCTTGATCTCATGTCTGGCTCGCTCGCTCTCATATCTTTCTCGCTCGATTGCTCTCATATTTGGCTCGCTCGCTCTCATATCTGGCTTGCTCGCTGCTCTCTTATCTGTCTCGCTATTACATCTGGCTCGCTCGCTTGCTCTCATATCTGGCTCGCTCGCTTGCTCTCTTGTCTGGCTCGCTCTCTTATCTGGCTTGCTTGCATATCTTGCTCGCTCGCTCTCATATCTGGCTCGCTCGCTGCTCTCTTATCTGTCTCGCTATTACATCTGGCTCGCTCACTTGCTCTCATATCTGGCTCGCTCGCTTGCTCTCTTGTCTGGCTCGCTCTCTTATCTGGCTTGCTTGCATATCTTGCTCGCTCGCTCTCACATCTGGCTCGCTCGCTTGCTCTCAAATCTGGCTCGATCGCTTGCTCTCCTGTCTGGCTCGCTCTCTTATCTGGCTTGCTCGCTAGCATATCTGGCTCGCTCGCTTGCTCTCTTGTATGGCTTGCTCTCTTATCTGGCTCGCTCGCTCTCATATCTGGCTCGCTCGCTTGCCCTCATGTCTGGCTCGCTCTCATATCTGGCTTTCTCGCTTGCTCTCTTGTCTGGTTCGCACTCTTATCTGGCTCGCTCTCATATCTGGCTTGCTCGCTTTCTCTCATATCTGGCTCGATTGCTTGCTCTCTTGTCTGGCTCGCTCTCTTATCTGGCTCGCTTGCATATCTGGCTCACTCGCTCTCACATCTGGCTGGCTCACTTGCTCTCATATCTGGCTCGCTCGCTTGCTCTCATATCTGGCTTTCTCGCTTGCTCTCTTGTCTGGTTCGCTCTCTTATCTGGCTCGCTATCATATCTGGCTTGCTCGCTTGCTCTCATATCTGGCTCGCTCGCTTGATCTCTTGTCTGGCTCGCTCTCTTATCTGGCTCGCTCGCTCTCATTTCTGGTTCGCTCGCTTGCTCTCATGTCTGGCTCGCTCGCTTGCTCTCATGTCTGGCTCGCTCGCTCTCATATCTGGCTTTCTCGCTTGCTCTCTTGTCTGGTTCGCTCTCTTATCTGTCTCGCTCTCATATCTGGATTGATCGCTTGCTCTTATATCTGGCTCGCTCGCTTGCACTCATATCTGGCTCGCTCGCATGCTCTCTTGTCTGGCTCGCTCTCTTATCTGGCTCACTCGCATATCTGGCTCGCTCGCTCTTAAATCTGGCTCGCTCGCTTGCTCTCATATCTGGCTAGCTCGCTTGCTCTCTTGTCTTGCTTGCTCTCGTATCTGGCTAGCTCGCTTGCTCTCTTGTCTTGCTCGTTCTCTTATCTGGCTCGCTTGCTCTCATATCTGGCTGGCTCGCTTGCTCTCATATCTGGCTCGCTCGCTTGCTCTCATATCTGGCTCGCTCGCTCTCATATCTGGCTCGCTCTCATATCTGGATCGCTCGCTTGCTCTCATATCTGGCTCGCTCGCTTACTTAATTGTCTGGCTCGCTCTCTTATCTGCCTCGCTCTCTCTCACATCTGGCTTGCTCGCTTACTCTCATATCTGGCTCGCTCGCTGCTCTCTTGTCTGGCTCGCTCTCTTGTCTTGCTTGCTCTCATATCTGGTTCGCTCGCTTGCTCTCTTGTCTGGCTCGCTCCCTTATCTGGCTTGCTCGCTATCATATCTGGCTCGCTTGCTTGCTCTCTTGTCTGACTTGCTCTCTTATCTGTCTCGCTCTCTCATCTGGCTCGCTCGCTTGCTCTCATATCTGGTTCGCTCGCTTGCTCTCTTGTCTGGCTCGCTCTCTTATCTGGCTTGCTCACTATCATATCTGGCTCGCTCGCTTGCTCTCTTGTCTGACTTGCTCTCTTATCTGTCTCGCTCTCACATCTGGCTCGCTCGCTTGCTCTCATATCTGGCTCGCTCGCATGCTCTCTTGTCTGGTTCGCTCTCTTATCTGGCATGCTCTCATATCTGGCTTGCTCACTTGCTCTCATATCTGTCTCGCTCGCTTGCTCTCATATCTGGCTCGCTCGCTTGCTCTCTTGTCTGGCTCGCTCTCTTATCTGGTTCACTCGCATATCTGGCTCGCTCGCTCTGAAATCTGGCTCGCTCGCTTGCTCTCATATCTGGCTAGCTCGCTTGCTCTCTTGTCTTGCTCGCTCTCTTATCTGGCTCGCTCGCTCTCATATCTGGCTGGCTCGCTTGCTCTCATATCCGGCTCGCTCGCTTGCTCTCATATCTGGGTTGCTCGCTCTCATGTCTGGCTTGCTCGCATATCTGGATCGCTTGCTTGCTCTCATATCTGGCTCGCTCGCTTGCTTAATTGTCTGGCTCGCTCTCTTATCTGTCTCGCTCTCTCTCACATCTGGCTTGCTCGCTTGCTCTCATATCTGGCTCGCTCGCTGCTCTCTTATCTGGCTCGCTATTACATCTGGCTCCCTCGCTTGCTCTCATATCTGGCTCGCTCGCTTGCTCTCTTGTCTGGCTCGCTCTCTTATCTGGCTTGCTTGCATATCTTGCTCGCTCGCTCTCACATCTGGCTCGCTCGCTTGCTCTCATATCTGGTTCGCTCGCTTGCTCTCTTGTCTGGCTCGCTCTCTTATCTGGCTCGCTCTCATATCTGGCTAGCTCGCTCGCTCTCTTATCTGGCTCGCTCTCATATCTGGCTGGCTCGCTTGCTCTCATATCTGGCTCGCTCGCTCTCATGCCTGGCTCGCTCGCATATCTGGATCGCTCGCTTGCTCTCATATCTGGCTCGCTCGCTTGCTCAAATATCTGGCTCGCTCGCTTGCTCTCTTGTCTGGCTCGCTCTCTTATCTGGCTCGCTCGCTAGCATATCTGGCTCGCTCGCTTGCTCTCTTGTCTGGCTTGCTCTCTTATCTGGCTCCCTCACTCTCACATCTGTCTCGCTCGCTTGCTCTCTTGTCTGGTTTGCTCTTTTATCTGGCACGCGCTCATATTTGGCTTGCTCGCTTGCTCTCATATCTGTCTCGCTCGTTTGCTTTCATATGTGGCTCGCTCTCGCTCAAATATCTGGCTCACTCGCTTGCTCTCTTGTCTGGCTCGCTCTCTTATCTGGCTCGCTTGCTAGCATATCTGGCCCGCTCGCTTGCTCTCTTGTCTGGCTTGCTCTCTTATCTGGCTCGCTCGCTCTCATATCTTGCTCGCTCGCTTGCTCTGATGTCTGGCACGCTCACTCTCATATCTGGCTTGCTCGCTTGCTCTCATGTCTGGCTCGCTCGCTCTCATATCTGGCTCGCTCGCTTGCTCTCATGTCTGGCTCGCTCGCTCTCATATCTGGCTCGCTCGCTTGCTCTCTTATCTGGCTCGCTCTCTTATCTGGCTCGCTCGCAAATCTGGCTAGCCCTTTCTCATATCTGGCTCGCTCGCTTGCTCTAATGTTTGGCTCGCTTGTTCTCATATCTGGCTCGCTCACTCACATATCTGGCTTGCTCGCTTGCTCTCATGTCTGGCTCGCTCGCTCTCATATCTGTCTCACTCGCTTGCTCTCTTGTCTGGTTCGCTCTCTTATCTGGCACGCTCTCATATCTGGCTTGCTCGCTTGCTCTCATATCTGTCTCACTCGCTTGCTCTCATATCTGGCTCGCTCGCTTGCTCAATTATCTGGCTCGCTTGCTTGCTCTCTTGTCTGGCTCGCTCTCTTATCTGGCTCGCTCGCTAGCATATCTGGCTCGCTCGCTTGCTCTCTTGTCTGGCTTGCTCTCTTATCTGGCTCCCTCGCTCTCATATCTTGCTTGCTCGCTTACTCTCATGTCTGGCACGCTCACCCTCATATCTGGCTTGCTCGCTTGCTCTCATGTTTGGCTCGCTCCCTCTCATATTTGGTTCGCTCGCTTGCTCTCATGTCTGGCTCACTCGCTCTCATATCTGGCTCGCTTGCTTGCTCTCTTGTCTGGCTCTCTCTCTTATATGGCTCGCTAGCTCGCATATCTGGCTCACTCGCTTGCTCTCATATCTGGCTCGCTCACTTGCTCTTATATCTGGCTCATTTGCATGCGCTCTTGTCTGGCTCGCTCTCTTATCTGGCTCGCTCGCTTGCAAATCTGGCTAGCTCGCTCTCATATCTGGCTCGCTCGCTTGCTCTCATGTTTGGCTCGCTTGCTCTCATATCTGGCTCGCTCGCTCACATACCTGGCTTGCTCGCTTGCTCTCATGTTTGGCTCGCTCGCTCTCATATCTGGCTCGCTCGCTTGCTCTCTTGTCTGGCTCGCTCTCTTATCTGGCTCTCTCGCTCGCATATTTGGCTCGCTCGCTCTCATATCTTACTCGCTCGCTCTCATGTCTGGCTCGCTCGCTCTCATATCTGGCTTGCTCTCATATCTGGCTAGCTCGCTTGCTCTCATATCTGGCTCGCTCGCTTGCTCTCTTGTCTGGCTCGCTCTTTTATCTGGCTCGCTCGCTCTCATATCTGGCTCGCTTGCTCTCTTGTCTGGCTCGCTCGCTCTCATATTTGGCTCGCTCGCTTGCTCTCATGTCTGGCTTGCTCGCTCTCATATCTGGCTTTATCACTTGCTCTCTTGTCTGGTTCGCTCTCTTATCTGGCTCGCTCTCAAATCTGGCTTGCTCGCTTGCTCTCATATCTGGCTCGTTCGCTTGCTCTCTTGTCTGGCTCGCTCTCTTATTTGGCTCGCTCGCATATCTGGCTCGCTCGCATATCTGGCTCGCTCGCTCTAACATCTGGTTGGCTCGATTGCTCTCATATCTGGCTCGCACGCTCTCATATCTGGCTCGCTCGCTCTCATATTTGGCTCGCTCGCTTGCTCTCATGTCTGGCTTGCTCGCTCTCATATCTGGCTTTATCACTTGCTCTCTTGTCTGGTTCGCTCTCTTATCTGGCTCGCTCTCAAATCTGGCTTGCTCGCTTGCTCTCATATCTGGCTCGTTCGCTTGCTCTCTTGTCTGGCTCGCTCTCTTATTTGGCTCGCTCGCATATCTGGCTCGCTCGCTCTAACATCTGGTTGGCTCGATTGCTCTCATATCTGGCTCGCTCGCTCTCATATCTGGCTCGCTCGCTTGCTCTCTTGTCTGGTTCGCTCTCTTATCTGACTCGCTCTCATATCTGACTTGCTCGCTTGCTCTCATATCTGGCTCGCTCGCTTGTTCTCATATATGGCTCGCTCGCTTGCTCTCTTGTCTGGCTCGCTCTCTTATCTGGCTCGCTCGCATATCTGGCTCGCTCGCTCTCAAATCTGGCTGGCTCGCTTGCTCTCATATCTGGCTCGCTCGCTTGCTTAATTGTCTGGCTCGCTCTCTTATCTGCCTCGCTCTCTCTCACATCTGGCTTGCTCGCTTGCTCTCATATCTGGCTCGCTCGCTGCTCTCTTATCTGGCTCGCTCTCTTGTCTGGCTCGCTCTCTTATCTGGCTCGCTCGCATATCTTGCTCGCTCGCTCTCACATCTGGCTCGCTTGCTTGCTCTCATATCTGGTTCGCTCGCTTGCTCTCTTGTCTGGCTCGCTCCCTTATCTGGCTTGCTCGCTATCATATTTGGCTCGCTTGCTTGCTCTCTTGTCTGACTTGCTCTCTTATCTGTCTCGCTCTCTCATCTGGCTCGCTCGCTTGCTCTCATATCTGGTTCGCTCGCTTGCTCTCTTGTCTGGCTCGCTCTCTTATCTGGCTTGCTCACTATCATATCTGGCTCGCTCGCTTGCTCTCTTGTCTGAATTGCTCTCTTATCTGTCTCGCTCTCACATCTGGCTCGCTCGCTTGCTCTCATATCTGGCTCGCTCGCATGCTCTCTTGTCTGGTTCGCTCTCTTATCTGGCATGCTCTCATATCTGGCTTGCTCACTTGCTCTCATATCTGTCTCGCTCGCTTGCTCTCATATCTGGCTCGCTCGCTTGCTCTCTTGTCTGGCTTGCTCTCTTATCTGGCTCCCTCACTCTCACATCTGTCTCGCTCGCTTGCTCTCTTGTCTGGTTTGCTCTTTTATCTGGCACGCGCTCATATTTGGCTTGCTCGCTTGCTCTCATATCTGTCTCGCTCGTTTGCTTTCATATGTGGCTCGCTCTCGCTCAAATATCTGGCTCACTCGCTTGCTCTCTTGTCTGGCTCGCTCTCTTATCTGGCTCGCTTGCTAGCATATCTGGCCCGCTCGCTTGCTCTCTTGTCTGGCTTGCTCTCTTATCTGGCTCGCTCGCTCTCATATCTTGCTCGCTCGCTTGCTCTGATGTCTGGCACGCTCACTCTCATATCTGGCTTGCTCGCTTGCTCTCATGTCTGGCTCGCTCGCTCTCATATCTGGCTCGCTCGCTTGCTCTCATGTCTGGCTCGCTCGCTCTCATATCTGGCTCGCTCGCTTGCTCTCTTATCTGGCTCGCTCTCTTATCTGGCTCGCTCGCAAATCTGGCTAGCCCTTTCTCATATCTGGCTCGCTCGCTTGCTCTAATGTTTGGCTCGCTTGTTCTCATATCTGGCTCGCTCACTCACATATCTGGCTTGCTCGCTTGCTCTCATGTCTGGCTCGCTCGCTCTCATATCTGTCTCACTCGCTTGCTCTCTTGTCTGGTTCGCTCTCTTATCTGGCACGCTCTCATATCTGGCTTGCTCGCTTGCTCTCATATCTGTCTCACTCGCTTGCTCTCATATCTGGCTCGCTCGCTTGCTCAATTATCTGGCTCGCTTGCTTGCTCTCTTGTCTGGCTCGCTCTCTTATCTGGCTCGCTCGCTAGCATATCTGGCTCGCTCGCTTGCTCTCTTGTCTGGCTTGCTCTCTTATCTGGCTCCCTCGCTCTCATATCTTGCTTGCTCGCTTACTCTCATGTCTGGCACGCTCACCCTCATATCTGGCTTGCTCGCTTGCTCTCATGTTTGGCTCGCTCCCTCTCATATTTGGTTCGCTCGCTTGCTCTCATGTCTGGCTCACTCGCTCTCATATCTGGCTCGCTTGCTTGCTCTCTTGTCTGGCTCTCTCTCTTATATGGCTCGCTAGCTCGCATATCTGGCTCACTCGCTTGCTCTCATATCTGGCTCGCTCACTTGCTCTTATATCTGGCTCATTTGCATGCGCTCTTGTCTGGCTCGCTCTCTTATCTGGCTCGCTCGCTTGCAAATCTGGCTAGCTCGCTCTCATATCTGGCTCGCTCGCTTGCTCTCATGTTTGGCTCGCTTGCTCTCATATCTGGCTCGCTCGCTCACATACCTGGCTTGCTCGCTTGCTCTCATGTTTGGCTCGCTCGCTCTCATATCTGGCTCGCTCGCTTGCTCTCTTGTCTGGCTCGCTCTCTTATCTGGCTCTCTCGCTCGCATATTTGGCTCGCTCGCTCTCATATCTTACTCGCTCGCTCTCATGTCTGGCTCGCTCGCTCTCATATCTGGCTTGCTCTCATATCTGGCTAGCTCGCTTGCTCTCATATCTGGCTCGCTCGCTTGCTCTCTTGTCTGGCTCGCTCTTTTATCTGGCTCGCTCGCTCTCATATCTGGCTCGCTTGCTCTCTTGTCTGGCTCGCTCGCTCTCATATTTGGCTCGCTCGCTTGCTCTCATGTCTGGCTTGCTCGCTCTCATATCTGGCTTTATCACTTGCTCTCTTGTCTGGTTCGCTCTCTTATCTGGCTCGCTCTCAAATCTGGCTTGCTCGCTTGCTCTCATATCTGGCTCGTTCGCTTGCTCTCTTGTCTGGCTCGCTCTCTTATTTGGCTCGCTCGCATATCTGGCTCGCTCGCATATCTGGCTCGCTCGCTCTAACATCTGGTTGGCTCGATTGCTCTCATATCTGGCTCGCACGCTCTCATATCTGGCTCGCTCGCTCTCATATTTGGCTCGCTCGCTTGCTCTCATGTCTGGCTTGCTCGCTCTCATATCTGGCTTTATCACTTGCTCTCTTGTCTGGTTCGCTCTCTTATCTGGCTCGCTCTCAAATCTGGCTTGCTCGCTTGCTCTCATATCTGGCTCGTTCGCTTGCTCTCTTGTCTGGCTCGCTCTCTTATTTGGCTCGCTCGCATATCTGGCTCGCTCGCTCTAACATCTGGTTGGCTCGATTGCTCTCATATCTGGCTCGCTCGCTCTCATATCTGGCTCGCTCGCTTGCTCTCTTGTCTGGTTCGCTCTCTTATCTGACTCGCTCTCATATCTGACTTGCTCGCTTGCTCTCATATCTGGCTCGCTCGCTTGTTCTCATATATGGCTCGCTCGCTTGCTCTCTTGTCTGGCTCGCTCTCTTATCTGGCTCGCTCGCATATCTGGCTCGCTCGCTCTCAAATCTGGCTGGCTCGCTTGCTCTCATATCTGGCTCGCTCGCTTGCTTAATTGTCTGGCTCGCTCTCTTATCTGCCTCGCTCTCTCTCACATCTGGCTTGCTCGCTTGCTCTCATATCTGGCTCGCTCGCTGCTCTCTTATCTGGCTCGCTCTCTTGTCTGGCTCGCTCTCTTATCTGGCTCGCTCGCATATCTTGCTCGCTCGCTCTCACATCTGGCTCGCTTGCTTGCTCTCATATCTGGTTCGCTCGCTTGCTCTCTTGTCTGGCTCGCTCCCTTATCTGGCTTGCTCGCTATCATATTTGGCTCGCTTGCTTGCTCTCTTGTCTGACTTGCTCTCTTATCTGTCTCGCTCTCTCATCTGGCTCGCTCGCTTGCTCTCATATCTGGTTCGCTCGCTTGCTCTCTTGTCTGGCTCGCTCTCTTATCTGGCTTGCTCACTATCATATCTGGCTCGCTCGCTTGCTCTCTTGTCTGAATTGCTCTCTTATCTGTCTCGCTCTCACATCTGGCTCGCTCGCTTGCTCTCATATCTGGCTCGCTCGCATGCTCTCTTGTCTGGTTCGCTCTCTTATCTGGCATGCTCTCATATCTGGCTTGCTCACTTGCTCTCATATCTGTCTCGCTCGCTTGCTCTCATATCTGGCTCGCTCGCTTGCTCTCTTGTCTGGCTCGCTCTCTTATCTGGTTCACTCGCATATCTGGCTCGCTCGCTCTGAAATCTGGCTCGCTCGCTTGCTCTCATATCTGGCTAGCTCGCTTGCTCTCTTGTCTTGCTCGCTCTCTTATCTGGCTCGCTCGCTCTCATATCTGGCTGGCTGGCTTGCTCTCATATCTGGCTCGCTCGCTTGCTCTCATATCTGGGTCGCTCGATCTCATGTCTGGCTTGCTCGCATATCTGGATCGCTTGCTTGCTCTCATATCTGGCTCGCTTGCTTGCTTAATTGTCTGGCTCGCTCTCTTATCTGTCTCGCTCTCTCTCACATCTGGCTTGCTCGCTTGCTCTCATATCTGGCTCGCTCGCTGCTCTCTTATCTGTCTCGCTATTACATCTGGCTCGCTCGCTTGCTCTCATATCTGGCTCGCTCGCTTGCTCTCTTGTCTGGCTCGCTCTCTAATCTGGCTTGCTTGCATATCTTGCTCGCTCGCTCTCACATCTGGCTCGCTCGCTTGCTCTCTTGTCTGGCTCGCTCTCTTATCTGGCTCGCTCTCATATCTGGCTAGCTCGCTCGCTCTCTTATCTGGCTCGCTCTAATATCTGGCTGGCTCGCTTGCTCTCATATCTGGCTCGCTCGCTCTCATGCCTGGCTCGCTCGCATATCTGGATCGCTCGCTTGCTCTCATATCTGGCTCGCTCGCTTGCTCAAATATCTGGCTTGCTCGCTTGCTCACTTGTCTGGCTCGCTCTCTTATCTGGCTCGCTCGCTAGCATATCTGGCTCGCTCGCTTGCTCTCTTGTCTGGCTTGCTCTCTTATCTGCCTCCCTCACTCTCACATCTGTCTCGCTCGCTTGCTCTCTTGTCTGGTTTGCTCTTTTATCTGGCACGCGCTCATATCTGGCTTGCTCGCTTGCTCTCATATCTGTCTCGCTCGCTTGCTTTCATATGTGGCTCGCTCTCGCTCAAATATCTGGCTCACTCGCTTGCTGTCTTGTCTGGCTCGCTCTCTTATCTGGCTCGCTCGCTAGCATATCTGGCTCGCTCGCTTGCTCTCTTGTCTGGCTCGCTCTCTTATCTGGCTCGCTTGCTAGCATATCTGGCCCGCTCGCTTGCTCTCTTGTCTGGCTTGCTCTCTTATCTGGCTCGCTCGCTCTCATATCTTGCTCGCTCGCTTGCTCTGATGTCTGGCACGCTCACTCTCATATCTGGCTTGCTCGCTTGCTCTCATGTCTGGCTCGCTCGCTCTCATATCTGGCTCGCTCGCTTGCTCTCTTGTCTGGCTCGCTCTCATATCTGGCTCGCTCGCTTGCTCTAATGTTTGGCTCGCTTGTTCTCATATCTGGCTCGCTCGCTCACATACCTGGCTTGCTCGCTTGCTCTCATGTCTGGCTCGCACGCTCTCATATCTGGTTCGATCGCTTGCTCTCTTGTCTGGCTCGCTCCCTTATCTGGCTTGCTCGCTATCATATCTGGCTCGCTTGCTTGCTCTCTTGTCTGACTTGCTCTCTTATCTGTCTCGCTCTCTCATCTGGCTCGCTCGCTTGCTCTTATATCTGGTTCGCTCGCTTGCTCTCTTGTCTGGCTCGCTCTCTTATCTGGCTTGCTCACTATCATATCTGGCTCGCTCGCTTGCTCTCTTGTCTGACTTGCTCTCTTATCTGTCTCGCTCTCACATCTGGCTCGCTCGCTTGCTCTCATATCTGGCTCGCTCGCGTGCTCTCTTGTCTGGTTCGCTCTCTTATCTGGCATGCTCTCATATCTGGCTTGCTCACTTGCTCTTATATCTGTCTCGCTCGCTTGCTCTCATATCTGGCTCGCTCTCTTATCCGGTTCACTCGCATATCTGACTCGCTCGCTCTGAAATCTGGCTCGCTCGCTTGCTCTCATATCTGGCTAGCTCGCTTGCTCCCTTGTCTTGCTCGCTCTCTTATTTGGCTCGCTCGCTCTCATATCTGGCTGGCTCGCTTGCTCTCATATCTGGCTCGCTCGCTTGCTCTCATATCTGGGTCACTCGATCTCATGTCTGGCTTGCTCACTTGCTCTCATATCTGTCTCGCTCGCTTGCTCTCATATCTGGCTCGCTCTCTTATCTGGTTCACTCGCATATCTGGCTCGCTCGCTCTGAAATCTGGCTCGCTCGCTTGCTCTCATATCTGGCTAGCTCGCTTGCTCACTTGTCTTGCTCGCTCTCTTATCTGGCTCGCTCGCTCTCATATCTGGCTGGCTCGCTTGCTCTCATATCTGGTTCGATCGCTTGCTCTCTTGTCTGGCTCGCTCCCTTATCTGGCTTGCTCGCTATCATATCTGGCTCGCTTGCTTGCTCTCTTGTCTGACTTGCTCTCTTATCTGTCTCGCTCTCTCATCTGGCTCGCTCGCTTGCTCTCATATCTGGTTCGCTCGCTTGCTCTCTTGTCTGGCTCGCTCTCTTATCTGGCTTGCTCACTATCATATCTGGCTCGCTCGCTTGCTCTCTTGTCTGACTTGCTCTCTTATCTGTCTCGCTCTCACATCTGGCTCGCTCGCTTGCTCTCATATCTGGCTCGCTCGCATGCTCTCTTGTCTGGTTCGCTCTCTTATCTGGCATGCTCTCATATCTGGCTTGCTCACTTGCTCTCATATCTGTCTCGCTCGCTTGCTCTCATATCTGGCTCGCTCTCTTATCTGGTTCACTCGCATATCTGGCTCGCTCGCTCTGAAATCTGGCTCGCTCGCTTGCTCTCATATCTGGCTAGCTCGCTTGCTCCCTTGTCTTGCTCGCTCTCTTATCTGGCTCGCTCGCTCTCATATCTGGCTGGCTCGCTTGCTCTCATATCTGGCTCGCTCGCTTGCTCTCATATCTGGGTCACTCGATCTCATGTCTGGCTTGCTCGCATATCTGGATCGCTTGCTTGCTCTCATATCTGGCTCGCTCGCTTGCTTAATTGTCTGGCTTGCTCTCTTATCTGTCTCTCTCTCTCTCACATCTGGCTTGCTCGCTTGCTCTCATATCTGGCTCGCTCGCTGCTCTCTTATCTGTCTCGCTATTACATCTGGCTCGCTCGCTTGCTCTCATATCTGGCTCGCTCGCTTGCTCTCTTGTCTGGCTCGCTCTCTTATCTGGCTTGCTTGCATATCTTGCTCGCTCGCTCTCACATCTGGCTCGCTCGCTTGCTCTCATATCTGGCTCGCTCGCTTGCTCTCTTGTCTGGCTCGCTCTCTTATCTGGCTCGCTCTCATATCTGGCTAGCTCGCTCGCTCTCTTATCTGGCTCGCTCTCATATCTGGCTGGCTCGCTTGCTCTCATATCTGGCTCGCTCGCTCTCATGCCTGGCTCGCTCGCATATCTGGATCGCTCGCTTGCTCTCATATCTGGCTCGCTTGCTTGCTCTCTTGTCTGGCTCTCTCTCTTATATGGCTCGGTAGCTCGCATATCTGGCTCACTCGCTTGCTCTCATATCTGGCTCGCTCACTTGCTCTTATATCTGGCTCATTTGCATGCGCTCTTGTCTGGCTCGCTCTCTTATCTGGCTCGCTCGCTTGCAAATCTGGCTAGCTCGCTCTCATATCTGGCTCGCTCGCTTGCTCTCATGTTTGGCTCGCTTGCTCTCATATCTGGCTCGCTCGCTCACATACCTGGCTTGCTCGCTTGCTCTCATGTCTGGCTCGCTCGCTCTCATATCTGGCTCGCTCGCTTGCTCTCTTGTCTGGCTCGCTCTCTTATCTGGCACTCTCGCTCGCATATTTGGCTCGCTCGCTCTCATATCTTACTCGCTCGATCTCATGTCTGGCTCGCTCGCTCTCATATCTGGCTTGCTCGCTTGCTCTCATATCTGGCTAGCTCGCTTGCTCTCATATCTGGCTCGCTCGCTTGCTCTCTTGTCTGGCTCGCTCTTTTATCTGGCTCGCTCGCTCTCATATCTGGCTCGCTTGCTCTCATGTCTGACTCGCTCGCTCTCATATTTGGCTCGCTCGCTTGCTCTCATGTCTGGCTCGCTCGCTCTCATATCTGGCTTTATCACTTGCTCTCTTGTCTGGTTCGCTCTCTTATCTGGCTCGCTCTCAAATCTGGCTTGCTCGCTTGCTCTCATATCTGGCTCGCTCGCTTGCTCTCTTGTCTGGCTCGCTCTCTTATTTGGCTCGCTCGCATATCTGGCTCGCTCGCTCTAACATCTGATTGGCTTGATTGCTCTCATATCTGGCTCGCTCGCTCTCA
Source organism: Hyla sarda (assembly GCF_029499605.1). Lineage (NCBI taxonomy): Eukaryota > Metazoa > Chordata > Amphibia > Anura > Hylidae > Hyla > Hyla sarda. Next base: position 207,433 of record NW_026610131.1, on the reverse strand, counting down.
TATCTGGCTCGCTCGCTTGCTCTCTGGTCTGGTTCGCTCTCTTATCTGACTCGCTCTCATATCTGACTTGCTCGCTTGCTCTCATATCTGGCTCGCTCGCTTGTTCTCATATATGGCTCGCTCGCTTGCTCTCTTGTCTGGCTCGCTCTCTTATCTGGCTCGCTCGCATATCTGGCTCGCTCGCTTGCTCTCATATCTGGCTCGCTCGCTCTCATGTCTGGCTCGCTCTCATATCTGGATTGCTCGCTTTCTTAATTGTCTGGCTCGCTCTCTTATCTGCCTCGCTCTCTTTCACATCTGGCTTGCTCGCTTGCTCTCATATCTGGCTCGTTCGCTGCTCTCTTGTCTGGCTCGCTCTCTTATCTGGCTCGCTCGCATATCTTGCTTGCTTGCTCTCACATCTGGCTCGCTCGCTTGCTCTCATATCTGGTTCGCTCGCTTGCTCCCTTGTCTGGCTCGCTCTCTTATCTGGCTTGCTCGCTAGCATATCTGGCTCGCTAGCTTGCTCTCTTGTCTGGCTTGCTCTCTTATCTGTCTCGCTCTCACATCTGGCTTGCTCGCTTGCTCTCATATCTGGCTCGCTCGCTTGCTCTCTTGTCTGGCTGGCTCTCTTATCTGGCTTGCTCGCTAGCATATCTGGCTCGCTAGCTTGCTCTCTTGTCTGGCTTGCTCTCTTATCTGTCTCGCTCTCACATCTGGCTCGCTCGCTTTCTCTGTATCTGGCTCGCTCGCTTGCTCTCCTGTCTGGCTCGCTCTCTTATCTGGCTCGCTCGCTCTCATATCTGGCTCGCTCACTTGCTCTCATGTCTGTCTCGCTCGCTCTCATATCTGGCTTTCTTGCTTGCTCTTTTGTCTGGTTCGCTCTCTTATCTGGCTCACTCTCATATCTGGCTTGCTCGATTGCTCTCATATTTGGCTCGCTCGCTCTCATATCTGGCTCGCTCGCTTGCTCTCATTTCTGGCTCGCTCGCTCTCATATCTGGCTTGCTCGCTTGCTCTCATATCTGGCTCGCTCGCTTGCTCTCTTGTCTGGCTCGCTCTCTTATCTGGCTCGCTCGCATATCTGGCTCGCTCGCTCTCACATCTGGCTGGCTCGCTTGCTCTCATATCTGGCTCGCTCGCTCTCATATCTGGCTCGCTCGCTTGCTCTCTTGTCTGGTTCGCTCTCTTATCTGTCTCGCTTTCATATCAGGCTTGCTCGCTTGCTCTCATATCTGGCTTACTCGCTTGCTCTCAAGTCTGGCTCGCTCGATTGCTCTCATATCTGGCTAGCTCGCTTGCTCTCTTGTCTTGCTCGCTCTCTTATCTGGCTCGCTCGCTCTCATATCTGGCTGGCTCGCTTGCTCTCATATCTGGCTCGCTCGCTTGCTCTCATATCTGGCTCGCTCACTCTCATGTCTGGCTTGCTCTCATATCTGGCTCGCTCGCTTGCTTAATTGTCTGTCTCGCTCTCTTATCTGCCTCACTTTCTCTCACATCTGGCTTGCTCGCTTGCTCTTATATCTGGCTCGCTCGCTGCTCTCTTGTCTGGCTCGCTCTCTTATCTGGCTCGCTCGCATATCTTGCTTGCTCGCACTCATATCTGGCTTGCTCGCTTGCTCTCATATCTGGCTAGCTCGCTTGCTCTCATATCTGGCTCGCTCGCTTGCTCTCTTGTCTGGCTCACTCTTTTATCTGGCTCGCTCGCTCTCATATCTGGCTCGCTTGCTCTCATGTCTGGCTCACACGCTCTCATATTTGGCTCGCTCGCTTGCTCTCATGTCTGGCTCGCTCACTCTCATATCTGGCTTTATCACTTGCTCTCTTGTCTGGTTCGCTCTCTTATCTGGCTCGCTCTCAAATCTGGCTTGCTCGCTTGCTCTCATATCTGGCTCGCTCGCTTGCTCTCTTGTCTGGCTCGCTCTCTTATTTGGCTCGCTCGCATATCTGGCTCGCTCGCTCTAACATCTGGTTGGCTCGATTGCTCTAATATCTAGCTCGCTCGCTCTCATATCTGGCTCGCTCGCTTGCTCTCTTGTCTGGTTCGCTCTCTTATCTGACTCGCTCTCATATCTGACTTGCTCGCTTGCTCTCATATCTGGCTCGCTCGCTTGTTCTCATATATGGCTCGCTCGCTTGCTCTCTTGTCTGGCTCGCTCTCTTATCTGGCTCGCTCGCATACCTGGCTCGCTCGCTCTCAAATCTGGCTGGCTCGCTTGCTCTCATATCTGGCTCGCTTGCTTGCTCTCATATCTGGCTCGCTCGCTCTCATGTCTGGCTCGCTCTCATATCTGGATTGCTCGCTTTCTTAATTGTCTGGCTCGCTCTCTTATCTGCCTCGCTCTCTTTCACATCTGGCTTGCTCGCTTGCTCTCATATCTGGCTCGTTCGCTGCTCTCTTGTCTGGCTCGCTCTCTTATCTGGCTCGCTCGCATATCTTGCTTGCTTGCTCTCACATCTGGCTCGCTCGCTTGCTCTCATATCTGGTTCGCTCGCTTGCTCCCTTGTCTGGCTCGCTCTCTTATCTGGCTTGCTCGCTAGCATATCTGGCTCGCTAGCTTGCTCTCTTGTCTGGCTTGCTCTCTTATCTGTCTCGCTCTCACATCTGGCTTGCTCGCTTGCTCTCATATCTGGCTCGCTCGCTTGCTCTCTTGTCTGGCTGGCTTTCTTATCTGGCTTGCTCGCTAGCATATCTGGCTCGCTAGCTTGCTCTCTTGTCTGGCTTGCTCTCTTATCTGTCTCGCTCTCACATCTGGCTCGCTCGCTTTCTCTGTATCTGGTTCGCTCGCTTGCTCTCCTGTCTGGCTCGCTCTCCTATCTGGCTCGCTCGCTCTCATATCTGGCTCGCTCACTTGCTCTCATGTCTGTCTCGCTCGCTCTCATATCTGGCTTTCTTGCTTGCTCTTTTGTCTGGTTCGCTCTCTTATCTGGCTCACTCTCATATCTGGCTTGCTCGATTGCTCTCATATTTGGCTCGCTCGCTCTCATATCTGGCTCGCTCGCTTGCTCTCATTTCTGGCTCGCTCGCTCTCATATCTGGCTTGCTCGCTTGCTCTCTTATCTGGCTCGCTCGCTTGCTCTCTTGTCTGGCTCGCTCTCTTATCTGGCTCGCTCGCATATCTGGCTCGCTCGCTCTCACATCTGGCTGGCTCGCTTGCTCTCATATCTGGCTCGCTCGCTCTCATATCTGGCTCGCTCGCTTGCTCTCTTGTCTGGTTCGCTCTCTTATCTGTCTCGCTTTCATATCAGGCTTGCTCGCTTGCTCTCATATCTGGCTTACTCGCTTGCTCTCAAGTCTGGCTCGCTCGATTGCTCTCATATCTGGCTAGCTCGCTTGCTCTCTTGTCTTGCTCGCTCTCTTATCTGGCTCGCTCGCTCTCATATCTGGCTGGCTCGCTTGCTCTCATATCTGGCTCGCTCGCTTGCTCTCATATCTGGCTCGCTCACTCTCATGTCTGGCTTGCTCTCATATCTGGATCGCTCGCTTGCTCTCATATCTGGCTCGCTCGCTTGCTTAATTGTCTGTCTCGCTCTCTTATCTGCCTCACTTTCTCTCACATCTGGCTTGCTCGCTTGCTCTTATATCTGGCTCGCTCGCTGCTCTCTTGTCTGGCTCGCTCTCTTATCTGGCTCGCTCGCATATCTTGCTTGCTCGCTCTCATATCTGGCTTGCTCGCTTGCTCTCATATCTGGCTAGCTCGCTTGCTCTCATATCTGGCTCGCTCGCTTGCTCTCTTGTCTGGCTCGCTCTTTTATCTGGCTCGCTCGCTCTCATATCTGGCTCGCTTGCTCTCATGTCTGGCTCACTCGCTCTCATATTTGGCTCGCTCGCTTGCTCTCATGTCTGGCTCGCTCACTCTCATATCTGGCTTTATCACTTGCTCTCTTGTCTGGTTCGCTCTCTTATCTGGCTCGCTCTCAAATCTGGCTTGCTCGCTTGCTCTCATATCTGGCTCGCTCGCTTGCTCTCTTGTCTGGCTCGCTCTCTTATTTGGCTCGCTCGCATATCTGGCTCGCTCGCTCTAACATCTGGTTGGCTCGATTGCTCTAATATCTGGCTCGCTCGCTCTCATATCTGGCTCGCTCGCTTGCTCTCTTGTCTGGTTCGCTCTCTTATCTGACTCGCTCTCATATCTGACTTGCTCGCTTGCTCTCATATCTGGCTCGCTCGCTTGTTCTCATATATGGCTCGCTCGCTTGCTCTCTTGTCTGGCTCGCTCTCTTATCTGGCTCGCTCGCATATCTGGCTCGCTCGCTCTCAAATCTGGCTGGCTCGCTTGCTCTCATATCTGGCTCGCTTGCTTGCTCTCATATCTGGCTCGCTCGCTCTCATGTCTGGCTCGCTCTCATATCTGGATTGCTCGCTTTCTTAATTGTCTGGCTCGCTCTCTTATCTGCCTCGCTCTCTTTCACATCTGGCTTGCTCGCTTGCTCTCATATCTGGCTCGTTCGCTGCTCTCTTGTCTGGCTCGCTCTCTTATCTGGCTCGCTCGCATATCTTGCTCGCTTGCTCTCACATCTGGCTCGCTCGCTTGCTCTCATATCTGGTTCGCTCGCTTGCTCCCTTGTCTGGCTCGCTCTCTTATCTGGCTTGCTCGCTAGCATATCTGGCTCGCTAGCTTGCTCTCTTGTCTGGCTTGCTCTCTTATCTGTCTCGCTCTCACATCTGGCTTGCTCGCTTGCTCTCATATCTGGCTCGCTCGCTTGCTCTCTTGTCTGGCTGGCTCTCTTATCTGGCTTGCTCGCTAGCATATCTGGCTCGCTCGCTTGCTCTCTTGTCTGGCTTGCTCTCTTATCTGTCTCGCTCTCACATCTGGCTCGCTCGCTTGCTCTGTATCTGGCTCGCTCGCTTGCTCTCCTGTCTGGCTCGCTCTCTTATCTGGCTCGCTCGCTCTCATATCTGGCTCGCTCACTTGCTCTCATGTCTGTCTCGCTCGCTCTCACATCTGGCTTTCTTGCTTGCTCTTTTGTCTGGTTCGCTCTCTTATCTGGCTCACTCTCATATCTGGCTTGCTCGCTTGCTCTCATATTTGGCTCGCTCGCTCTCATATCTTGCTCGCTCGCTTGCTCTCATGTCTGGCTCGCTCGCTCTCATATCTGGCTTGCTCGCTTGCTCTCATATCTGGCTCGCTCGCTTGCTCTCTTGTCTGGCTCGCTCTCTTATCTGGCTCGCTCGCATATCTGGCTCGCTCGCTCTCACATCTGGCTGGCTCGCTTGCTCTCATATCTGGCTCGCTCGCTCTCATATCTGGCTCGCTCGCTTGCTCTCTTGTCTGGTTCGCTCTCTTATCTGTCTCGCTTTCATATCTGGCTTGCTCGCTTGCTCTCATATCTGGCTTACTCGCTTGCTCTCAAGTCTGGCTCGCTCGATTGCTCTCATATCTGGCTAGCTCGCTTGCTCTCTTGTCTTGCTCGCTCTCTTATCTGGCTCGCTCGCTCTCATATCTGGCTGGCTCGCTTGCTCTCATATCTGGCTCGCTCGCTTGCTCTCATATCTGGCTCGCTCGCTTGCTCTCATATCTGGCTCGCTCGCTTGCTCTCATATCTATCTCGCTCGCTTGCTCTCATATCTGGATCGCTCGCTTGCTCTCATATCTGGCTCGCTCGCTTGCTTAATTGTCTGTCTCGCTCTCTTATCTGCCTCACTTTCTCTCACATCTGGCTTGCTCGCTTGCTCTTATATCTGGCTCGCTCGCTGCTCTCTTGTCTGGCTCGCTCTCTTATCTGGCTCGCTCGCATATCTTGCTTGCTCGCTCTCATATCTGGATCGCTCGCTTGCTCTCATATCTGGCTCGCTCACTTGCTCTTTTGTCTGGCTCGCTCTCTTATCTGGCTTGCTCGCTAGCATATCTGGCTCGCTCGCTTGCTCTCTTGTCTGGCTTTCTCTCTTATCTGTCTCGCTCTCACATCTGGCTCGCTCGCTTGCTCTATATCTGGCTCGCTCGCCTGCTCTCTTGTCTGGCTTGCTCTCTTATCTGGCTTGCTCGCTAGCATATCTGGCTCGCTCGCTTGCTCTCTTGTCTGGCTTGCTCTCTTATCTGTCTCGCTCGCTCTCATATCTGGCTCGCTCACTTGCTCTCATGTCTGGCTCGCTCGCTCTCATTTCTGGCTTTCCCGTTTGCTCTCTTGTCTGGTTCGCTCTCTTATCTGGCTCACTCTCATATCTGGCTTGCTCGCCTGCTCTCATATCTGGCTCGCTCGCTTGCTCTCTTGTCTGGCTCGCTCTCTTATCTGTCTCACTTTCATATCTGGCTTGCTCGCTTGCTCTCATATCTGGCTTACTCGCTTGCTCTCAAATCTGGCTCGCTCGATTGCTCTCATATCTGGCTAGCTCGCTTGCTCTCTTGTCTTGCTCGCTCTCTTATCTGGCTCGCTCGCTTTCATATCTGGCTGGCTTGCTTGCTCTCATATCTGGCTCGCTCGCTTGCTCTCATATCTGGCTCGCTCGCTCTCATGTCTGGCTCGCTCTCATATCTGGATCGCTCGCTTGCTCTCATATCTGGCTCGCTCGCTTGCTTAGTTGTCTGTCTCGCTCTCTTATCTGCTTCACTTTCTCTCACATCTGGCTTGCTCGCTTGCTCTTATATCTGGCTCGCTCGCTGCTCTCTTGTCTGGCTCGCTCTCTTATCTGGCTCGCTCGCATATCTTGCTTGCTCGCTGTCATATCTGGCTCGCTCGCTTGCTCTCATATCTGGCTCGCTCACTTGCTCTTTTGTCTGGCTCGCTCTCTTATCTGGCTTGCTCGCTAGCATATCTGGCTCGCTCGCTTGCTCTCTTGTCTGGCTTTCTCTCTTATCTGTCTCGCTCTCACATCTGGCTCGCTCGCTTGCTATATATCTGGCTCGCTCGCTTGCTCTCTTGTCTGGCTTGCTCTCTTATCTGGCTTGCTTGCTAGCATATCTGGCTCGCTCGCTTGCTCTCTTGTCTGGCTTGCTCTCTTATCTGGCTCGCTCGCTCTCATATCTGGCTCGCTCACTTGCTCTCATGTCTGGCTCGCTCGCTCTCATATCTGGCTTTATCACTTGCTCTCTTGTCTGGTTCGCTCTCTTATCTGGCTCGCTCTCAAATCTGGCTTGCTCGCTTGCTCTCATATCTGGCTCGCTCGCTTGCTCTCTTGTCTGGCTCTCTCTCTTATTTGGCTCGCTCGCATATGTGGCTCGCTCGCTCTAACATCTGGTTGGCTCGATTGCTCTCATATCTGGCTCGCTCGCTCTCATATCTGGCTCGCTCGCTTGCTCTCTTGTCTGGTTCGCTCTCTTATCTGACTCGCTCTCATATCTGACTTGCTCGCTTGCTCTCATATCTGGCTCGCTCGCTTGTTCTCATATATGGCTCGCTCGCTTGCTCTCTTGTCTGGCTCTCTCTCTTATCTGGCTCGCTCGCATATCTGACTCGCTCGCTCTCAAATCTGGCTGGCTCGCTTGCTCTCATATCTGGCTCGCTCGCTTGCTTAATTGTCTGGCTCGCTCTCTTATCTGCCTCGCTCTCTCTCACATCTGGCTTGCTCGCTTGCTCTCATATCTGGCTCGCTCGCTGCTCTCTTGTCTGACTCGCTCTCTTGTCTGGCTCGCTCTCTTATCTGGCTCGCTTGCTAGCATATCTGGCCCGCTCGCTTGCTCTCTTGTCTGGCTTGCTCTCTTATCTGGCTCGCTCGCTCTCATATCTTGCTCGCTCGCTTGCTCTGATGTCTGGCACGCTCACTCTCATATCTGGCTTGCTCGCTTGCTCTCATGTCTGGCTCGCTCGCTCTCATATCTGGCTCGCTCGCTTGCTCTCATGTCTGGCTCGCTCGCTCTCATATCTGGCTCGCTCGCTTGCTCTCTTGTCTGGCTCGCTCTCTTATCTGGCTCGCTCGCTCGCAAATCTGGCTAGCCCTTTCTCATATCTGGCTCGCTCGCTTGCTCTAATGTTTGGCTCGCTTGTTCTCATATCTGGCTCGCTCACTCACATATCTGGCTTGCTCGCTTGCTCTCATGTCTGGCTCGCTCGCTCTCATATCTGTCTCACTCGCTTGCTCTCTTGTCTGGTTCGCTCTCTCATCTGGCACGCTCTCATATCTGGCTTGCTCGCTTGCTCTCATATCTGTCTCGCTCGCTTGCTCTCATATCTGGCTCGCTCGCTTGCTCAATTATCTGGCTCGCTTGCTTGCTCTCTTGTCTGGCTCGCTCTCTTATCTGGCTCGCTCGCAAGCATATCTGGCTCGCTCGCTTGCTCTCTTGTCTGGCTTGCTCTCTTATCTGGCTCCCTCGCTCTCATATCTTGCTTGCTCGCTTACTCTCATGTCTGGCACGCTCACCCTCATATCTGGCTTGCTCGCTTGCTCTCATGTTTGGCTCGCTCCCTCTCATATTTGGTTCGCTCGCTTGCTCTCATGTCTGGCTCACTCGCTCTCATATCTGGCTCGCTTGCTTGCTCTCTTGTCTGGCTCTCTCTCTTATATGGCTCGCTAGCTCGCATATCTGGCTCACTCGCTTGCTCTCATATCTGGCTCGCTCACTTGCTCTTATATCTGGCTCATTTGCATGTGCTCTTGTATGGCTCGCTCTCTTATCTGGCTCGCTCGCTTGCAAATCTGGCTAGCTCGCTCTCATATCTGGCTCGCTCGCTTGCTCTCATGTTTGGCTTGCTTGCTCTCATATCTGGCTCGCTCGCTCACATACCTGGCTTGCTCGCTTGCTCTCATGTCTGGCTCGCTCGCTCTCATATCTGGCTCGCTCGCTTGCTCTCTTGTCTGGCTCGCTCTCTTATCTGGCTCTCTCGCTCGCATATTTGGCTCGCTCGCTCTCATATCTTACTCGCTCGCTCTCATGTCTGGCTCGCTCGCTTGCTCTCATATCTGGCTAGCTCGCTTGCTCTCATATCTGGCTCGCTCGCTTGCTCTCTTGTCTGGCTCGCTCTTTTATCTGGCTCGCTCGCTCTCATATCTGGCTCGCTTGCTCTCATGTCTGGCTCGCTCGCTCTCATATTTGGCTCGCTCGCTTGCTCTCATGTCTGGCTCGCTCGCTCTCATATCTGGCTTTATCACTTGCTCTCTTGTCTGGTTCGCTCTCTTATCTGGCTCGCTCTCAAATCTGGCATGCTCGCTTGCTCTCATATCTGGCTCGCTCGCTTGCTCTCTTGTCTGGCTCGCTCTCTTATTTGGCTCGCTCGCATATCTGGCTCGCTCGCTCTAACATCTGGTTGGCTCGATTGCTCTCATATCTGGCTCGCTCGCTCTCATATCTGGCTCGCTCGCTTGCTCTCTTGTCTGGTTCGCTCTCTTATCTGACTCGCTCTCATATCTGACTTGCTCGCTTGCTCTCATATCTGGCTCGCTCGCTTGTTCTCATATATGGCTCGCTCGCTTGCTCTCTTGTCTGGCTCGCTCTCTTATCTGGCTCGCTCGCATATCTGGCTCGCTCGCTCTCATATCTGGTTCGCTTGCTCTCATATCTGGCTCGCTCGCTTGCTCTCATATCTGGCTCGCTCGCTCGCTCTCATGTCTGGCTCGCTCTCATATCTGGATTGCTCGCTTTCTTAATTGTCTGGCTCGCTCTCTTATCTGCCTCGCTCTCTTTCACATCTGGCTTGCTCGCTTGCTCTCATATCTGGCTCGCTCGCTGCTCTCTTGTCTGGCTCGCTCTCTTATCTGGCTCGCTCGCATATCTTGCTCGCTTGCTCTCACATCTGGCTCGCTCGCTTGCTCTCATATCTGGTTCGCTCGCTTGCTCCCTTGTCTGGCTCGCTCTCTTATCTGGCTTGCTCGCTAGCATATCTGGCTCGCTAGCTTGCTCTCTTGTCTGGCTTGCTCTCTTATCTGTCTCGCTCTCACATCTGGCTTGCTCGCTTGCTCTCATATCTGGCTCGCTCGCTTGCTCTCTTGTCTGGCTGGCTCTCTTATCTGGCTTGCTCGCTAGCATATCTGGCTCGCTCGCTTGCTCTCTTGTCTGGCTTGCTCTCTTATTTGTCTCGCTCTCACATCTGGCTCGCTCGCTTGCTCTGTATCTGGCTCGCTCGCTTGCTCTCTTGTCTGGCTTGCTCTCTTATTTGGCTCGCTCGCTCTCATATCTGCCTTGCTCGCTTGGTCTCATATCTGGCTCGCTCGCTTGCTCTCTTGTCTGGCTCGCTCTCTTATCTGGCTCGCTCGCATATCTGGCTCGCTCGCTCTCACATCTGGCTGGCTCGCTTGCTCTCATATCTGGCTCGCTCGCTATCATATCTGGCTCGCTCGCTTGCTCTCTTGTCTGGTTTGCTCTCTTATCTGTCTCGCTTTCATATCTGGCTTGCTCGCTTGCTCTCATATCTGGCTTACTCGCTTGCTCTCAAGTCTGGCTCGCTCGATTGCTCTCATATCTGGCTCGCTCACTCTCATGTCTGGCTTGCTCTCATATCTGGATCGCTCGCTTGCTCTCATATCTGGCTCGCTCGCTTGCTTAATTGTCTGTCTCGCTCTCTTATCTGCCTCACTTTCTCTCGCATCTGGCTTGCTCGCTTGCTCTTATATCTGGCTCGCTCGCTGCTCTCTTGTCTGGCTCGCTCTCTTATCTGGCTCGCTCGCATATCTTGCTTGCTCGCTCTCATATCTGGATCGCTCGCTTGCTCTCATATCTGGCTCGCTCACTTGCTCTTTTGTCTGGCTCGCTCTCTTATCCTGCTTGCTCGCTAGCATATCTGGCTCGCTCGCTTGCTCTCTTGTCTGGCTTTCTCTCTTATCTGTCTCGCTCTCACATCTGGCTCGCTCGCTTGCTCTATATCTGGCTCGCTCGCTTGCTCTTTTGTCTGGCTTGCTCTCTTATCTGGCTTGCTCGCTAGCATATCTGGCTCGCTCGCTTGCTCTCTTGTCTGGCTTGCTCTCTTATCTGTCTCGCTCGCTCTCATATCTGGCTCGCTCACTTGCTCTCATGTCTGGCTCGCTCGCTCTCATTTCTGGCTTTCCCGCTTGCTCTCTTGTCTGGTTCGCTCTCTTATCTGGCTCACTCTCATATCTGGCTTGCTCGCTTGCTCTCATATTTGGCTCGCTCGCTCTCATATCTTGCTCGCTCGCTTGCTCTCATGTCTGGCTCGCTCGCTCTCATATCTGGCTTGCTCGCTTGCTCTCATATCTGGCTCGCTCGCTTGCTCTCTTGTCTGGCTCGCTCTCTTATCTGGCTCGCTCGCATATCTGGCTCGCTCGCTCTCACATCTGGCTGGCTCGCTTGCTCTCATATCTGGCTCGCTCGCTCTCATATCTGGCTCGCTCGCTTGCTCTCTTGTCTGGTTCGCTCTCTTATCTGTCTCGCTTTCATATCTGGCTTGCTCGCTTGCTCTCATATCTGGCTTACTCGCTTGCTCTCAAGTCTGGCTCGCTCGATTGCTCTCATATCTGGCTAGCTCGCTTGCTCTCTTGTCTTGCTCGCTCTCTTATCTGGCTCGCTCGCTCTCATATCTGGCTGGCTCGCTTGCTCTCATATCTGGCTCGCTCGCTTGCTCTCATATCTGGCTCGCTCGCTTGCTCTCATATCTGGCTCGCTCGCTTGCTCTCATATCTATCTCGCTCGCTTGCTCTCATATCTGGATCGCTCGCTTGCTCTCATATCTGGCTCGCTCGCTTGCTTAATTGTCTGTCTCGCTCTCTTATCTGCCTCACTTTCTCTCACATCTGGCTTGCTCGCTTGCTCTTATATCTGGCTCGCTCGCTGCTCTCTTGTCTGGCTCGCTCTCTTATCTGGCTCGCTCGCATATCTTGCTTGCTCGCTCTCATATCTGGATCGCTCGCTTGCTCTCATATCTGGCTCGCTCACTTGCTCTTTTGTCTGGCTCGCTCTCTTATCTGGCTTGCTCGCTAGCATATCTGGCTCGCTCGCTTGCTCTCTTGTCTGGCTTTCTCTCTTATCTGTCTCGCTCTCACATCTGGCTCGCTCGCTTGCTCTATATCTGGCTCGCTCGCCTGCTCTCTTGTCTGGCTTGCTCTCTTATCTGGCTTGCTCGCTAGCATATCTGGCTCGCTCGCTTGCTCTCTTGTCTGGCTTGCTCTCTTATCTGTCTCGCTCGCTCTCATATCTGGCTCGCTCACTTGCTCTCATGTCTGGCTCGCTCGCTCTCATTTCTGGCTTTCCCGTTTGCTCTCTTGTCTGGTTCGCTCTCTTATCTGGCTCACTCTCATATCTGGCTTGCTCGCCTGCTCTCATATCTGGCTCGCTCGCTTGCTCTCTTGTCTGGCTCGCTCTCTTATCTGTCTCACTTTCATATCTGGCTTGCTCGCTTGCTCTCATATCTGGCTTACTCGCTTGCTCTCAAATCTGGCTCGCTCGATTGCTCTCATATCTGGCTAGCTCGCTTGCTCTCTTGTCTTGCTCGCTCTCTTATCTGGCTCGCTCGCTTTCATATCTGGCTGGCTTGCTTGCTCTCATATCTGGCTCGCTCGCTTGCTCTCATATCTGGCTCGCTCGCTCTCATGTCTGGCTCGCTCTCATATCTGGATCGCTCGCTTGCTCTCATATCTGGCTCGCTCGCTTGCTTAGTTGTCTGTCTCGCTCTCTTATCTGCTTCACTTTCTCTCACATCTGGCTTGCTCGCTTGCTCTTATATCTGGCTCGCTCGCTGCTCTCTTGTCTGGCTCGCTCTCTTATCTGGCTCGCTCGCATATCTTGCTTGCTCGCTGTCATATCTGGCTCGCTCGCTTGCTCTCATATCTGGCTCGCTCACTTGCTCTTTTGTCTGGCTCGCTCTCTTATCTGGCTTGCTCGCTAGCATATCTGGCTCGCTCGCTTGCTCTCTTGTCTGGCTTTCTCTCTTATCTGTCTCGCTCTCACATCTGGCTCGCTCGCTTGCTATATATCTGGCTCGCTCGCTTGCTCTCTTGTCTGGCTTGCTCTCTTATCTGGCTTGCTTGCTAGCATATCTGGCTCGCTCGCTTGCTCTCTTGTCTGGCTTGCTCTCTTATCTGGCTCGCTCGCTCTCATATCTGGCTCGCTCACTTGCTCTCATGTCTGGCTCGCTCGCTCTCATATCTGGCTTTATCACTTGCTCTCTTGTCTGGTTCGCTCTCTTATCTGGCTCGCTCTCAAATCTGGCTTGCTCGCTTGCTCTCATATCTGGCTCGCTCGCTTGCTCTCTTGTCTGGCTCTCTCTCTTATTTGGCTCGCTCGCATATGTGGCTCGCTCGCTCTAACATCTGGTTGGCTCGATTGCTCTCATATCTGGCTCGCTCGCTCTCATATCTGGCTCGCTCGCTTGCTCTCTTGTCTGGTTCGCTCTCTTATCTGACTCGCTCTCATATCTGACTTGCTCGCTTGCTCTCATATCTGGCTCGCTCGCTTGTTCTCATATATGGCTCGCTCGCTTGCTCTCTTGTCTGGCTCTCTCTCTTATCTGGCTCGCTCGCATATCTGACTCGCTCGCTCTCAAATCTGGCTGGCTCGCTTGCTCTCATATCTGGCTCGCTCGCTTGCTTAATTGTCTGGCTCGCTCTCTTATCTGCCTCGCTCTCTCTCACATCTGGCTTGCTCGCTTGCTCTCATATCTGGCTCGCTCGCTGCTCTCTTGTCTGACTCGCTCTCTTGTCTGGCTCGCTCTCTTATCTGGCTCGCTTGCTAGCATATCTGGCCCGCTCGCTTGCTCTCTTGTCTGGCTTGCTCTCTTATCTGGCTCGCTCGCTCTCATATCTTGCTCGCTCGCTTGCTCTGATGTCTGGCACGCTCACTCTCATATCTGGCTTGCTCGCTTGCTCTCATGTCTGGCTCGCTCGCTCTCATATCTGGCTCGCTCGCTTGCTCTCATGTCTGGCTCGCTCGCTCTCATATCTGGCTCGCTCGCTTGCTCTCTTGTCTGGCTCGCTCTCTTATCTGGCTCGCTCGCTCGCAAATCTGGCTAGCCCTTTCTCATATCTGGCTCGCTCGCTTGCTCTAATGTTTGGCTCGCTTGTTCTCATATCTGGCTCGCTCACTCACATATCTGGCTTGCTCGCTTGCTCTCATGTCTGGCTCGCTCGCTCTCATATCTGTCTCACTCGCTTGCTCTCTTGTCTGGTTCGCTCTCTCATCTGGCACGCTCTCATATCTGGCTTGCTCGCTTGCTCTCATATCTGTCTCGCTCGCTTGCTCTCATATCTGGCTCGCTCGCTTGCTCAATTATCTGGCTCGCTTGCTTGCTCTCTTGTCTGGCTCGCTCTCTTATCTGGCTCGCTCGCAAGCATATCTGGCTCGCTCGCTTGCTCTCTTGTCTGGCTTGCTCTCTTATCTGGCTCCCTCGCTCTCATATCTTGCTTGCTCGCTTACTCTCATGTCTGGCACGCTCACCCTCATATCTGGCTTGCTCGCTTGCTCTCATGTTTGGCTCGCTCCCTCTCATATTTGGTTCGCTCGCTTGCTCTCATGTCTGGCTCACTCGCTCTCATATCTGGCTCGCTTGCTTGCTCTCTTGTCTGGCTCTCTCTCTTATATGGCTCGCTAGCTCGCATATCTGGCTCACTCGCTTGCTCTCATATCTGGCTCGCTCACTTGCTCTTATATCTGGCTCATTTGCATGTGCTCTTGTATGGCTCGCTCTCTTATCTGGCTCGCTCGCTTGCAAATCTGGCTAGCTCGCTCTCATATCTGGCTCGCTCGCTTGCTCTCATGTTTGGCTTGCTTGCTCTCATATCTGGCTCGCTCGCTCACATACCTGGCTTGCTCGCTTGCTCTCATGTCTGGCTCGCTCGCTCTCATATCTGGCTCGCTCGCTTGCTCTCTTGTCTGGCTCGCTCTCTTATCTGGCTCTCTCGCTCGCATATTTGGCTCGCTCGCTCTCATATCTTACTCGCTCGCTCTCATGTCTGGCTCGCTCGCTTGCTCTCATATCTGGCTAGCTCGCTTGCTCTCATATCTGGCTCGCTCGCTTGCTCTCTTGTCTGGCTCGCTCTTTTATCTGGCTCGCTCGCTCTCATATCTGGCTCGCTTGCTCTCATGTCTGGCTCGCTCGCTCTCATATTTGGCTCGCTCGCTTGCTCTCATGTCTGGCTCGCTCGCTCTCATATCTGGCTTTATCACTTGCTCTCTTGTCTGGTTCGCTCTCTTATCTGGCTCGCTCTCAAATCTGGCTTGCTCGCTTGCTCTCATATCTGGCTCGCTCGCTTGCTCTCTTGTCTGGCTCGCTCTCTTATTTGGCTCGCTCGCATATCTGGCTCGCTCGCTCTAACATCTGGTTGGCTCGATTGCTCTCATATCTGGCTCGCTCGCTCTCATATCTGGCTCGCTCGCTTGCTCTCTTGTCTGGTTCGCTCTCTTATCTGACTCGCTCTCATATCTGACTTGCTCGCTTGCTCTCATATCTGGCTCGCTCGCTTGTTCTCATATATGGCTCGCTCGCTTGCTCTCTTGTCTGGCTCGCTCTCTTATCTGGCTCGCTCGCATATCTGGCTCGCTCGCTCTCATATCTGGTTCGCTTGCTCTCATATCTGGCTCGCTCGCTTGCTCTCATATCTGGCTCGCTCGCTCGCTCTCATGTCTGGCTCGCTCTCATATCTGGATTGCTCGCTTTCTTAATTGTCTGGCTCGCTCTCTTATCTGCCTCGCTCTCTTTCACATCTGGCTTGCTCGCTTGCTCTCATATCTGGCTCGCTCGCTGCTCTCTTGTCTGGCTCGCTCTCTTATCTGGCTCGCTCGCATATCTTGCTCGCTTGCTCTCACATCTGGCTCGCTCGCTTGCTCTCATATCTGGTTCGCTCGCTTGCTCCCTTGTCTGGCTCGCTCTCTTATCTGGCTTGCTCGCTAGCATATCTGGCTCGCTAGCTTGCTCTCTTGTCTGGCTTGCTCTCTTATCTGTCTCGCTCTCACATCTGGCTTGCTCGCTTGCTCTCATATCTGGCTCGCTCGCTTGCTCTCTTGTCTGGCTGGCTCTCTTATCTGGCTTGCTCGCTAGCATATCTGGCTCGCTCGCTTGCTCTCTTGTCTGGCTTGCTCTCTTATTTGTCTCGCTCTCACATCTGGCTCGCTCGCTTGCTCTGTATCTGGCTCGCTCGCTTGCTCTCTTGTCTGGCTTGCTCTCTTATTTGGCTCGCTCGCTCTCATATCTGCCTTGCTCGCTTGGTCTCATATCTGGCTCGCTCGCTTGCTCTCTTGTCTGGCTCGCTCTCTTATCTGGCTCGCTCGCATATCTGGCTCGCTCGCTCTCACATCTGGCTGGCTCGCTTGCTCTCATATCTGGCTCGCTCGCTCTCATATCTGGCTCGCTCGCTTGCTCTCTTGTCTGGTTTGCTCTCTTATCTGTCTCGCTTTCATATCTGGCTTGCTCGCTTGCTCTCATATCTGGCTTACTCGCTTGCTCTCAAGTCTGGCTCGCTCGATTGCTCTCATATCTGGCTCGCTCACTCTCATGTCTGGCTTGCTCTCATATCTGGATCGCTCGCTTGCTCTCATATCTGGCTCGCTCGCTTGCTTAATTGTCTGTCTCGCTCTCTTATCTGCCTCACTTTCTCTCGCATCTGGCTTGCTCGCTTGCTCTTATATCTGGCTCGCTCGCTGCTCTCTTGTCTGGCTCGCTCTCTTATCTGGCTCGCTCGCATATCTTGCTTGCTCGCTCTCATATCTGGATCGCTCGCTTGCTCTCATATCTGGCTCGCTCACTTGCTCTTTTGTCTGGCTCGCTCTCTTATCCTGCTTGCTCGCTAGCATATCTGGCTCGCTCGCTTGCTCTCTTGTCTGGCTTTCTCTCTTATCTGTCTCGCTCTCACATCTGGCTCGCTCGCTTGCTCTATATCTGGCTCGCTCGCTTGCTCTTTTGTCTGGCTTGCTCTCTTATCTGGCTTGCTCGCTAGCATATCTGGCTCGCTCGCTTGCTCTCTTGTCTGGCTTGCTCTCTTATCTGTCTCGCTCGCTCTCATATCTGGCTCGCTCACTTGCTCTCATGTCTGGCTCGCTCGCTCTCATTTCTGGCTTTCCCGCTTGCTCTCTTGTCTGGTTCGCTCTCTTATCTGGCTCACTCTCATATCTGGCTTGCTCGCCTGCTCTCATATCTGGCTCGCTCGCTTGCTCTCTTGTCTGGCTCGCTCTCTTATCTGTCTCGCTTTCATATCTGGCTTGCTCGCTTGCTCTCATATCTGGCTTACTCGCTTGCTCTCAAATCTGGCTCGCTCAATTGCTCTCATATCTGGCTAGCTCGCTTGCTCTCTTGTCTTGCTCGCTCTCTTATCTGGCTCGCTCGCTTTCATATCTGGCTGGCTTGCTTGCTCTCATATCTGGCTCGCTCGCTTGCTCTCATATCTGGCTCGCTCGCTTGCTTAGTTGTCTGTCTTGCTCTCTTATCTGCCTCACTTTCTCTCACATCTGGCTCGCTCGCTTGCTCTCTTGTCTGGCTCGCTCTCTTATCTGTCTCGCTTTCATATCTGGCTTGATCGCTTGCTCTCATATCTGGCTTACTCGCTTGCTCTCAAATCTGGCTCGCTCGATTGCTCTCATATCTGGCTAGTTCGCTTGCTCTCTTGTCTTGCTCGCTCTCTTATCTGGCTCGCTCGCTCTCATATCTGGCTGGCTCGCTTGGTCTCATATCTGGCTCGCTCGCTTGCTCTCTTGTCTGGCTCGCTCTCTTATCTGGCTTGCTCGCTAGCATATCTGGCTCGCTCGCTTGCTCTCTTGTCTGGCTTGCTCTCTTATCTGGCTCGCTCGCTCTCATATCTGGCTCGCTCGCTTGCTCTCATATCTGGCTCGCTCGCTCTCATATCTGGCTCGCTCGCTTTCTCTCATGTCTGGCTCACTCGCTCTCATATCTGGCTTTCTCGCTTGCTCTCTTGTCTGGTTCACTCTCTTATCTGGCTCGCTCTCATATCTGGCTTGCTCGCTTGCTCTCATATCTGGCTCGCTCGCTTGCTTTCTTGTCTGGCTCGCTCGCATATCTGGCTCGCTCGCTCTCACATCTGGCTGGCTCGCTTGCTCTCATATCTGGCTCGCTCGCTCTCGTATCTGGCTCGCTCGCTTGCTCTCATATCTGGCTCGCTTGCTCGCTTGTCTGGCTCGCTCTCTTATCTGGCTTGCTCGCTAGAATATCTGGCTCGCACGCTTGCTCTCTTGTCTGGCTTGCTCTCTTATCTGGCTCGCTCGCTCTCATATCTGGCTCGCTCGCTTGCTCTCATGTCTGGCTCGCTCGCTCTCATATCTGGCTTTCTCGCTTGCTCTTGTCTGGCTCGCTCTCTTATCTGGCTCGCTCGCATATCTGGCTAGCTTGCTTGCTCTCTTGTCTTGCTCGCTCTCTTATCTGGCTCGCTCGCTCTCATATCTGGCTTGCTCGCTTGCTCTCATATCTGGCTCGCTCGCTTGCTTTCTTGTCTGGCTCGCTCGCATATCTGGCTCGCTCGCTCTCACATCTGGCTGGTTCGCTTGCTCTCATATCTGGCTCGCTCGCTCTCGTATCTGGCTCGCTCGCTTGCTCTCATATCTGGCTCGCTTGCTCGCTTGTCTGGCTCGCTCTCTTATCTGGCTTGCTCGCTAGAATATCTGGCTCGCACGCTTGCTCTCTTGTCTGGCTTGCTCTCTTATCTGGCTCGCTCGCTCTCATATCTGGCTCGCTCGCTTGCTCTCATGTCTGGCTCGCTCGCTCTCATATCTGGCTTTCTCGCTTGCTCTCTTGTCTGGCTCGCTCTCTTATCTGGCTCGCTCGCATATCTGGCTAGCTCGCTTGCTCTCTTGTCTTGCTCGCTCTCTTATCTGGCTCGCTCGCTCTCATATCTGGCTGGCTCGCTTGCTCTCATATCTGGCTCGCTCGCTTGCTCTCATATCTGGCTCGCTCGCTCTCATGTCTGGCTCGCTCTCATATCTGGATTGCTCGCTTGCTCTCATATCTGGCTCGCTCGCTTGCTTAATTGTCTGGCTTGCTCTCTTATCTGCCTCGCTCTCTCTCACATCTGGCTTGCTCGCTTGCTCTCATATCTGGCTCGCTCGCTTGCTCTCTTGTCTGGCTCGCTCTCTTATCTGGCTTGCTCGCTCTCATATCTGGCTGGCTCGCTTGCTCTCATATCTGGCTCGCTCGCTTGCTCTCTTGTCTTGCTCGCTCTCTTATCTGGCTCGCTCGCTCTCATATCTGGCTGGCTCGCTTGCTCTCATATCTGGCTCGCTTACTTGCTCTCTTGTCTGGCTCGCTCTCATATCTGGCTAGCTCGCTTGCTCTCTTGTCTTGCTCGCTCTCTTATCTGGCTCGCTCGCTCTCATATCTGGCTGGCTCGCTTGCTCTCATATCTGGCTCGCTCGCTTGCTCTCATATCTGGCTCGCTCGCTCTCATGTCTGGCTCGCTCTCATATCTGGATTGCTCGCTTGCTCTCATATCTGGCTCGCTCGCTTGCTTAATTGTCTGGCTCGCTCTCTTATCTGCCTCGCTCTCTCTCACATCTGGCTTGCTCGCTTGCTCTCATATCTGGCTCGCTCGCTTGCTCTCTTGTCTGGCTCGCTCTCTTATCTGGCTTGCTCGCTAGAATATCTGTCTCGCACGCTTGCTCTCTTGTCTGGCTTGCTCTCTTATCTGGCTCGCCCGGTCTCATATCTGGCTCGCTCGCTTGCTCTCATGTCTGGCTCGCTCGCTCTCATATCTGACTTTCTCGCTTGCTCTCTTGTCTGGCTCGCTCTCTTATCTGGCTCGCTCGCATATCTGGCTAGTTCGCTCTCACATCTGGCTGGCTCGCTTGCTCTCAATTCTGGCTGGCTTGCTTGCTCTCATTTCTGGCTCGCTCGCTTGCTCTCTTATCTGGCTCGCTCGCTTGCTCTCATATCTGGCTCGCTCGCTTGCTTAATTGTCTGGCTCGCTCTCTTCTCTGCCTCGCTCTCTCTCACATCTGGCTAGCTCGATTGCTCTCATATCTGGCTCGCTCGCTGCTCTCTTGTCTGGCTCGCTCTCATATCTGGCTTATTTGCTTGCTCTCATATCTGGCTCGCTCGCTTGCTCTCTTGTCTGGCTCGCTCTCTTATCTGGCTCGCTCGCATATCTGGCTCGCTCGCTCTCACATCTGGCTGGCTCGCTTGCTCTCATATCTGACTCGCTCGCTTGCTCTCTTGTCTGGCTCGCTCTCTTATCTGGCTCGCTCTCATATCTGGCTTGCTAGCTTGCTCTCATATCTGGCTCGCTCGCTTTCTCTCTTGTCTGTCTCGCTCTCTTTTATGGCTCGCTCACATATCTGGCTCGCTCGCTCTCAAATCTGGCTCGCTCGCTCTCAAATCTGGCTCGCTCGCTTGCTCTCATATCTGGCTTGCTCGCTTGCTCTCATATCCGGCTCGCTCGCTTGCTCTCATATCTGGCTCGCTCGCTTGCTCTCTTGTCTGGCTCGCTCTCTTATCTGGCTCGCTCGCATATCTTTCTCGCTCGCTCTCAAATCTGGCTCGCTCGCTTGCTCTCATATCTGGCTAGTTCGCTTGCTCTCTTGTCTTGCTCGCTCTCTTATCTGGCTCGCTCTCTCTCATATCTGGCTGGCTCGCTTACTCTTATATCTGGCTTGCTCGCTTGCTCACTTGTCTGGCTCGCTCTCTTATCTGGCTTGCTCGCTAGCATATCTGGCTCGCACGCTTGCTCTCTTGTCTGGCTTGATCTCATGTCTGGCTCGCTCGCTCTCATATCTTTCTCGCTCGATTGCTCTCATATTTGGCTCGCTCGCTCTCATATCTGGCTTGCTCGCTGCTCTCTTATCTGTCTCGCTATTACATCTGGCTCGCTCGCTTGCTCTCATATCTGGCTCGCTCGCTTGCTCTCTTGTCTGGCTCGCTCTCTTATCTGGCTTGCTTGCATATCTTGCTCGCTCGCTCTCATATCTGGCTCGCTCACTTGCTCTCATATCTGGCTCGCTCGCTTGCTCTCTTGTCTGGCTCGCTCTCTTATCTGGCTTGCTTGCATATCTTGCTCGCTCGCTCTCACATCTGGCTCGCTCGCTTGCTCTCAAATCTGGCTCGATCGCTTGCTCTCCTGTCTGGCTCGCTCTCTTATCTGGCTTGCTCGCTAGCATATCTGGCTCGCTCGCTTGCTCTCTTGTATGGCTTGCTCTCTTATCTGGCTCGCTCGCTCTCATATCTGGCTCGCTCGCTTGCCCTCATGTCTGGCTCGCTCTCATATCTGGCTTTCTCGCTTGCTCTCTTGTCTGGTTCGCACTCTTATCTGGCTCGCTCTCATATCTGGCTTGCTCGCTTTCTCTCATATCTGGCTCGATTGCTTGCTCTCTTGTCTGGCTCGCTCTCTTATCTGGCTCGCTTGCATATCTGGCTCACTCGCTCTCACATCTGGCTGGCTCACTTGCTCTCATATCTGGCTCGCTCGCTTGCTCTCATATCTGGCTTTCTCGCTTGCTCTCTTGTCTGGTTCGCTCTCTTATCTGGCTCGCTATCATATCTGGCTTGCTCGCTTGCTCTCATATCTGGCTCGCTCGCTTGATCTCTTGTCTGGCTCGCTCTCTTATCTGGCTCGCTCGCTCTCATTTCTGGTTCGCTCGCTTGCTCTCATGTCTGGCTCGCTCGCTTGCTCTCATGTCTGGCTCGCTCGCTCTCATATCTGGCTTTCTCGCTTGCTCTCTTGTCTGGTTCGCTCTCTTATCTGTCTCGCTCTCATATCTGGATTGATCGCTTGCTCTTATATCTGGCTCGCTCGCTTGCACTCATATCTGGCTCGCTCGCATGCTCTCTTGTCTGGCTCGCTCTCTTATCTGGCTCACTCGCATATCTGGCTCGCTCGCTCTTAAATCTGGCTCGCTCGCTTGCTCTCATATCTGGCTAGCTCGCTTGCTCTCTTGTCTTGCTCGCTCTCGTATCTGGCTAGCTCGCTTGCTCTCTTGTCTTGCTCGTTCTCTTATCTGGCTCGCTTGCTCTCATATCTGGCTGGCTCGCTTGCTCTCATATCTGGCTCGCTCGCTTGCTCTCATATCTGGCTCGCTCGCTCTCATATCTGGCTCGCTCTCATATCTGGATCGCTCGCTTGCTCTCATATCTGGCTCGCTCGCTTACTTAATTGTCTGGCTCGCTCTCTTATCTGCCTCGCTCTCTCTCACATCTGGCTTGCTCGCTTACTCTCATATCTGGCTCGCTCGCTGCTCTCTTGTCTGGCTCGCTCTCTTGTCTTGCTTGCTCTCATATCTGGTTCGCTCGCTTGCTCTCTTGTCTGGCTCGCTCCCTTATCTGGCTTGCTCGCTATCATATCTGGCTCGCTTGCTTGCTCTCTTGTCTGACTTGCTCTCTTATCTGTCTCGCTCTCTCATCTGGCTCGCTCGCTTGCTCTCATATCTGGTTCGCTCGCTTGCTCTCTTGTCTGGCTCGCTCTCTTATCTGGCTTGCTCACTATCATATCTGGCTCGCTCGCTTGCTCTCTTGTCTGACTTGCTCTCTTATCTGTCTCGCTCTCACATCTGGCTCGCTCGCTTGCTCTCATATCTGGCTCGCTCGCATGCTCTCTTGTCTGGTTCGCTCTCTTATCTGGCATGCTCTCATATCTGGCTTGCTCACTTGCTCTCATATCTGTCTCGCTCGCTTGCTCTCATATCTGGCTCGCTCGCTTGCTCTCTTGTCTGGCTCGCTCTCTTATCTGGTTCACTCGCATATCTGGCTCGCTCGCTCTGAAATCTGGCTCGCTCGCTTGCTCTCATATCTGGCTAGCTCGCTTGCTCTCTTGTCTTGCTCGCTCTCTTATCTGGCTCGCTCGCTCTCATATCTGGCTGGCTCGCTTGCTCTCATATCCGGCTCGCTCGCTTGCTCTCATATCTGGGTTGCTCGCTCTCATGTCTGGCTTGCTCGCATATCTGGATCGCTTGCTTGCTCTCATATCTGGCTCGCTCGCTTGCTTAATTGTCTGGC
Source organism: Hyla sarda (assembly GCF_029499605.1). Taxonomy (NCBI): domain Eukaryota; kingdom Metazoa; phylum Chordata; class Amphibia; order Anura; family Hylidae; genus Hyla; species Hyla sarda. The sequence continues at coordinate 184,714 of NW_026610131.1, read as the reverse complement.
TCGCTCTCTTATCTGTCTCGCTCTCTCTCACATCTGGCTTGCTCGCTTGCTCTCATATCTGGCTCGCTCGCTGCTCTCTTATCTGGCTCGCTATTACATCTGGCTCGCTCGCTTGCTCTCATATCTGGCTCGCTCGCTTGCTCTCTTGTCTGGCTCGCTCTCTTATCTGGCTTGCTTGCATATCTTGCTCGCTCGCTCTCACATCTGGCTCGCTCGCTTGCTCTCATATCTGGTTCGCTCGCTTGCTCTCTTGTCTGGCTCGCTCTCTTATCTGGCTCGCTCTCATATCTGGCTAGCTCGCTCGCTCTCTTATCTGGCTCGCTCTCATATCTGGCTGGCTCGCTTGCTCTCATATCTGGCTCGCTCGCTCTCATGCCTGGCTCGCTCGCATATCTGGATCGCTCGCTTGCTCTCATATCTGGCTCGCTCGCTTGCTCAAATATCTGGCTCGCTCGCTTGCTCTCTTGTCTGGCTCGCTCTCTTATCTGGCTCGCTCGCTAGCATATCTGGCTCGCTCGCTTGCTCTCTTGTCTGGCTTGCTCTCTTATCTGGCTCCCTCACTCTCACATCTGTCTCGCTCGCTTGCTCTCTTGTCTGGTTTGCTCTTTTATCTGGCACGCGCTCATATCTGGCTTGCTCGCTTGCTCTCATATCTGTCTCGCTCATTTGCTTTCATATGTGGCTCGCTCTCGCTCAAATATCTGGCTCACTCGCTTGCTCTCTTGTCTGGCTCGCTCTCTTATCTGGCTCGCTTGCTAGCATATCTGGCCCGCTCGCTTGCTCTCTTGTCTGGCTTGCTCTCTTATCTGGCTCGCTCGCTCTCATATCTTGCTCGCTCGCTTGCTCTGATGTCTGGCACGCTCACTCTCATATCTGGCTTGCTCGCTTGCTCTCATGTCTGGCTCGCTCGCTCTCATATCTGGCTCGCTCGCTTGCTCTCATGTCTGGCTCGCTCGCTCTCATATCTGGCTCGCTCGCTTGCTCTCTTGTCTGGCTCGCTCTCTTATCTGGCTCGCTCGCAAATCTGGCTAGCCCTTTCTCATATCTGGCTCGCTCGCTTGCTCTAATGTTTGGCTCGCTTGTTCTCATATCTGGCTCGCTCACTCACATATCTGGCTTGCTCGCTTGCTCTCATGTCTGGCTCGCTCGCTCTCATATCTGTCTCACTCGCTTGCTCTCTTGTCTGGTTCGCTCTCTTATCTGGCACGCTCTCATATCTGGCTTGCTCGCTTGCTCTCATATCTGTCTCACTCGCTTGCTCTCATATCTGGCTCGCTCGCTTGCTCAATTATCTGGCTCGCTTGCTTGCTCTCTTGTCTGGCTCGCTCTCTTATCTGGCTCGCTCGCTAGCATATCTGGCTCGCTCGCTTGCTCTCTTGTCTGGCTTGCTCTCTTATCTGGCTCCCTCGCTCTCATATCTTGCTTGCTCGCTTACTCTCATGTCTGGCACGCTCACCCTCATATCTGGCTTGCTCGCTTGCTCTCATGTTTGGCTCGCTCCCTCTCATATTTGGTTCGCTCGCTTGCTCTCATGTCTGGCTCACTCGCTCTCATATCTGGCTCGCTTGCTTGCTCTCTTGTCTGGCTCTCTCTCTTATATGGCTCGCTAGCTCGCATATCTGGCTCACTCGCTTGCTCTCATATCTGGCTCGCTCACTTGCTCTTATATCTGGCTCATTTGCATGCGCTCTTGTCTGGCTCGCTCTCTTATCTGGCTCGCTCGCTTGCAAATCTGGCTAGCTCGCTCTCATATCTGGCTCGCTCGCTTGCTCTCATGTTTGGCTCGCTTGCTCTCATATCTGGCTCGCTCGCTCACATACCTGGCTTGCTCGCTTGCTCTCATGTTTGGCTCGCTCGCTCTCATATCTGGCTCGCTCGCTTGCTCTCTTGTCTGGCTCGCTCTCTTATCTGGCTCTCTCGCTCGCATATTTGGCTCGCTCGCTCTCATATCTTACTCGCTCGCTCTCATGTCTGGCTCGCTCGCTCTCATATCTGGCTTGCTCTCATATCTGGCTAGCTCGCTTGCTCTCATATCTGGCTCGCTCGCTTGCTCTCTTGTCTGGCTCGCTCTTTTATCTGGCTCGCTCGCTCTCATATCTGGCTCGCTTGCTCTCTTGTCTGGCTCGCTCGCTCTCATATTTGGCTCGCTCGCTTGCTCTCATGTCTGGCTTGCTCGCTCTCATATCTGGCTTTATCACTTGCTCTCTTGTCTGGTTCGCTCTCTTATCTGGCTCGCTCTCAAATCTGGCTTGCTCGCTTGCTCTCATATCTGGCTCGTTCGCTTGCTCTCTTGTCTGGCTCGCTCTCTTATTTGGCTCGCTCGCATATCTGGCTCGCTCGCTCTAACATCTGGTTGGCTCGATTGCTCTCATATCTGGCTCGCTCGCTCTCATATCTGGCTCGCTCGCTCTCATATTTGGCTCGCTCGCTTGCTCTCATGTCTGGCTTGCTCGCTCTCATATCTGGCTTTATCACTTGCTCTCTTGTCTGGTTCGCTCTCTTATCTGGCTCGCTCTCAAATCTGGCTTGCTCGCTTGCTCTCATATCTGGCTCGTTCGCTTGCTCTCTTGTCTGGCTCGCTCTCTTATTTGGCTCGCTCGCATATCTGGCTCGCTCGCTCTAACATCTGGTTGGCTCGATTGCTCTCATATCTGGCTCGCTCGCTCTCATATCTGGCTCGCTCGCTTGCTCTCTTGTCTGGTTCGCTCTCTTATCTGACTCGCTCTCATATCTGACTTGCTCGCTTGCTCTCATATCTAGCTCACTCGCTTGTTCTCATATATGGCTCGCTCGCTTGCTCTCTTGTCTGGCTCGCTCTCTTAACTGGCTCGCTCGCATATCTGGCTCGCTCGCTCTCAAATCTGGCTGGCTCGCTTGCTCTCATATCTGGCTCGCTCGCTCTCATGTCTGGCTCGCTCTCATATCTGGATTGCTCGCTTTCTTAATTGTCTGGCTCGCTCTCTTATCTGCCTCGCTCTCTTTCACATCTGGCTTGCTCGCTTGCTCTCATATCTGGCTCGTTCGCTGCTCTCTTGTCTGGCTCGCTCTCTTATCTGGCTCGCTCGCATATCTTGCTCGCTTGCTCTCACATCTGGCTCGCTCGCTTGCTCTCATATCTGGTTCGCTCGCTTGCTCCCTTGTCTGGCTCGCTCTCTTATCTGGCTTGCTCGCTAGCATATCTGGCTCGCTAGCTTGCTCTCTTGTCTGGCTTGCTCTCTTATCTGTCTCGCTCTCACATCTGGCTTGCTCGCTTGCTCTCATATCTGGCTCGCTCGCTTGCTCTCTTGTCTGGCTGGCTCTCTTATCTGGCTTGCTCGCTAGCATATCTGGCTCGCTCGCTTGCTCTCTTGTCTGGCTTGCTCTCTTATCTGTCTCGCTCTCACATCTGGCTTGCTCGCTTGCTCTCATATCTGGCTCGCTCGCTTGCTCTCTTGTCTGGCTTGCTCTCATATCTGGCTTACTCGCTTGCTCTCAAATCTGGCTCGCTCAATTGCTCTCATATCTGGCTAGCTCGCTTGCTCTCTTGTCTTGCTCGCTCTCTTATCTGGCTCGCTCGCTTTCATATCTGGCTGGCTTACTTGCTCTCATATCTGGCTCGCTCGCTTGCTCTCATATCTGGCTCGCTCGCTTGCTTAGTTGTCTGTCTTGCTCTCTTATCTGCCTCACTTTCTCTCACATCTGGCTCGCTCGCTTGCTCTCTTGTCTGGCTCGCTCTCTTATCTGTCTCGCTTTCATATCTGGCTTGATCGCTTGCTCTCATATCTGGCTTACTCGCTTGCTCTCAAATCTGGCTCGCTCGATTGCTCTCATATCTGGCTAGTTCGCTTGCTCTCTTGTCTTGCTCGCTCTCTTATCTGGCTCGCTCGCTCTCATATCTGGCTGGCTCGCTTGGTCTCATATCTGGCTCGCTCGCTTGCTCTCTTGTCTGGCTCGCTCTCTTATCTGGCTTGCTCGCTAGCATATCTGGCTCGCTCGCTTGCTCTCTTGTCTGGCTTGCTCTCTTATCTGGCTCGCTCGCTCTCATATCTGGCTCGCTCGCTTGCTCTCATATCTGGCTCGCTCGCTCTCATATCTGGCTCGCTCGCTTTCTCTCATGTCTGGCTCACTCGCTCTCATATCTGGCTTTCTCGCTTGCTCTCTTGTCTGGTTCACTCTCTTATCTGGCTCGCTCTCATATCTGGCTTGCTCGCTTGCTCTCATATCTGGCTCGCTCGCTTGCTTTCTTGTCTGGCTCGCTCGCATATCTGGCTCGCTCGCTCTCACATCTGGCTGGCTCGCTTGCTCTCATATCTGGCTCGCTCGCTCTCGTATCTGGCTCGCTCGCTTGCTCTCATATCTGGCTCGCTTGCTCGCTTGTCTGGCTCGCTCTCTTATCTGGCTTGCTCGCTAGAATATCTGGCTCGCACGCTTGCTCTCTTGTCTGGCTTGCTCTCTTATCTGGCTCGCTCGCTCTCATATCTGGCTCGCTCGCTTGCTCTCATGTCTGGCTCGCTCGCTCTCATATCTGGCTTTCTCGCTTGCTCTTGTCTGGCTCGCTCTCTTATCTGGCTCGCTCGCATATCTGGCTAGCTTGCTTGCTCTCTTGTCTTGCTCGCTCTCTTATCTGGCTCGCTCGCTCTCATATCTGGCTTGCTCGCTTGCTCTCATATCTGGCTCGCTCGCTTGCTTTCTTGTCTGGCTCGCTCGCATATCTGGCTCGCTCGCTCTCACATCTGGCTGGTTCGCTTGCTCTCATATCTGGCTCGCTCGCTCTCGTATCTGGCTCGCTCGCTTGCTCTCATATCTGGCTCGCTTGCTCGCTTGTCTGGCTCGCTCTCTTATCTGGCTTGCTCGCTAGAATATCTGGCTCGCACGCTTGCTCTCTTGTCTGGCTTGCTCTCTTATCTGGCTCGCTCGCTCTCATATCTGGCTCGCTCGCTTGCTCTCATGTCTGGCTCGCTCGCTCTCATATCTGGCTTTCTCGCTTGCTCTCTTGTCTGGCTCGCTCTCTTATCTGGCTCGCTCGCATATCTGGCTAGCTCGCTTGCTCTCTTGTCTTGCTCGCTCTCTTATCTGGCTCGCTCGCTCTCATATCTGGCTGGCTCGCTTGCTCTCATATCTGGCTCGCTCGCTTGCTCTCATATCTGGCTCGCTCGCTCTCATGTCTGGCTCGCTCTCATATCTGGATTGCTCGCTTGCTCTCATATCTGGCTCGCTCGCTTGCTTAATTGTCTGGCTTGCTCTCTTATCTGCCTCGCTCTCTCTCACATCTGGCTTGCTCGCTTGCTCTCATATCTGGCTCGCTCGCTTGCTCTCTTGTCTGGCTCGCTCTCTTATCTGGCTTGCTCGCTCTCATATCTGGCTGGCTCGCTTGCTCTCATATCTGGCTCGCTCGCTTGCTCTCTTGTCTTGCTCGCTCTCTTATCTGGCTCGCTCGCTCTCATATCTGGCTGGCTCGCTTGCTCTCATATCTGGCTCGCTTACTTGCTCTCTTGTCTGGCTCGCTCTCATATCTGGCTAGCTCGCTTGCTCTCTTGTCTTGCTCGCTCTCTTATCTGGCTCGCTCGCTCTCATATCTGGCTGGCTCGCTTGCTCTCATATCTGGCTCGCTCGCTTGCTCTCATATCTGGCTCGCTCGCTCTCATGTCTGGCTCGCTCTCATATCTGGATTGCTCGCTTGCTCTCATATCTGGCTCGCTCGCTTGCTTAATTGTCTGGCTCGCTCTCTTATCTGCCTCGCTCTCTCTCACATCTGGCTTGCTCGCTTGCTCTCATATCTGGCTCGCTCGCTTGCTCTCTTGTCTGGCTCGCTCTCTTATCTGGCTTGCTCGCTAGAATATCTGTCTCGCACGCTTGCTCTCTTGTCTGGCTTGCTCTCTTATCTGGCTCGCCCGGTCTCATATCTGGCTCGCTCGCTTGCTCTCATGTCTGGCTCGCTCGCTCTCATATCTGACTTTCTCGCTTGCTCTCTTGTCTGGCTCGCTCTCTTATCTGGCTCGCTCGCATATCTGGCTAGTTCGCTCTCACATCTGGCTGGCTCGCTTGCTCTCAATTCTGGCTGGCTTGCTTGCTCTCATTTCTGGCTCGCTCGCTTGCTCTCTTATCTGGCTCGCTCGCTTGCTCTCATATCTGGCTCGCTCGCTTGCTTAATTGTCTGGCTCGCTCTCTTCTCTGCCTCGCTCTCTCTCACATCTGGCTAGCTCGATTGCTCTCATATCTGGCTCGCTCGCTGCTCTCTTGTCTGGCTCGCTCTCATATCTGGCTTATTCGCTTGCTCTCATATCTGGCTCGCTCGCTTGCTCTCTTGTCTGGCTCGCTCTCTTATCTGGCTCGCTCGCATATCTGGCTCGCTCGCTCTCACATCTGGCTGGCTCGCTTGCTCTCATATCTGACTCGCTCGCTTGCTCTCTTGTCTGGCTCGCTCTCTTATCTGGCTCGCTCTCATATCTGGCTTGCTAGCTTGCTCTCATATCTGGCTCGCTCGCTTTCTCTCTTGTCTGTCTCGCTCTCTTTTATGGCTCGCTCACATATCTGGCTCGCTCGCTCTCAAATCTGGCTCGCTCGCTCTCAAATCTGGCTCGCTCGCTTGCTCTCATATCTGGCTTGCTCGCTTGCTCTCATATCCGGCTCGCTCGCTTGCTCTCATATCTGGCTCGCTCGCTTGCTCTCTTGTCTGGCTCGCTCTCTTATCTGGCTCGCTCGCATATCTTTCTCGCTCGCTCTCAAATCTGGCTCGCTCGCTTGCTCTCATATCTGGCTAGTTCGCTTGCTCTCTTGTCTTGCTCGCTCTCTTATCTGGCTCGCTCTCTCTCATATCTGGCTGGCTCGCTTACTCTTATATCTGGCTTGCTCGCTTGCTCACTTGTCTGGCTCGCTCTCTTATCTGGCTTGCTCGCTAGCATATCTGGCTCGCACGCTTGCTCTCTTGTCTGGCTTGATCTCATGTCTGGCTCGCTCGCTCTCATATCTTTCTCGCTCGATTGCTCTCATATTTGGCTCGCTCGCTCTCATATCTGGCTTGCTCGCTGCTCTCTTATCTGTCTCGCTATTACATCTGGCTCGCTCGCTTGCTCTCATATCTGGCTCGCTCGCTTGCTCTCTTGTCTGGCTCGCTCTCTTATCTGGCTTGCTTGCATATCTTGCTCGCTCGCTCTCATATCTGGCTCGCTCACTTGCTCTCATATCTGGCTCGCTCGCTTGCTCTCTTGTCTGGCTCGCTCTCTTATCTGGCTTGCTTGCATATCTTGCTCGCTCGCTCTCACATCTGGCTCGCTCGCTTGCTCTCAAATCTGGCTCGATCGCTTGCTCTCCTGTCTGGCTCGCTCTCTTATCTGGCTTGCTCGCTAGCATATCTGGCTCGCTCGCTTGCTCTCTTGTATGGCTTGCTCTCTTATCTGGCTCGCTCGCTCTCATATCTGGCTCGCTCGCTTGCCCTCATGTCTGGCTCGCTCTCATATCTGGCTTTCTCGCTTGCTCTCTTGTCTGGTTCGCACTCTTATCTGGCTCGCTCTCATATCTGGCTTGCTCGCTTTCTCTCATATCTGGCTCGATTGCTTGCTCTCTTGTCTGGCTCGCTCTCTTATTTGGCTCGCTCGCATATCTGGCTCGCTCGCTCTAACATCTGGTTGGCTCGATTGCTCTCATATCTGGCTCGCTCGCTCTCATATCTGGCTCGCTCGCTCTCATATTTGGCTCGCTCGCTTGCTCTCATGTCTGGCTTGCTCGCTCTCATATCTGGCTTTATCACTTGCTCTCTTGTCTGGTTCGCTCTCTTATCTGGCTCGCTCTCAAATCTGGCTTGCTCGCTTGCTCTCATATCTGGCTCGTTCGCTTGCTCTCTTGTCTGGCTCGCTCTCTTATTTGGCTCGCTCGCATATCTGGCTCGCTCGCTCTAACATCTGGTTGGCTCGATTGCTCTCATATCTGGCTCGCTCGCTCTCATATCTGGCTCGCTCGCTTGCTCTCTTGTCTGGTTCGCTCTCTTATCTGACTCGCTCTCATATCTGACTTGCTCGCTTGCTCTCATATCTAGCTCACTCGCTTGTTCTCATATATGGCTCGCTCGCTTGCTCTCTTGTCTGGCTCGCTCTCTTAACTGGCTCGCTCGCATATCTGGCTCGCTCGCTCTCAAATCTGGCTGGCTCGCTTGCTCTCATATCTGGCTCGCTCGCTCTCATGTCTGGCTCGCTCTCATATCTGGATTGCTCGCTTTCTTAATTGTCTGGCTCGCTCTCTTATCTGCCTCGCTCTCTTTCACATCTGGCTTGCTCGCTTGCTCTCATATCTGGCTCGTTCGCTGCTCTCTTGTCTGGCTCGCTCTCTTATCTGGCTCGCTCGCATATCTTGCTCGCTTGCTCTCACATCTGGCTCGCTCGCTTGCTCTCATATCTGGTTCGCTCGCTTGCTCCCTTGTCTGGCTCGCTCTCTTATCTGGCTTGCTCGCTAGCATATCTGGCTCGCTAGCTTGCTCTCTTGTCTGGCTTGCTCTCTTATCTGTCTCGCTCTCACATCTGGCTTGCTCGCTTGCTCTCATATCTGGCTCGCTCGCTTGCTCTCTTGTCTGGCTGGCTCTCTTATCTGGCTTGCTCGCTAGCATATCTGGCTCGCTCGCTTGCTCTCTTGTCTGGCTTGCTCTCTTATCTGTCTCGCTCTCACATCTGGCTTGCTCGCTTGCTCTCATATCTGGCTCGCTCGCTTGCTCTCTTGTCTGGCTTGCTCTCATATCTGGCTTACTCGCTTGCTCTCAAATCTGGCTCGCTCAATTGCTCTCATATCTGGCTAGCTCGCTTGCTCTCTTGTCTTGCTCGCTCTCTTATCTGGCTCGCTCGCTTTCATATCTGGCTGGCTTACTTGCTCTCATATCTGGCTCGCTCGCTTGCTCTCATATCTGGCTCGCTCGCTTGCTTAGTTGTCTGTCTTGCTCTCTTATCTGCCTCACTTTCTCTCACATCTGGCTCGCTCGCTTGCTCTCTTGTCTGGCTCGCTCTCTTATCTGTCTCGCTTTCATATCTGGCTTGATCGCTTGCTCTCATATCTGGCTTACTCGCTTGCTCTCAAATCTGGCTCGCTCGATTGCTCTCATATCTGGCTAGTTCGCTTGCTCTCTTGTCTTGCTCGCTCTCTTATCTGGCTCGCTCGCTCTCATATCTGGCTGGCTCGCTTGGTCTCATATCTGGCTCGCTCGCTTGCTCTCTTGTCTGGCTCGCTCTCTTATCTGGCTTGCTCGCTAGCATATCTGGCTCGCTCGCTTGCTCTCTTGTCTGGCTTGCTCTCTTATCTGGCTCGCTCGCTCTCATATCTGGCTCGCTCGCTTGCTCTCATATCTGGCTCGCTCGCTCTCATATCTGGCTCGCTCGCTTTCTCTCATGTCTGGCTCACTCGCTCTCATATCTGGCTTTCTCGCTTGCTCTCTTGTCTGGTTCACTCTCTTATCTGGCTCGCTCTCATATCTGGCTTGCTCGCTTGCTCTCATATCTGGCTCGCTCGCTTGCTTTCTTGTCTGGCTCGCTCGCATATCTGGCTCGCTCGCTCTCACATCTGGCTGGCTCGCTTGCTCTCATATCTGGCTCGCTCGCTCTCGTATCTGGCTCGCTCGCTTGCTCTCATATCTGGCTCGCTTGCTCGCTTGTCTGGCTCGCTCTCTTATCTGGCTTGCTCGCTAGAATATCTGGCTCGCACGCTTGCTCTCTTGTCTGGCTTGCTCTCTTATCTGGCTCGCTCGCTCTCATATCTGGCTCGCTCGCTTGCTCTCATGTCTGGCTCGCTCGCTCTCATATCTGGCTTTCTCGCTTGCTCTTGTCTGGCTCGCTCTCTTATCTGGCTCGCTCGCATATCTGGCTAGCTTGCTTGCTCTCTTGTCTTGCTCGCTCTCTTATCTGGCTCGCTCGCTCTCATATCTGGCTTGCTCGCTTGCTCTCATATCTGGCTCGCTCGCTTGCTTTCTTGTCTGGCTCGCTCGCATATCTGGCTCGCTCGCTCTCACATCTGGCTGGTTCGCTTGCTCTCATATCTGGCTCGCTCGCTCTCGTATCTGGCTCGCTCGCTTGCTCTCATATCTGGCTCGCTTGCTCGCTTGTCTGGCTCGCTCTCTTATCTGGCTTGCTCGCTAGAATATCTGGCTCGCACGCTTGCTCTCTTGTCTGGCTTGCTCTCTTATCTGGCTCGCTCGCTCTCATATCTGGCTCGCTCGCTTGCTCTCATGTCTGGCTCGCTCGCTCTCATATCTGGCTTTCTCGCTTGCTCTCTTGTCTGGCTCGCTCTCTTATCTGGCTCGCTCGCATATCTGGCTAGCTCGCTTGCTCTCTTGTCTTGCTCGCTCTCTTATCTGGCTCGCTCGCTCTCATATCTGGCTGGCTCGCTTGCTCTCATATCTGGCTCGCTCGCTTGCTCTCATATCTGGCTCGCTCGCTCTCATGTCTGGCTCGCTCTCATATCTGGATTGCTCGCTTGCTCTCATATCTGGCTCGCTCGCTTGCTTAATTGTCTGGCTTGCTCTCTTATCTGCCTCGCTCTCTCTCACATCTGGCTTGCTCGCTTGCTCTCATATCTGGCTCGCTCGCTTGCTCTCTTGTCTGGCTCGCTCTCTTATCTGGCTTGCTCGCTCTCATATCTGGCTGGCTCGCTTGCTCTCATATCTGGCTCGCTCGCTTGCTCTCTTGTCTTGCTCGCTCTCTTATCTGGCTCGCTCGCTCTCATATCTGGCTGGCTCGCTTGCTCTCATATCTGGCTCGCTTACTTGCTCTCTTGTCTGGCTCGCTCTCATATCTGGCTAGCTCGCTTGCTCTCTTGTCTTGCTCGCTCTCTTATCTGGCTCGCTCGCTCTCATATCTGGCTGGCTCGCTTGCTCTCATATCTGGCTCGCTCGCTTGCTCTCATATCTGGCTCGCTCGCTCTCATGTCTGGCTCGCTCTCATATCTGGATTGCTCGCTTGCTCTCATATCTGGCTCGCTCGCTTGCTTAATTGTCTGGCTCGCTCTCTTATCTGCCTCGCTCTCTCTCACATCTGGCTTGCTCGCTTGCTCTCATATCTGGCTCGCTCGCTTGCTCTCTTGTCTGGCTCGCTCTCTTATCTGGCTTGCTCGCTAGAATATCTGTCTCGCACGCTTGCTCTCTTGTCTGGCTTGCTCTCTTATCTGGCTCGCCCGGTCTCATATCTGGCTCGCTCGCTTGCTCTCATGTCTGGCTCGCTCGCTCTCATATCTGACTTTCTCGCTTGCTCTCTTGTCTGGCTCGCTCTCTTATCTGGCTCGCTCGCATATCTGGCTAGTTCGCTCTCACATCTGGCTGGCTCGCTTGCTCTCAATTCTGGCTGGCTTGCTTGCTCTCATTTCTGGCTCGCTCGCTTGCTCTCTTATCTGGCTCGCTCGCTTGCTCTCATATCTGGCTCGCTCGCTTGCTTAATTGTCTGGCTCGCTCTCTTCTCTGCCTCGCTCTCTCTCACATCTGGCTAGCTCGATTGCTCTCATATCTGGCTCGCTCGCTGCTCTCTTGTCTGGCTCGCTCTCATATCTGGCTTATTCGCTTGCTCTCATATCTGGCTCGCTCGCTTGCTCTCTTGTCTGGCTCGCTCTCTTATCTGGCTCGCTCGCATATCTGGCTCGCTCGCTCTCACATCTGGCTGGCTCGCTTGCTCTCATATCTGACTCGCTCGCTTGCTCTCTTGTCTGGCTCGCTCTCTTATCTGGCTCGCTCTCATATCTGGCTTGCTAGCTTGCTCTCATATCTGGCTCGCTCGCTTTCTCTCTTGTCTGTCTCGCTCTCTTTTATGGCTCGCTCACATATCTGGCTCGCTCGCTCTCAAATCTGGCTCGCTCGCTCTCAAATCTGGCTCGCTCGCTTGCTCTCATATCTGGCTTGCTCGCTTGCTCTCATATCCGGCTCGCTCGCTTGCTCTCATATCTGGCTCGCTCGCTTGCTCTCTTGTCTGGCTCGCTCTCTTATCTGGCTCGCTCGCATATCTTTCTCGCTCGCTCTCAAATCTGGCTCGCTCGCTTGCTCTCATATCTGGCTAGTTCGCTTGCTCTCTTGTCTTGCTCGCTCTCTTATCTGGCTCGCTCTCTCTCATATCTGGCTGGCTCGCTTACTCTTATATCTGGCTTGCTCGCTTGCTCACTTGTCTGGCTCGCTCTCTTATCTGGCTTGCTCGCTAGCATATCTGGCTCGCACGCTTGCTCTCTTGTCTGGCTTGATCTCATGTCTGGCTCGCTCGCTCTCATATCTTTCTCGCTCGATTGCTCTCATATTTGGCTCGCTCGCTCTCATATCTGGCTTGCTCGCTGCTCTCTTATCTGTCTCGCTATTACATCTGGCTCGCTCGCTTGCTCTCATATCTGGCTCGCTCGCTTGCTCTCTTGTCTGGCTCGCTCTCTTATCTGGCTTGCTTGCATATCTTGCTCGCTCGCTCTCATATCTGGCTCGCTCACTTGCTCTCATATCTGGCTCGCTCGCTTGCTCTCTTGTCTGGCTCGCTCTCTTATCTGGCTTGCTTGCATATCTTGCTCGCTCGCTCTCACATCTGGCTCGCTCGCTTGCTCTCAAATCTGGCTCGATCGCTTGCTCTCCTGTCTGGCTCGCTCTCTTATCTGGCTTGCTCGCTAGCATATCTGGCTCGCTCGCTTGCTCTCTTGTATGGCTTGCTCTCTTATCTGGCTCGCTCGCTCTCATATCTGGCTCGCTCGCTTGCCCTCATGTCTGGCTCGCTCTCATATCTGGCTTTCTCGCTTGCTCTCTTGTCTGGTTCGCACTCTTATCTGGCTCGCTCTCATATCTGGCTTGCTCGCTTTCTCTCATATCTGGCTCGATTGCTTGCTCTCTTGTCTGGCTCGCTCTCTTATCTGGCTCGCTTGCATATCTGGCTCACTCGCTCTCACATCTGGCTGGCTCACTTGCTCTCATATCTGGCTCGCTCGCTTGCTCTCATATCTGGCTTTCTCGCTTGCTCTCTTGTCTGGTTCGCTCTCTTATCTGGCTCGCTATCATATCTGGCTTGCTCGCTTGCTCTCATATCTGGCTCGCTCGCTTGATCTCTTGTCTGGCTCGCTCTCTTATCTGGCTCGCTCGCTCTCATTTCTGGTTCGCTCGCTTGCTCTCATGTCTGGCTCGCTCGCTTGCTCTCATGTCTGGCTCGCTCGCTCTCATATCTGGCTTTCTCGCTTGCTCTCTTGTCTGGTTCGCTCTCTTATCTGTCTCGCTCTCATATCTGGATTGATCGCTTGCTCTTATATCTGGCTCGCTCGCTTGCACTCATATCTGGCTCGCTCGCATGCTCTCTTGTCTGGCTCGCTCTCTTATCTGGCTCACTCGCATATCTGGCTCGCTCGCTCTTAAATCTGGCTCGCTCGCTTGCTCTCATATCTGGCTAGCTCGCTTGCTCTCTTGTCTTGCTCGCTCTCGTATCTGGCTAGCTCGCTTGCTCTCTTGTCTTGCTCGTTCTCTTATCTGGCTCGCTTGCTCTCATATCTGGCTGGCTCGCTTGCTCTCATATCTGGCTCGCTCGCTTGCTCTCATATCTGGCTCGCTCGCTCTCATATCTGGCTCGCTCTCATATCTGGATCGCTCGCTTGCTCTCATATCTGGCTCGCTCGCTTACTTAATTGTCTGGCTCGCTCTCTTATCTGCCTCGCTCTCTCTCATATCTGGCTTGCTCGCTTACTCTCATATCTGGCTCGCTCGCTGCTCTCTTGTCTGGCTCGCTCTCTTGTCTTGCTTGCTCTCATATCTGGTTCGCTCGCTTGCTCTCTTGTCTGGCTCGCTCCCTTATCTGGCTTGCTCGCTATCATATCTGGCTCGCTTGCTTGCTCTCTTGTCTGACTTGCTCTCTTATCTGTCTCGCTCTCTCATCTGGCTCGCTCGCTTGCTCTCATATCTGGTTCGCTCGCTTGCTCTCTTGTCTGGCTCGCTCTCTTATCTGGCTTGCTCACTATCATATCTGGCTCGCTCGCTTGCTCTCTTGTCTGACTTGCTCTCTTATCTGTCTCGCTCTCACATCTGGCTCGCTCGCTTGCTCTCATATCTGGCTCGCTCGCATGCTCTCTTGTCTGGTTCGCTCTCTTATCTGGCATGCTCTCATATCTGGCTTGCTCACTTGCTCTCATATCTGTCTCGCTCGCTTGCTCTCATATCTGGCTCGCTCGCTTGCTCTCTTGTCTGGCTCGCTCTCTTATCTGGTTCACTCGCATATCTGGCTCGCTCGCTCTGAAATCTGGCTCGCTCGCTTGCTCTCATATCTGGCTAGCTCGCTTGCTCTCTTGTCTTGCTCGCTCTCTTATCTGGCTCGCTCGCTCTCATATCTGGCTGGCTCGCTTGCTCTCATATCCGGCTCGCTCGCTTGCTCTCATATCTGGGTTGCTCGCTCTCATGTCTGGCTTGCTCGCATATCTGGATCGCTTGCTTGCTCTCATATCTGGCTCGCTCGCTTGCTTAATTGTCTGGCTCGCTCTCTTATCTGTCTCGCTCTCTCTCACATCTGGCTTGCTCGCTTGCTCTCATATCTGGCTCGCTCGCTGCTCTCTTATCTGGCTCGCTATTACATCTGGCTCGCTCGCTTGCTCTCATATCTGGCTCGCTCGCTTGCTCTCTTGTCTGGCTCGCTCTCTTATCTGGCTTGCTTGCATATCTTGCTCGCTCGCTCTCACATCTGGCTCGCTCGCTTGCTCTCATATCTGGTTCGCTCGCTTGCTCTCTTGTCTGGCTCGCTCTCTTATCTGGCTCGCTCTCATATCTGGCTAGCTCGCTCGCTCTCTTATCTGGCTCGCTCTCATATCTGGCTGGCTCGCTTGCTCTCATATCTGGCTCGCTCGCTCTCATGCCTGGCTCGCTCGCATATCTGGATCGCTCGCTTGCTCTCATATCTGGCTCGCTCGCTTGCTCAAATATCTGGCTCGCTCGCTTGCTCTCTTGTCTGGCTCGCTCTCTTATCTGGCTCGCTCGCTAGCATATCTGGCTCGCTCGCTTGCTCTCTTGTCTGGCTTGCTCTCTTATCTGGCTCCCTCACTCTCACATCTGTCTCGCTCGCTTGCTCTCTTGTCTGGTTTGCTCTTTTATCTGGCACGCGCTCATATCTGGCTTGCTCGCTTGCTCTCATATCTGTCTCGCTCATTTGCTTTCATATGTGGCTCGCTCTCGCTCAAATATCTGGCTCACTCGCTTGCTCTCTTGTCTGGCTCGCTCTCTTATCTGGCTCGCTTGCTAGCATATCTGGCCCGCTCGCTTGCTCTCTTGTCTGGCTTGCTCTCTTATCTGGCTCGCTCGCTCTCATATCTTGCTCGCTCGCTTGCTCTGATGTCTGGCACGCTCACTCTCATATCTGGCTTGCTCGCTTGCTCTCATGTCTGGCTCGCTCGCTCTCATATCTGGCTCGCTCGCTTGCTCTCATGTCTGGCTCGCTCGCTCTCATATCTGGCTCGCTCGCTTGCTCTCTTGTCTGGCTCGCTCTCTTATCTGGCTCGCTCGCAAATCTGGCTAGCCCTTTCTCATATCTGGCTCGCTCGCTTGCTCTAATGTTTGGCTCGCTTGTTCTCATATCTGGCTCGCTCACTCACATATCTGGCTTGCTCGCTTGCTCTCATGTCTGGCTCGCTCGCTCTCATATCTGTCTCACTCGCTTGCTCTCTTGTCTGGTTCGCTCTCTTATCTGGCACGCTCTCATATCTGGCTTGCTCGCTTGCTCTCATATCTGTCTCACTCGC
Organism: Hyla sarda; assembly: GCF_029499605.1. Lineage (NCBI taxonomy): Eukaryota > Metazoa > Chordata > Amphibia > Anura > Hylidae > Hyla > Hyla sarda. Next base: position 169,048 of record NW_026610131.1, on the reverse strand, counting down.
TTGCTCTCATATCTGGCTCGCTCGCTTGCTCAATTATCTGGCTCGCTTGCTTGCTCTCTTGTCTGGCTCGCTCTCTTATCTGGCTCGCTCGCTAGCATATCTGGCTCGCTCGCTTGCTCTCTTGTCTGGCTTGCTCTCTTATCTGGCTCCCTCGCTCTCATATCTTGCTTGCTCGCTTACTCTCATGTCTGGCACGCTCACCCTCATATCTGGCTTGCTCGCTTGCTCTCATGTTTGGCTCGCTCCCTCTCATATTTGGTTCGCTCGCTTGCTCTCATGTCTGGCTCACTCGCTCTCATATCTGGCTCGCTTGCTTGCTCTCTTGTCTGGCTCTCTCTCTTATATGGCTCGCTAGCTCGCATATCTGGCTCACTCGCTTGCTCTCATATCTGGCTCGCTCACTTGCTCTTATATCTGGCTCATTTGCATGCGCTCTTGTCTGGCTCGCTCTCTTATCTGGCTCGCTCGCTTGCAAATCTGGCTAGCTCGCTCTCATATCTGGCTCGCTCGCTTGCTCTCATGTTTGGCTCGCTTGCTCTCATATCTGGCTCGCTCGCTCACATACCTGGCTTGCTCGCTTGCTCTCATGTTTGGCTCGCTCGCTCTCATATCTGGCTCGCTCGCTTGCTCTCTTGTCTGGCTCGCTCTCTTATCTGGCTCTCTCGCTCGCATATTTGGCTCGCTCGCTCTCATATCTTACTCGCTCGCTCTCATGTCTGGCTCGCTCGCTCTCATATCTGGCTTGCTCTCATATCTGGCTAGCTCGCTTGCTCTCATATCTGGCTCGCTCGCTTGCTCTCTTGTCTGGCTCGCTCTTTTATCTGGCTCGCTCGCTCTCATATCTGGCTCGCTTGCTCTCTTGTCTGGCTCGCTCGCTCTCATATTTGGCTCGCTCGCTTGCTCTCATGTCTGGCTTGCTCGCTCTCATATCTGGCTTTATCACTTGCTCTCTTGTCTGGTTCGCTCTCTTATCTGGCTCGCTCTCAAATCTGGCTTGCTCGCTTGCTCTCATATCTGGCTCGTTCGCTTGCTCTCTTGTCTGGCTCGCTCTCTTATTTGGCTCGCTCGCATATCTGGCTCGCTCGCTCTAACATCTGGTTGGCTCGATTGCTCTCATATCTGGCTCGCTCGCTCTCATATCTGGCTCGCTCGCTCTCATATTTGGCTCGCTCGCTTGCTCTCATGTCTGGCTTGCTCGCTCTCATATCTGGCTTTATCACTTGCTCTCTTGTCTGGTTCGCTCTCTTATCTGGCTCGCTCTCAAATCTGGCTTGCTCGCTTGCTCTCATATCTGGCTCGTTCGCTTGCTCTCTTGTCTGGCTCGCTCTCTTATTTGGCTCGCTCGCATATCTGGCTCGCTCGCTCTAACATCTGGTTGGCTCGATTGCTCTCATATCTGGCTCGCTCGCTCTCATATCTGGCTCGCTCGCTTGCTCTCTTGTCTGGTTCGCTCTCTTATCTGACTCGCTCTCATATCTGACTTGCTCGCTTGCTCTCATATCTAGCTCACTCGCTTGTTCTCATATATGGCTCGCTCGCTTGCTCTCTTGTCTGGCTCGCTCTCTTAACTGGCTCGCTCGCATATCTGGCTCGCTCGCTCTCAAATCTGGCTGGCTCGCTTGCTCTCATATCTGGCTCGCTCGCTCTCATGTCTGGCTCGCTCTCATATCTGGATTGCTCGCTTTCTTAATTGTCTGGCTCGCTCTCTTATCTGCCTCGCTCTCTTTCACATCTGGCTTGCTCGCTTGCTCTCATATCTGGCTCGTTTGCTGCTCTCTTGTCTGGCTCGCTCTCTTATCTGGCTCGCTCGCATATCTTGCTCGCTTGCTCTCACATCTGGCTCGCTCGCTTGCTCTCATATCTGGTTCGCTCGCTTGCTCCCTTGTCTGGCTCGCTCTCTTATCTGGCTTGCTCGCTAGCATATCTGGCTCGCTAGCTTGCTCTCTTGTCTGGCTTGCTCTCTTATCTGTCTCGCTCTCACATCTGGCTTGCTCGCTTGCTCTCATATCTGGCTCGCTCGCTTGCTCTCTTGTCTGGCTGGCTCTCTTATCTGGCTTGCTCGCTAGCATATCTGGCTCGCTCGCTTGCTCTCTTGTCTGGCTTGCTCTCTTATCTGTCTCGCTCTCACATCTGGCTCGCTCGCTTGCTCTGTATCTGGCTCGCTCGCTTGCTCTCCTGTCTGGCTCGCTCTCTTATCTGGCTCGCTCGCTCTCATATCTGGCTCGCTCACTTGCTCTCATGTCTGTCTCGCTCGCTCTCATATCTGGCTTTCTTGCTTGCTCTTTTGTCTGGTTCGCTCTCTTATCTGGCTCACTCTCATATCTGGCTTGCTCGCTTGCTCTCATATTTGGCTCGCTCGCTCTCATATCTGGCTCGCTCGCTTGCTCTCATGTCTGGCTCGCTCGCTCTCATATCTGGCTTGCTCGCTTGCTCTCATATCTGGCTCGCTCGCTTGCTCTCTTGTCTGGCTCGCTCTCTTATCTGGCTCGCTCACATATCTGGCTCGCTCGCTCTCACATCTGGCTGGCTCGCTTGCTCTCATATCTGGCTCGCTCGCTCTCATATCTGGCTCGCTCGCTTGCTCTCTTGTCTGGTTCGCTCTCTTATCTGTCTCGCTTTCATATCTGGCTTGCTCGCTTGCTCTCATATCTGGCTTACTCGCTTGCTCTCAAGTCTGGCTCGCTCGATTGCTCTCATATCTGGCTAGCTCGCTTGCTCTCTTGTCTTGCTCGCTCTCTTATCTGGCTCGCTCGCTCTCATATCTGGCTGGCTCGCTTGCTCTCATATCTGGCTCGCTCGCTTGCTCTCATATCTGGCTCGCTCACTCTCATGTCTGGCTTGCTCTCATATCTGGATCGCTCGCTTGCTCTCATATCTGGCTCGCTCGCTTGCTTAATTGTCTGTCTCGCTCTCTTATCTGCCTCACTTTCTCTCACATCTGGCTTGCTCGCTTGCTCTTATATCTGGCTCGCTCGCTGCTCTCTTGTCTGGCTCGCTCTCTTATCTGGCTCGCTCGCATATCTTGCTTGCTCGCTCTCATATCTGGATCGCTCGCTTGCTCTCATATATGGCTCGCTCACTTGCTCTTTTGTCTGGCTCGCTCTCTTATCTGGCTTGCTCGCTAGCATATCTGGCTCGCTCGCTTGCTCTCTTGTCTGGCTTTCTCTCTTATCTGTCTCGCTCTCACATCTGGCTCGCTCGCTTGCTCTATATCTGGCTCACTCGCTTGCTCTCTTGTCTGGCTTGCTCTCTTATCTGGCTTGCTCGCTAGCATATCTGGCTCGCTCGCTTGCTCTCTTGTCTGGCTTGCTTTCTTATCTGTCTCGCTCGCTCTCATATCTGGCTCGCTCACTTGCTCTCATGTCTGGCTCGCTCGCTCTCATTTCTGGCTTTCCCGCTTGCTCTCTTGTCTGGTTCGCTCTCTTATCTGGCTCACTCTCATATCTGGCTTGCTCGCCTGCTCTCATATCTGGCTCGCTCGCTTGCTCTCTTGTCTGGCTCGCTCTCTTATCTGTCTCGCTTTCATATCTGGCTTGCTCGCTTGCTCTCATATCTGGCTTACTCGCTTGCTTTCAAATCTGGCTCGCTCGATTGCTCTCATATCTGGCTAGCTCGCTTGCTCTCTTGTCTTGCTCGCTTTCTTATCTGGCTCGCTCGCTTTCATATCTGGCTGGCTTGCTTGCTCTCATATCTGGCTCGCTCGCTTGCTCTCATATCTGGCTCGCTCTTTCTCATGTCTGTCTCGCTCTCATATCTGGGTCGCTCGCTTGCTCTCATATCTGGCTCGCTCGCTTGCTTAGTTGTCTGTCTCGCTCTCTTATCTGCCTCACTTTCTCTCACATCTGGCTTGCTCGCTTGCTCTTATATCTGGCTCGCTCGCTGCTCTCTTGTCTGGCTCGCTCTCTTATCTGGCTCGCTCGCATATCTTGCTTGCTCGCTGTCATATCTGGCTCGCTCGCTTGCTCTCATATCTGGCTCGCTCACTTGCTCTTTTGTCTGGCTCGCTCTCTTATCTGGCTTGCTCGCTAGCATATCTGGCTCGCTCGCTTGCTCTCTTGTCTGGCTTTCTCTCTTATCTGTCTCGCTCTCACATCTGGCTCGCTCGCTTGCTCTATATCTGGCTCGCTCGCTTGCTCTCTTGTCTGGCTTGCTCTCTTATCTGGCTTGCTTGCTAGCATATCTGGCTCGCTCGCTTGCTCTCTTGTCTGGCTTGCTCTCTTATCTGGCTCGCTCGCTCTCATATCTGGCTCGCTCACTTGCTCTCATGTCTGGCTCGCTCGCTCTCATATCTGGCTTTATCACTTGCTCTCTTGTCTGGTTCGCTCTCTTATCTGGCTCGCTCTCAAATCTGGCTTGCTCGCTTGCTCTCATATCTGGCTCGCTCGCTTTCTCTCTTGTCTGGCTCGCTCTCTTATTTGGCTCGCTCGCATATCTGGCTCGCTCGCTCTAACATCTGGTTGGCTCGATTGCTCTCATATCTGGCTCGCTCGCTCTCATATCTGGCTCGCTCGCTTGCTCTCTTGTCTGGTTCGCTCTCTTATCTGACTCGCTCTCATATCTGACTTGCTCGCTTGCTCTCATATCTGGCTCGCTCGCTTGTTCTCATATATGGCTCGCTCGCTTGCTCTCTTGTCTGGCTCGCTCTCTTATCTGGCTCGCTCGCATATCTGGCTCGCTCGCTCTCAAATCTGGCTGGCTCGCTTGCTCTCATATCTGGCTCGCTCGCTTGCTTAATTGTCTGGCTCGCTCTCTTATCTGCCTCGCTCTCTCTCACATCTGGCTTGCTCGCTTGCTCTAATATCTGGCTCGCTCGCTGCTCTCTTATCTGGCTCGCTCTCTTGTCTGGCTCGCTCTCTTATCTGGCTCGCTCGCATATCTTGCTCGCTCGCTCTCACATCTGGCTCGCTTGCTTGCTCTCATATCTGGTTCGCTCGCTTGCTCTCTTGTCTGGCTCGCTCCCTTATCTGGCTTGCTCGCTGTCATATTTGGCTCGCTTGCTTGCTCTCTTGTCTGACTTGCTCTCTTATCTGTCTCGCTCTCTCATCTGGCTCGCTCGCTTGCTCTCATATCTGGTTCGCTCGCTTGCTCTCTTGTCTGGCTCGCTCTCTTATCTGGCTTGCTCACTATCATATCTGGCTCGCTCGCTTGCTCTCTTGTCTGAATTGCTCTCTTATCTGTCTCGCTCTCACATCTGGCTCGCTCGCTTGCTCTCATATCTGGCTCGCTCGCATGCTCTCTTGTCTGGTTCGCTCTCTTATCTGGCATGCTCTCATATCTGGCTTGCTCACTTGCTCTCATATCTGTCTCGCTCGCTTGCTCTCATATCTGGCTCGCTCGCTTGCTCTCTTGTCTGGCTCGCTCTCTTATCTGGTTCACTCGCATATCTGGCTCGCTCGCTCTGAAATCTGGCTCGCTCGCTTGCTCTCATATCTGGCTAGCTCGCTTGCTCTCTTGTCTTGCTCGCTCTCTTATCTGGCTCGCTCGCTCTCATATCTGGCTGGCTGGCTTGCTCTCATATCTGGCTCGCTCGCTTGCTCTCATATCTGGGTCGCTCGATCTCATGTCTGGCTTGCTCGCATATCTGGATCGCTTGCTTGCTCTCATATCTGGCTCGCTCGCTTGCTTAATTGTCTGGCTCGCTCTCTTATCTGTCTCGCTCTCTCTCACATCTGGCTTGCTCGCTTGCTCTCATATCTGGCTCGCTCGCTGCTCTCTTATCTGTCTCGCTATTACATCTGGCTCGCTCGCTTGCTCTCATATCTGGCTCGCTCGCTTGCTCTCTTGTCTGGCTCGCTCTCTAATCTGGCTTGCTTGCATATCTTGCTCGCTCGCTCTCACATCTGGCTCGCTCGCTTGCTCTCTTGTCTGGCTCGCTCTCTTATCTGGCTCGCTCTCATATCTGGCTAGCTCGCTCGCTCTCTTATCTGGCTCGCTCTAATATCTGGCTGGCTCGCTTGCTCTCATATCTGGCTCGCTCGCTCTCATGCCTGGCTCGCTCGCATATCTGGATCGCTCGCTTGCTCTCATATCTGGCTCGCTCGCTTGCTCAAATATCTGGCTTGCTCGCTTGCTCACTTGTCTGGCTCGCTCTCTTATCTGGCTCGCTCGCTAGCATATCTGGCTCGCTCGCTTGCTCTCTTGTCTGGCTTGCTCTCTTATCTGGCTCCCTCACTCTCACATCTGTCTCGCTCGCTTGCTCTCTTGTCATGTTTGCTCTTTTATCTGGCACGCGCTCATATCTGGCTTGCTCGCTTGCTCTCATATCTGTCTCGCTCGCTTGCTTTCATATGTGGCTCGCTCTCGCTCAAATATCTGGCTCACTCGCTTGCTGTCTTGTCTGGCTCGCTCTCTTATCTGGCTCGCTCGCTAGCATATCTGGCTCGCTCGCTTGCTCTCTTGTCTGGCTCGCTCTCTTATCTGGCTCGCTTGCTAGCATATCTGGCCCGCTCGCTTGCTCTCTTGTCTGGCTTGCTCTCTTATCTGGCTCGCTCGCTCTCATATCTTGCTCGCTCGCTTGCTCTGATGTCTGGCACGCTCACTCTCATATCTGGCTTGCTCGCTTGCTCTCATGTCTGGCTCGCTCGCTCTCATATCTGGCTCGCTCGCTTGCTCTCTTGTCTGGCTCGCTCTCATATCTGGCTCGCTCGCTTGCTCTAATGTTTGGCTCGCTTGTTCTCATATCTGGCTCGCTCGCTCACATACCTGGCTTGCTCGCTTGCTCTCATGTCTGGCTCGCACGCTCTCATATCTGGTTCGATCGCTTGCTCTCTTGTCTGGCTCGCTCCCTTATCTGGCTTGCTCGCTATCATATCTGGCTCGCTTGCTTGCTCTCTTGTCTGACTTGCTCTCTTATCTGTCTCGCTCTCTCATCTGGCTCGCTCGCTTGCTCTTATATCTGGTTCGCTCGCTTGCTCTCTTGTCTGGCTCGCTCTCTTATCTGGCTTGCTCACTATCATATCTGGCTCGCTCGCTTGCTCTCTTGTCTGACTTGCTCTCTTATCTGTCTCGCTCTCACATCTGGCTCGCTCGCTTGCTCTCATATCTGGCTCGCTCGCATGCTCTCTTGTCTGGTTCGCTCTCTTATCTGGCATGCTCTCATATCTGGCTTGCTCACTTGCTCTTATATCTGTCTCGCTCGCTTGCTCTCATATCTGGCTCGCTCTCTTATCCGGTTCACTCGCATATCTGACTCGCTCGCTCTGAAATCTGGCTCGCTCGCTTGCTCTCATATCTGGCTAGCTCGCTTGCTCCCTTGTCTTGCTCGCTCTCTTATCTGGCTCGCTCGCTCTCATATCTGGCTGGCTCGCTTGCTCTCATATCTGGCTCGCTCGCTTGCTCTCATATCTGGGTCACTCGATCTCATGTCTGGCTTGCTCACTTGCTCTCATATCTGTCTCGCTCGCTTGCTCTCATATCTGGCTCGCTCTCTTATCTGGTTCACTCGCATATCTGGCTCGCTCGCTCTGAAATCTGGCTCGCTCGCTTGCTCTCATATCTGGCTAGCTCGCTTGCTCACTTGTCTTGCTCGCTCTCTTATCTGGCTCGCTCGCTCTCATATCTGGCTGGCTCGCTTGCTCTCATATCTGGTTCGATCGCTTGCTCTCTTGTCTGGCTCGCTCCCTTATCTGGCTTGCTCGCTATCATATCTGGCTCGCTTGCTTGCTCTCTTGTCTGACTTGCTCTCTTATCTGTCTCGCTCTCTCATCTGGCTCGCTCGCTTGCTCTCATATCTGGTTCGCTCGCTTGCTCTCTTGTCTGGCTCGCTCTCTTATCTGGCTTGCTCACTATCATATCTGGCTCGCTCGCTTGCTCTCTTGTCTGACTTGCTCTCTTATCTGTCTCGCTCTCACATCTGGCTCGCTCGCTTGCTCTCATATCTGGCTCGCTCGCATGCTCTCTTGTCTGGTTCGCTCTCTTATCTGGCATGCTCTCATATCTGGCTTGCTCACTTGCTCTCATATCTGTCTCGCTCGCTTGCTCTCATATCTGGCTCGCTCTCTTATCTGGTTCACTCGCATATCTGGCTCGCTCGCTCTGAAATCTGGCTCGCTCGCTTGCTCTCATATCTGGCTAGCTCGCTTGCTCCCTTGTCTTGCTCGCTCTCTTATCTGGCTCGCTCGCTCTCATATCTGGCTGGCTCGCTTGCTCTCATATCTGGCTCGCTCGCTTGCTCTCATATCTGGGTCACTCGATCTCATGTCTGGCTTGCTCGCATATCTGGATCGCTTGCTTGCTCTCATATCTGGCTCGCTCGCTTGCTTAATTGTCTGGCTTGCTCTCTTATCTGTCTCTCTCTCTCTCACATCTGGCTTGCTCGCTTGCTCTCATATCTGGCTCGCTCGCTGCTCTCTTATCTGTCTCGCTATTACATCTGGCTCGCTCGCTTGCTCTCATATCTGGCTCGCTCGCTTGCTCTCTTGTCTGGCTCGCTCTCTTATCTGGCTTGCTTGCATATCTTGCTCGCTCGCTCTCACATCTGGCTCGCTCGCTTGCTCTCATATCTGGCTCGCTCGCTTGCTCTCTTGTCTGGCTCGCTCTCTTATCTGGCTCGCTCTCATATCTGGCTAGCTCGCTCGCTCTCTTATCTGGCTCGCTCTCATATCTGGCTGGCTCGCTTGCTCTCATATCTGGCTCGCTCGCTCTCATGCCTGGCTCGCTCGCATATCTGGATCGCTCGCTTGCTCTCATATCTGGCTCGCTTGCTTGCTCTCTTGTCTGGCTCTCTCTCTTATATGGCTCGGTAGCTCGCATATCTGGCTCACTCGCTTGCTCTCATATCTGGCTCGCTCACTTGCTCTTATATCTGGCTCATTTGCATGCGCTCTTGTCTGGCTCGCTCTCTTATCTGGCTCGCTCGCTTGCAAATCTGGCTAGCTCGCTCTCATATCTGGCTCGCTCGCTTGCTCTCATGTTTGGCTCGCTTGCTCTCATATCTGGCTCGCTCGCTCACATACCTGGCTTGCTCGCTTGCTCTCATGTCTGGCTCGCTCGCTCTCATATCTGGCTCGCTCGCTTGCTCTCTTGTCTGGCTCGCTCTCTTATCTGGCACTCTCGCTCGCATATTTGGCTCGCTCGCTCTCATATCTTACTCGCTCGATCTCATGTCTGGCTCGCTCGCTCTCATATCTGGCTTGCTCGCTTGCTCTCATATCTGGCTAGCTCGCTTGCTCTCATATCTGGCTCGCTCGCTTGCTCTCTTGTCTGGCTCGCTCTTTTATCTGGCTCGCTCGCTCTCATATCTGGCTCGCTTGCTCTCATGTCTGGCTCGCTCGCTCTCATATTTGGCTCGCTCGCTTGCTCTCATGTCTGGCTCGCTCGCTCTCATATCTGGCTTTATCACTTGCTCTCTTGTCTGGTTCGCTCTCTTATCTGGCTCGCTCTCAAATCTGGCTTGCTCGCTTGCTCTCATATCTGGCTCGCTCGCTTGCTCTCTTGTCTGGCTCGCTCTCTTATTTGGCTCGCTCGCATATCTGGCTCGCTCGCTCTAACATCTGATTGGCTTGATTGCTCTCATATCTGGCTCGCTCGCTCTCATATCTGGCTCGCTCGCTTGCTCTCTGGTCTGGTTCGCTCTCTTATCTGACTCGCTCTCATATCTGACTTGCTCGCTTGCTCTCATATCTGGCTCGCTCGCTTGTTCTCATATATGGCTCGCTCGCTTGCTCTCTTGTCTGGCTCGCTCTCTTATCTGGCTCGCTCGCATATCTGGCTCGCTCGCTCTCATATCTGGCTCGCTCGCTTGCTCTCATATCTGGCTCGCTCGCTCTCATGTCTGGCTCGCTCTCATATCTGGATTGCTCGCTTTCTTAATTGTCTGGCTCGCTCTCTTATCTGCCTCGCTCTCTTTCACATCTGGCTTGCTCGCTTGCTCTCATATCTGGCTCGTTCGCTGCTCTCTTGTCTGGCTCGCTCTCTTATCTGGCTCGCTCGCATATCTTGCTTGCTTGCTCTCACATCTGGCTCGCTCGCTTGCTCTCATATCTGGTTCGCTCGCTTGCTCCCTTGTCTGGCTCGCTCTCTTATCTGGCTTGCTCGCTAGCATATCTGGCTCGCTAGCTTGCTCTCTTGTCTGGCTTGCTCTCTTATCTGTCTCGCTCTCACATCTGGCTTGCTCGCTTGCTCTCATATCTGGCTCGCTCGCTTGCTCTCTTGTCTGGCTGGCTCTCTTATCTGGCTTGCTCGCTAGCATATCTGGCTCGCTAGCTTGCTCTCTTGTCTGGCTTGCTCTCTTATCTGTCTCGCTCTCACATCTGGCTCGCTCGCTTTCTCTGTATCTGGCTCGCTCGCTTGCTCTCCTGTCTGGCTCGCTCTCTTATCTGGCTCGCTCGCTCTCATATCTGGCTCGCTCACTTGCTCTCATGTCTGTCTCGCTCGCTCTCATATCTGGCTTTCTTGCTTGCTCTTTTGTCTGGTTCGCTCTCTTATCTGGCTCACTCTCATATCTGGCTTGCTCGATTGCTCTCATATTTGGCTCGCTCGCTCTCATATCTGGCTCGCTCGCTTGCTCTCATTTCTGGCTCGCTCGCTCTCATATCTGGCTTGCTCGCTTGCTCTCATATCTGGCTCGCTCGCTTGCTCTCTTGTCTGGCTCGCTCTCTTATCTGGCTCGCTCGCATATCTGGCTCGCTCGCTCTCACATCTGGCTGGCTCGCTTGCTCTCATATCTGGCTCGCTCGCTCTCATATCTGGCTCGCTCGCTTGCTCTCTTGTCTGGTTCGCTCTCTTATCTGTCTCGCTTTCATATCAGGCTTGCTCGCTTGCTCTCATTTCTGGCTTACTCGCTTGCTCTCAAGTCTGGCTCGCTCGATTGCTCTCATATCTGGCTAGCTCGCTTGCTCTCTTGTCTTGCTCGCTCTCTTATCTGGCTCGCTCGCTCTCATATCTGGCTGGCTCGCTTGCTCTCATATCTGGCTCGCTCGCTTGCTCTCATATCTGGCTCGCTCACTCTCATGTCTGGCTTGCTCTCATATCTGGATCGCTCGCTTGCTCTCATATCTGGCTCGCTCGCTTGCTTAATTGTCTGTCTCGCTCTCTTATCTGCCTCACTTTCTCTCACATCTGGCTTGCTCGCTTGCTCTTATATCTGGCTCGCTCGCTGCTCTCTTGTCTGGCTCGCTCTCTTATCTGGCTCGCTCGCATATCTTGCTTGCTCGCACTCATATCTGGCTTGCTCGCTTGCTCTCATATCTGGCTAGCTCGCTTGCTCTCATATCTGGCTCGCTCGCTTGCTCTCTTGTCTGGCTCACTCTTTTATCTGGCTCGCTCGCTCTCATATCTGGCTCGCTTGCTCTCATGTCTGGCTCACACGCTCTCATATTTGGCTCGCTCGCTTGCTCTCATGTCTGGCTCGCTCACTCTCATATCTGGCTTTATCACTTGCTCTCTTGTCTGGTTCGCTCTCTTATCTGGCTCGCTCTCAAATCTGGCTTGCTCGCTTGCTCTCATATCTGGCTCGCTCGCTTGCTCTCTTGTCTGGCTCGCTCTCTTATTTGGCTCGCTCGCATATCTGGCTCGCTCGCTCTAACATCTGGTTGGCTCGATTGCTCTAATATCTAGCTCGCTCGCTCTCATATCTGGCTCGCTCGCTTGCTCTCTTGTCTGGTTCGCTCTCTTATCTGACTCGCTCTCATATCTGACTTGCTCGCTTGCTCTCATATCTGGCTCGCTCGCTTGTTCTCATATATGGCTCGCTCGCTTGCTCTCTTGTCTGGCTCGCTCTCTTATCTGGCTCGCTCGCATATCTGGCTCGCTCGCTCTCAAATCTGGCTGGCTCGCTTGCTCTCATATCTGGCTCGCTTGCTTGCTCTCATATCTGGCTCGCTCGCTCTCATGTCTGGCTCGCTCTCATATCTGGATTGCTCGCTTTCTTAATTGTCTGGCTCGCTCTCTTATCTGCCTCGCTCTCTTTCACATCTGGCTTGCTCGCTTGCTCTCATATCTGGCTCGTTCGCTGCTCTCTTGTCTGGCTCGCTCTCTTATCTGGCTCGCTCGCATATCTTGCTTGCTTGCTCTCACATCTGGCTCGCTCGCTTGCTCTCATATCTGGTTCGCTCGCTTGCTCCCTTGTCTGGCTCGCTCTCTTATCTGGCTTGCTCGCTAGCATATCTGGCTCGCTAGCTTGCTCTCTTGTCTGGCTTGCTCTCTTATCTGTCTCGCTCTCACATCTGGCTTGCTCGCTTGCTCTCATATCTGGCTCGCTCGCTTGCTCTCTTGTCTGGCTGGCTTTCTTATCTGGCTTGCTCGCTAGCATATCTGGCTCGCTAGCTTGCTCTCTTGTCTGGCTTGCTCTCTTATCTGTCTCGCTCTCACATCTGGCTCGCTCGCTTTCTCTGTATCTGGTTCGCTCGCTTGCTCTCCTGTCTGGCTCGCTCTCCTATCTGGCTCGCTCGCTCTCATATCTGGCTCGCTCACTTGCTCTCATGTCTGTCTCGCTCGCTCTCATATCTGGCTTTCTTGCTTGCTCTTTTGTCTGGTTCGCTCTCTTATCTGGCTCACTCTCATATCTGGCTTGCTCGATTGCTCTCATATTTGGCTCGCTCGCTCTCATATCTGGCTCGCTCGCTTGCTCTCATTTCTGGCTCGCTCGCTCTCATATCTGGCTTGCTCGCTTGCTCTCTTATCTGGCTCGCTCGCTTGCTCTCTTGTCTGGCTCGCTCTCTTATCTGGCTCGCTCGCATATCTGGCTCGCTCGCTCTCACATCTGGCTGGCTCGCTTGCTCTCATATCTGGCTCGCTCGCTCTCATATCTGGCTCGCTCGCTTGCTCTCTTGTCTGGTTCGCTCTCTTATCTGTCTCGCTTTCATATCAGGCTTGCTCGCTTGCTCTCATATCTGGCTTACTCGCTTGCTCTCAAGTCTGGCTCGCTCGATTGCTCTCATATCTGGCTAGCTCGCTTGCTCTCTTGTCTTGCTCGCTCTCTTATCTGGCTCGCTCGCTCTCATATCTGGCTGGCTCGCTTGCTCTCATATCTGGCTCGCTCGCTTGCTCTCATATCTGGCTCGCTCACTCTCATGTCTGGCTTGCTCTCATATCTGGATCGCTCGCTTGCTCTCATATCTGGCTCGCTCGCTTGCTTAATTGTCTGTCTCGCTCTCTTATCTGCCTCACTTTCTCTCACATCTGGCTTGCTCGCTTGCTCTTATATCTGGCTCGCTCGCTGCTCTCTTGTCTGGCTCGCTCTCTTATCTGGCTCGCTCGCATATCTTGCTTGCTCGCTCTCATATCTGGCTTGCTCGCTTGCTCTCATATCTGGCTAGCTCGCTTGCTCTCATATCTGGCTCGCTCGCTTGCTCTCTTGTCTGGCTCGCTCTTTTATCTGGCTCGCTCGCTCTCATATCTGGCTCGCTTGCTCTCATGTCTGGCTCACTCGCTCTCATATTTGGCTCGCTCGCTTGCTCTCATGTCTGGCTCGCTCACTCTCATATCTGGCTTTATCACTTGCTCTCTTGTCTGGTTCGCTCTCTTATCTGGCTCGCTCTCAAATCTGGCTTGCTCGCTTGCTCTCATATCTGGCTCGCTCGCTTGCTCTCTTGTCTGGCTCGCTCTCTTATTTGGCTCGCTCGCATATCTGGCTCGCTCGCTCTAACATCTGGTTGGCTCGATTGCTCTAATATCTGGCTCGCTCGCTCTCATATCTGGCTCGCTCGCTTGCTCTCTTGTCTGGTTCGCTCTCTTATCTGACTCGCTCTCATATCTGACTTGCTCGCTTGCTCTCATATCTGGCTCGCTCGCTTGTTCTCATATATGGCTCGCTCGCTTGCTCTCTTGTCTGGCTCGCTCTCTTATCTGGCTCGCTCGCATATCTGGCTCGCTCGCTCTCAAATCTGGCTGGCTCGCTTGCTCTCATATCTGGCTCGCTTGCTTGCTCTCATATCTGGCTCGCTCGCTCTCATGTCTGGCTCGCTCTCATATCTGGATTGCTCGCTTTCTTAATTGTCTGGCTCGCTCTCTTATCTGCCTCGCTCTCTTTCACATCTGGCTTGCTCACTTGCTCTCATATCTGGCTCGTTCGCTGCTCTCTTGTCTGGCTCGCTCTCTTATCTGGCTCGCTCGCATATCTTGCTCGCTTGCTCTCACATCTGGCTCGCTCGCTTGCTCTCATATCTGGTTCGCTCGCTTGCTCCCTTGTCTGGCTCGCTCTCTTATCTGGCTTGCTCGCTAGCATATCTGGCTCGCTAGCTTGCTCTCTTGTCTGGCTTGCTCTCTTATCTGTCTCGCTCTCACATCTGGCTTGCTCGCTTGCTCTCATATCTGGCTCGCTCGCTTGCTCTCTTGTCTGGCTGGCTCTCTTATCTGGCTTGCTCGCTAGCATATCTGGCTCGCTCGCTTGCTCTCTTGTCTGGCTTGCTCTCTTATCTGTCTCGCTCTCACATCTGGCTCGCTCGCTTGCTCTGTATCTGGCTCGCTCGCTTGCTCTCCTGTCTGGCTCGCTCTCTTATCTGGCTCGCTCGCTCTCATATCTGGCTCGCTCACTTGCTCTCATGTCTGTCTCGCTCGCTCTCATATCTGGCTTTCTTGCTTGCTCTTTTGTCTGGTTCGCTCTCTTATCTGGCTCACTCTCATATCTGGCTTGCTCGCTTGCTCTCATATTTGGCTCGCTCGCTCTCATATCTTGCTCGCTCGCTTGCTCTCATGTCTGGCTCGCTCGCTCTCATATCTGGCTTGCTCGCTTGCTCTCATATCTGGCTCGCTCGCTTGCTCTCTTGTCTGGCTCGCTCTCTTATCTGGCTCGCTCGCATATCTGGCTCGCTCGCTCTCACATCTGGCTGGCTCGCTTGCTCTCATATCTGGCTCGCTCGCTCTCATATCTGGCTCGCTCGCTTGCTCTCTTGTCTGGTTCGCTCTCTTATCTGTCTCGCTTTCATATCTGGCTTGCTCGCTTGCTCTCATATCTGGCTTACTCGCTTGCTCTCAAGTCTGGCTCGCTCGATTGCTCTCATATCTGGCTAGCTCGCTTGCTCTCTTGTCTTGCTCGCTCTCTTATCTGGCTCGCTCGCTCTCATATCTGGCTGGCTCGCTTGCTCTCATATCTGGCTCGCTCGCTTGCTCTCATATCTGGCTCGCTCGCTTGCTCTCATATCTGGCTCGCTCGCTTGCTCTCATATCTATCTCGCTCGCTTGCTCTCATATCTGGATCGCTCGCTTGCTCTCATATCTGGCTCGCTCGCTTGCTTAATTGTCTGTCTCGCTCTCTTATCTGCCTCACTTTCTCTCACATCTGGCTTGCTCGCTTGCTCTTATATCTGGCTCGCTCGCTGCTCTCTTGTCTGGCTCACTCTCTTATCTGGCTCGCTCGCATATCTTGCTTGCTCGCTCTCATATCTGGATCGCTCGCTTGCTCTCATATCTGGCTCGCTCACTTGCTCTTTTGTCTGGCTCGCTCTCTTATCTGGCTTGCTCGCTAGCATATCTGGCTCGCTCGCTTGCTCTCTTGTCTGGCTTTCTCTCTTATCTGTCTCGCTCTCACATCTGGCTCGCTCGCTTGCTCTATATCTGGCTCGCTCGCCTGCTCTCTTGTCTGGCTTGCTCTCTTATCTGGCTTGCTCGCTAGCATATCTGGCTCGCTCGCTTGCTCTCTTGTCTGGCTTGCTCTCTTATCTGTCTCGCTCGCTCTCATATCTGGCTCGCTCACTTGCTCTCATGTCTGGCTCGCTCGCTCTCATTTCTGGCTTTCCCGTTTGCTCTCTTGTCTGGTTCGCTCTCTTATCTGGCTCACTCTCATATCTGGCTTGCTCGCCTGCTCTCATATCTGGCTCGCTCGCTTGCTCTCTTGTCTGGCTCGCTCTCTTATCTGTCTCACTTTCATATCTGGCTTGCTCGCTTGCTCTCATATCTGGCTTACTCGCTTGCTCTCAAATCTGGCTCGCTCGATTGCTCTCATATCTGGCTAGCTCGCTTGCTCTCTTGTCTTGCTCGCTCTCTTATCTGGCTCGCTCGCTTTCATATCTGGCTGGCTTGCTTGCTCTCATATCTGGCTCGCTCGCTTGCTCTCATATCTGGCTCGCTCGCTCTCATGTCTGGCTCGCTCTCATATCTGGATCGCTCGCTTGCTCTCATATCTGGCTCGCTCGCTTGCTTAGTTGTCTGTCTCGCTCTCTTATCTGCTTCACTTTCTCTCACATCTGGCTTGCTCGCTTGCTCTTATATCTGGCTCGCTCGCTGCTCTCTTGTCTGGCTCGCTCTCTTATCTGGCTCGCTCGCATATCTTGCTTGCTCGCTGTCATATCTGGCTCGCTCGCTTGCTCTCATATCTGGCTCGCTCACTTGCTCTTTTGTCTGGCTCGCTCTCTTATCTGGCTTGCTCGCTAGCATATCTGGCTCGCTCGCTTGCTCTCTTGTCTGGCTTTCTCTCTTATCTGTCTCGCTCTCACATCTGGCTCGCTCGCTTGCTATATATCTGGCTCGCTCGCTTGCTCTCTTGTCTGGCTTGCTCTCTTATCTGGCTTGCTTGCTAGCATATCTGGCTCGCTCGCTTGCTCTCTTGTCTGGCTTGCTCTCTTATCTGGCTCGCTCGCTCTCATATCTGGCTCGCTCACTTGCTCTCATGTCTGGCTCGCTCGCTCTCATATCTGGCTTTATCACTTGCTCTCTTGTCTGGTTCGCTCTCTTATCTGGCTCGCTCTCAAATCTGGCTTGCTCGCTTGCTCTCATATCTGGCTCGCTCGCTTGCTCTCTTGTCTGGCTCTCTCTCTTATTTGGCTCGCTCGCATATGTGGCTCGCTCGCTCTAACATCTGGTTGGCTCGATTGCTCTCATATCTGGCTCGCTCGCTCTCATATCTGGCTCGCTCGCTTGCTCTCTTGTCTGGTTCGCTCTCTTATCTGACTCGCTCTCATATCTGACTTGCTCGCTTGCTCTCATATCTGGCTCGCTCGCTTGTTCTCATATATGGCTCGCTCGCTTGCTCTCTTGTCTGGCTCTCTCTCTTATCTGGCTCGCTCGCATATCTGACTCGCTCGCTCTCAAATCTGGCTGGCTCGCTTGCTCTCATATCTGGCTCGCTCACTTGCTTAATTGTCTGGCTCGCTCTCTTATCTGCCTCGCTCTCTCTCACATCTGGCTTGCTCGCTTGCTCTCATATCTGGCTCGCTCGCTGCTCTCTTGTCTGACTCGCTCTCTTGTCTGGCTCGCTCTCTTATCTGGCTCGCTTGCTAGCATATCTGGCCCGCTCGCTTGCTCTCTTGTCTGGCTTGCTCTCTTATCTGGCTCGCTCGCTCTCATATCTTGCTCGCTCGCTTGCTCTGATGTCTGGCACGCTCACTCTCATATCTGGCTTGCTCGCTTGCTCTCATGTCTGGCTCGCTCGCTCTCATATCTGGCTCGCTCGCTTGCTCTCATGTCTGGCTCGCTCGCTCTCATATCTGGCTCGCTCGCTTGCTCTCTTGTCTGGCTCGCTCTCTTATCTGGCTCGCTCGCTCGCAAATCTGGCTAGCCCTTTCTCATATCTGGCTCGCTCGCTTGCTCTAATGTTTGGCTCGCTTGTTCTCATATCTGGCTCGCTCACTCACATATCTAGCTTGCTCGCTTGCTCTCATGTCTGGCTCGCTCGCTCTCATATCTGTCTCACTCGCTTGCTCTCTTGTCTGGTTCGCTCTCTTATCTGGCACGCTCTCATATCTGGCTTGCTCGCTTGCTCTCATATCTGTCTCGCTCGCTTGCTCTCATATCTGGCTCGCTCGCTTGCTCAATTATCTGGCTCGCTTGCTTGCTCTCTTGTCTGGCTCGCTCTCTTATCTGGCTCGCTCGCAAGCATATCTGGCTCGCTCGCTTGCTCTCTTGTCTGGCTTGCTCTCTTATCTGGCTCCCTCGCTCTCATATCTTGCTTGCTCGCTTACTCTCATGTCTGGCACGCTCACCCTCATATCTGGCTTGCTCGCTTGCTCTCATGTTTGGCTCGCTCCCTCTCATATTTGGTTCGCTCGCTTGCTCTCATGTCTGGCTCACTCGCTCTCATATCTGGCTCGCTTGCTTGCTCTCTTGTCTGGCTCTCTCTCTTATATGGCTCGCTAGCTCGCATATCTGGCTCACTCGCTTGCTCTCATATCTGGCTCGCTCACTTGCTCTTATATCTGGCTCATTTGCATGTGCTCTTGTATGGCTCGCTCTCTTATCTGGCTCGCTCGCTTGCAAATCTGGCTAGCTCGCTCTCATATCTGGCTCGCTCGCTTGCTCTCATGTTTGGCTTGCTTGCTCTCATATCTGGCTCGCTCGCTCACATACCTGGCTTGCTCGCTTGCTCTCATGTCTGGCTCGCTCGCTCTCATATCTGGCTCGCTCGCTTGCTCTCTTGTCTGGCTCGCTCTCTTATCTGGCTCTCTCGCTCGCATATTTGGCTCGCTCGCTCTCATATCTTACTCGCTCGCTCTCATGTCTGGCTCGCTCGCTTGCTCTCATATCTGGCTAGCTCGCTTGCTCTCATATCTGGCTCGCTCGCTTGCTCTCTTGTCTGGCTCGCTCTTTTATCTGGCTCGCTCGCTCTCATATCTGGCTCGCTTGCTCTCATGTCTGGCTCGCTCGCTCTCATATTTGGCTCGCTCGCTTGCTCTCATGTCTGGCTCGCTCGCTCTCATATCTGGCTTTATCACTTGCTCTCTTGTCTGGTTCGCTCTCTTATCTGGCTCGCTCTCAAATCTGGCTTGCTCGCTTGCTCTCATATCTGGCTCGCTCGCTTGCTCTCTTGTCTGGCTCGCTCTCTTATTTGGCTCGCTCGCATATCTGGCTCGCTCGCTCTAACATCTGGTTGGCTCGATTGCTCTCATATCTGGCTCGCTCGCTCTCATATCTGGCTCGCTCGCTTGCTCTCTTGTCTGGTTCGCTCTCTTATCTGACTCGCTCTCATATCTGACTTGCTCGCTTGCTCTCATATCTGGCTCGCTCGCTTGTTCTCATATATGGCTCGCTCGCTTGCTCTCTTGTCTGGCTCGCTCTCTTATCTGGCTCGCTCGCATATCTGTCTCGCTCGCTCTCATATCTGGTTCGCTTGCTCTCATATCTGGCTCGCTCGCTTGCTCTCATATCTGGCTCGCTCGCTCGCTCTCATGTCTGGCTCGCTCTCATATCTGGATTGCTCGCTTTCTTAATTGTCTGGCTCGCTCTCTTATCTGCCTCGCTCTCTTTCACATCTGGCTTGCTCGCTTGCTCTCATATCTGGCTCGCTCGCTGCTCTCTTGTCTGGCTCGCTCTCTTATCTGGCTCGCTCGCATATCTTGCTCGCTTGCTCTCACATCTGGCTCGCTCGCTTGCTCTCATATCTGGTTCGCTCGCTTGCTCCCTTGTCTGGCTCGCTCTCTTATCTGGCTTGCTCGCTAGCATATCTGGCTCGCTAGCTTGCTCTCTTGTCTGGCTTGCTCTCTTATCTGTCTCGCTCTCACATCTGGCTTGCTCGCTTGCTCTCATATCTGGCTCGCTCGCTTGCTCTCTTGTCTGGCTGGCTCTCTTATCTGGCTTGCTCGCTAGCATATCTGGCTCGCTCGCTTGCTCTCTTGTCTGGCTTGCTCTCTTATTTGTCTCGCTCTCACATCTGGCTCGCTCGCTTGCTCTGTATCTGGCTCGCTCGCTTGCTCTCTTGTCTGGCTTGCTCTCTTATTTGGCTCGCTCGCTCTCATATCTGCCTTGCTCGCTTGGTCTCATATCTGGCTCGCTCGCTTGCTCTCTTGTCTGGCTCGCTCTCTTATCTGGCTCGCTCGCATATCTGGCTCGCTCGCTCTCACATCTGGCTGGCTCGCTTGCTCTCATATCTGGCTCGCTCGCTCTCATATCTGGCTCGCTCGCTTGCTCTCTTGTCTGGTTTGCTCTCTTATCTGTCTCGCTTTCATATCTGGCTTGCTCGCTTGCTCTCATATCTGGCTTACTCGCTTGCTCTCAAGTCTGGCTCGCTCGATTGCTCTCATATCTGGCTCGCTCACTCTCATGTCTGGCTTGCTCTCATATCTGGATCGCTCGCTTGCTCTCATATCTGGCTCGCTCGCTTGCTTAATTGTCTGTCTCGCTCTCTTATCTGCCTCACTTTCTCTCGCATCTGGCTTGCTCGCTTGCTCTTATATCTGGCTCGCTCGCTGCTCTCTTGTCTGGCTCGCTCTCTTATCTGGCTCGCTCGCATATCTTGCTTGCTCGCTCTCATATCTGGATCGCTCGCTTGCTCTCATATCTGGCTCGCTCACTTGCTCTTTTGTCTGGCTCGCTCTCTTATCCTGCTTGCTCGCTAGCATATCTGGCTCGCTCGCTTGCTCTCTTGTCTGGCTTTCTCTCTTATCTGTCTCGCTCTCACATCTGGCTCGCTCGCTTGCTCTATATCTGGCTCGCTCGCTTGCTCTTTTGTCTGGCTTGCTCTCTTATCTGGCTTGCTCGCTAGCATATCTGGCTCGCTCGCTTGCTCTCTTGTCTGGCTTGCTCTCTTATCTGTCTCGCTCGCTCTCATATCTGGCTCGCTCACTTGCTCTCATGTCTGGCTCGCTCGCTCTCATTTCTGGCTTTCCCGCTTGCTCTCTTGTCTGGTTCGCTCTCTTATCTGGCTCACTCTCATATCTGGCTTGCTCGCCTGCTCTCATATCTGGCTCGCTCGCTTGCTCTCTTGTCTGGCTCGCTCTCTTATCTGTCTCGCTTTCATATCTGGCTTGCTCGCTTGCTCTCATATCTGGCTTACTCGCTTGCTCTCAAATCTGGCTCGCTCAATTGCTCTCATATCTGGCTAGCTCGCTTGCTCTCTTGTCTTGCTCGCTCTCTTATCTGGCTCGCTCGCTTTCATATCTGGCTGGCTTGCTTGCTCTCATATCTGGCTCGCTCGCTTGCTCTCATATCTGGCTCGCTCGCTTGCTTAGTTGTCTGTCTTGCTCTCTTATCTGCCTCACTTTCTCTCACATCTGGCTCGCTCGCTTGCTCTCTTGTCTGGCTCGCTCTCTTATCTGTCTCGCTTTCATATCTGGCTTGATCGCTTGCTCTCATATCTGGCTTACTCGCTTGCTCTCAAATCTGGCTCGCTCGATTGCTCTCATATTTGGCTAGTTCGCTTGCTCTCTTGTCTTGCTCGCTCTCTTATCTGGCTCGCTCGCTCTCATATCTGGCTGGCTCGCTTGGTCTCATATCTGGCTCGCTCGCTTGCTCTCTTGTCTGGCTCGCTCTCTTATCTGGCTTGCTCGCTAGCATATCTGGCTCGCTCGCTTGCTCTCTTGTCTGGCTTGCTCTCTTATCTGGCTAGCTCGCTCTCATATCTGGCTCGCTCGCTTGCTCTCATATCTGGCTCGCTCGCTCTCATATCTGGCTCGCTCGCTTTCTCTCATGTCTGGCTCACTCGCTCTCATATCTGGCTTTCTCGCTTGCTCTCTCTTCTGGTTCACTCTCTTATCTGGCTCGCTCTCATATCTGGCTTGCTCGCTTGCTCTCATATCTGGCTCGCTCGCTTGCTTTCTTGTCTGGCTCGCTCGCATATCTGGCTCGCTCGCTCTCACATCTGGCTGGCTCGCTTGCTCTCATATCTGGCTCGCTCGCTCTCGTATCTGGCTCGCTCGCTTGCTCTCATATCTGGCTCGCTTGCTCGCTTGTCTGGCTCGCTCTCTTATCTGGCTTGCTCGCTAGAATATCTGGCTCGCACGCTTGCTCTCTTGTCTGGCTTGCTCTCTTATCTGGCTCGCTCGCTCTCATATCTGGCTCGCTCGCTTGCTCTCATGTCTGGCTCGCTCGCTCTCATATCTGGCTTTCTCGCTTGCTCTTGTCTGGCTCGCTCTCTTATCTGGCTCGCTCGCATATCTGGCTAGCTTGCTTGCTCTCTTGTCTTGCTCGCTCTCTTATCTGGCTCGCTCGCTCTCATATCTGGCTTGCTCGCTTGCTCTCATATCTGGCTTGCTCGCTTGCTTTCTTGTCTGGCTCGCTCGCATATCTGGCTCGCTCGCTCTCACATCTGGCTGGTTCGCTTGCTCTCATATCTGGCTCGCTCGCTCTCGTATCTGGCTCGCTCGCTTGCTCTCATATCTGGCTCGCTTGCTCGCTTGTCTGGCTCGCTCTCTTATCTGGCTTGCTCGCTAGAATATCTGGCTCGCACGCTTGCTCTCTTGTCTGGCTTGCTCTCTTATCTGGCTCGCTCGCTCTCATATCTGGCTCGCTCGCTTGCTCTCATGTCTGGCTCGCTCGCTCTCATATCTGGCTTTCTCGCTTGCTCTCTTGTCTGGCTCGCTCTCTTATCTGGCTCGCTCGCATATCTGGCTAGCTCGCTTGCTCTCTTGTCTTGCTCGCTCTCTTATCTGGCTCGCTCGCTCTCATATCTGGCTGGCTCGCTTGCTCTCATATCTGGCTCGCTCGCTTGCTCTCATATCTGGCTCGCTCGCTCTCATGTCTGGCTCGCTCTCATATCTGGATTGCTCGCTTGCTCTCATATCTGGCTCGCTCGCTTGCTTAATTGTCTGGCTTGCTCTCTTATCTGCCTCGCTCTCTCTCACATCTGGCTTGCTCGCTTGCTCTCATATCTGGCTCGCTCGCTTGCTCTCTTGTCTGGCTCGCTCTCTTATCTGGCTTGCTCGCTCTCATATCTGGCTGGCTCGCTTGCTCTCATATCTGGCTCGCTCGCTTGCTCTCTTGTCTTGCTCGCTCTCTTATCTGGCTCGCTCGCTCTCATATCTGGCTGGCTCGCTTGCTCTCATATCTGGCTCGCTTACTTGCTCTCTTGTCTGGCTCGCTCTCATATCTGGCTAGCTCGCTTGCTCTCTTGTCTTGCTCGCTCTCTTATCTGGCTCGCTCGCTTTCATATCTGGCTGGCTTGCTTGCTCTCATATCTGGCTCGCTCGCTTGCTCTCATATCTGGCTCGCTCGCTTGCTTAGTTGTCTGTCTTGCTCTCTTATCTGCCTCACTTTCTCTCACATCTGGCTCGCTCGCTTGCTCTCTTGTCTGGCTCGCTCTCTTATCTGTCTCGCTTTCATATCTGGCTTGATCGCTTGCTCTCATATCTGGCTTACTCGCTTGCTCTCAAATCTGGCTCGCTCGATTGCTCTCATATTTGGCTAGTTCGCTTGCTCTCTTGTCTTGCTCGCTCTCTTATCTGGCTCGCTCGCTCTCATATCTGGCTGGCTCGCTTGGTCTCATATCTGGCTCGCTCGCTTGCTCTCTTGTCTGGCTCGCTCTCTTATCTGGCTTGCTCGCTAGCATATCTGGCTCGCTCGCTTGCTCTCTTGTCTGGCTTGCTCTCTTATCTGGCTAGCTCGCTCTCATATCTGGCTCGCTCGCTTGCTCTCATATCTGGCTCGCTCGCTCTCATATCTGGCTCGCTCGCTTTCTCTCATGTCTGGCTCACTCGCTCTCATATCTGGCTTTCTCGCTTGCTCTCTCTTCTGGTTCACTCTCTTATCTGGCTCGCTCTCATATCTGGCTTGCTCGCTTGCTCTCATATCTGGCTCGCTCGCTTGCTTTCTTGTCTGGCTCGCTCGCATATCTGGCTCGCTCGCTCTCACATCTGGCTGGCTCGCTTGCTCTCATATCTGGCTCGCTCGCTCTCGTATCTGGCTCGCTCGCTTGCTCTCATATCTGGCTCGCTTGCTCGCTTGTCTGGCTCGCTCTCTTATCTGGCTTGCTCGCTAGAATATCTGGCTCGCACGCTTGCTCTCTTGTCTGGCTTGCTCTCTTATCTGGCTCGCTCGCTCTCATATCTGGCTCGCTCGCTTGCTCTCATGTCTGGCTCGCTCGCTCTCATATCTGGCTTTCTCGCTTGCTCTTGTCTGGCTCGCTCTCTTATCTGGCTCGCTCGCATATCTGGCTAGCTTGCTTGCTCTCTTGTCTTGCTCGCTCTCTTATCTGGCTCGCTCGCTCTCATATCTGGCTTGCTCGCTTGCTCTCATATCTGGCTTGCTCGCTTGCTTTCTTGTCTGGCTCGCTCGCATATCTGGCTCGCTCGCTCTCACATCTGGCTGGTTCGCTTGCTCTCATATCTGGCTCGCTCGCTCTCGTATCTGGCTCGCTCGCTTGCTCTCATATCTGGCTCGCTTGCTCGCTTGTCTGGCTCGCTCTCTTATCTGGCTTGCTCGCTAGAATATCTGGCTCGCACGCTTGCTCTCTTGTCTGGCTTGCTCTCTTATCTGGCTCGCTCGCTCTCATATCTGGCTCGCTCGCTTGCTCTCATGTCTGGCTCGCTCGCTCTCATATCTGGCTTTCTCGCTTGCTCTCTTGTCTGGCTCGCTCTCTTATCTGGCTCGCTCGCATATCTGGCTAGCTCGCTTGCTCTCTTGTCTTGCTCGCTCTCTTATCTGGCTCGCTCGCTCTCATATCTGGCTGGCTCGCTTGCTCTCATATCTGGCTCGCTCGCTTGCTCTCATATCTGGCTCGCTCGCTCTCATGTCTGGCTCGCTCTCATATCTGGATTGCTCGCTTGCTCTCATATCTGGCTCGCTCGCTTGCTTAATTGTCTGGCTTGCTCTCTTATCTGCCTCGCTCTCTCTCACATCTGGCTTGCTCGCTTGCTCTCATATCTGGCTCGCTCGCTTGCTCTCTTGTCTGGCTCGCTCTCTTATCTGGCTTGCTCGCTCTCATATCTGGCTGGCTCGCTTGCTCTCATATCTGGCTCGCTCGCTTGCTCTCTTGTCTTGCTCGCTCTCTTATCTGGCTCGCTCGCTCTCATATCTGGCTGGCTCGCTTGCTCTCATATCTGGCTCGCTTACTTGCTCTCTTGTCTGGCTCGCTCTCATATCTGGCTAGCTCGCTTGCTCTCTTGTCTTGCTCGCTCTCTTATCTGGCTCGCTCGCTCTCATATCTGGCTGGCTCGCTTGCTCTCATATCTGGCTCGCTCGCTTGCTCTCATATCTGGCTCGCTCGCTCTCATGTCTGGCTCGCTCTCATATCTGGATTGCTCGCTTGCTCTCATATCTGGCTCGCTCGCTTGCTTAATTGTCTGGCTCGCTCTCTTATCTGCCTCGCTCTCTCTCACATCTGGCTTGCTCGCTTGCTCTCATATCTGGCTCGCTCGCTTGCTCTCTTGTCTGGCTCGCTCTCTTATCTGGCTTGCTCGCTAGAATATCTGTCTCGCACGCTTGCTCTCTTGTCTGGCTTGCTCTCTTATCTGGCTCGCCCGGTCTCATATCTGGCTCGCTCGCTTGCTCTCATGTCTGGCTCGCTCGCTCTCATATCTGACTTTCTCGCTTGCTCTCTTGTCTGGCTCGCTCTCTTATCTGGCTCGCTCGCGTATCTGGCTAGTTCGCTCTCACATCTGGCTGGCTCGCTTGCTCTCAATTCTGGCTGGCTTGCTTGCTCTCATTTCTGGCTCGCTCGCTTGCTCTCATATCTGGCTTGCTCGCTTGCTCTCATATCTGGCTCGCTCGCTTGCTTAATTGTCTGGCTCGCTCTCTTCTCTGCCTCGCTCTCTCTCACATCTGGCTAGCTCGATTGCTCTCATATCTGGCTCGCTCGCTGCTCTCTTGTCTGGCTCGCTCTCATATCTGGCTTATTCGCTTGCTCTCATATCTGGCTCGCTCGCTTGCTCTCTTGTCTGGCTCGCTCTCTTATCTGGCTCGCTCGCATATCTGGCTCGCTCGCTCTCACATCTGGCTGGCTTGCTTGCTCTCATATCTGGCTCGCTCGCTTGCTCTCTTGTCTGGCTCGCTCTCTTATCTGGCTCGCTCGCATATCTGGCTCGCTCGCTCTCATATCGAGCTGGCTCGCTTGCTCTCATATCTGACTCGCACGCTTGCTCTCTTGTCTGGCTCGCTCTCTTATCTGGCTCGCTCTCATATCTGGCTTGCTAGCTTGCTCTCATATCTGGCTCGCTCGCTTTCTCTCTTGTCTGTCTCGCTCTCTTTTATGGCTCGCTCACATATCTGGCTCGCTCGCTCTCAAATCTGGCTCGCTCGCTTGCTCTCATATCTGGCTTGCTCGCTTGCTCTCATATCCGGCTCGCTCGCTTGCTCTCATATCTGGCTCGCTCGCTTGCTCTCTTGTCTGGCTCGCTCTCTTATCTGGCTCGCTCGCATATCTTTCTCGCTCGCTCTCAAATCTGGCTCGCTCGCTTGCTCTCATATCTGGCTAGTTCGCTTGCTCTCTTGTCTTGCTCGCTCTCTTATCTGGCTCGCTCTCTCTCATATCTGGCTGGCTCGCTTACTCTTATATCTGGCTTGCTCGCTTGCTCACTTGTCTGGCTCGCTCTCTTATCTGGCTTGCTCGCTAGCATATCTGGCTCGCACGCTTGCTCTCTTGTCTGGCTTGCTCTCTTATCTGGCTCGCTCGGTCTCATATCTGGCTCGCTCGCTTACTCTCATGTCTGGCTCGCTTGCTCTCATATCTGTCTTTCTCGCTCGCTCTCTTATATGGCTCGCTCGCATATTTGGCTCGCTCTCTTATCTGGCTCGCTCGCATATCTGGCTAGCTCGCTCTCACATCTGGCTGGCTCGCTTGCTCTCATTTCTGGCTGGCTTGCTTGCTCTCATTTCTGGCTCGCTCGCTTGCTCTCATATCTGGCTCGCTCGCTTGCTCTCATATTTGGCTAGCTCGCTTGCTCTCTTGTCTTGCTCGCTCTCTTATCTGGCTCGCTCGCTCTCATATCTGGCTGGCTCCCTTGCTCTCATATCTGGCTCGCTCGCTTGCTCTCATATCTGGCTCGCTCGCTCTCATGTCTGGCTCGCTTTCATATCTGGCTCGCTCGCTTGCTCTCATATCTGGCTCGCTCTCATGTCTGGCTCGCTCTCATATCTGGATCGCTCGCTCGCTCTCATATCTGGCTCGCTCGCTTGCTTAATTGTCTGGCTCGCTCTCTTATCTGCCTCGCTCTCTCTCACATCTGGCTTGCTCGCTTGCTCTCATATCTGGCTCGCTCGCTTGCTCTCTTGTCTGGCTCGCTCTCTTATCTGGCTTGCTCGCTAGAATATCTGGCTCGCACGCTGGCTCTCTTGTCTGGCCTGCTCTCTTATCTGGCTCGCTCGCTCTCATATCTGGATCGCTCGCTTGCTCTCATGTCTGGCTCGCTCGCTCTCATATCTGGCTTTCTCGTTTGCTCTCTTGTCTGGCTCGCTCTCTTATCTGGCTCGCTCGCATATCTGGCTAGCTCGCTCTCACATCTGGCTGGCTCGCTTGCTCTCATTTCTGGCTGGCTCGCTTGCTCTCATTTCTGGCTCGCTCCCTTGCTCTCATATCTGGCTCGCTCGCTTGCTCTCATATCTGGCTCGCTCGCTTGCTCTCATATCCGGCTCGCTCGCTTGCTCTCATATCTGGCTCGCTCGCTTGCTCTCTTGTCTGGCTCGCTCTCTTATCTGGCTCGCTCGCATATCTTTCTCGCTCGCTCTCAAATCTGGCTCGCTCGCTTGCTCTCATATCTGGCTAGTTCGCTTGCTCTCTTGTCTTGCTCGCTCTCTTATCTGGCTCGCTCTCTCTCATATCTGGCTGGCTCGCTTACTCTTATATCTGGCTCGCTCGCTTGCTCACTTGTCTGGCTCGCTCTCTTATCTGGCTTGCTCGCTAGCATATCTGGCTCGCACGCTTGCTCTCTTGTCTGGCTTGCTCTCTTATCTGGCTCGCTCGGTCTCATATCTGGCTCGCTCGCTTGCTCTCATGTCTGGCTCGCTTGCTCTCATATCTGTCTTTCTCGCTCGCTCTCTTATCTGGCTCGCTCGCATATTTGGCTCGCTCTCTTATCTTGCTCGCTCGCATATCTGGCTAGCTCGCTCTCACATCTGGCTGGCTCGCTTGCTCTCATTTCTGGCTGGCTTGCTTGCTCTCATTTCTGGCTCGCTCGCTTGCTCTCATATCTGGCTCGCTCGCTTGCTCTCATATTTGGCTAGCTCGCTTGCTCTCTTGTCTGGCTCGCTCTCATATCTGGCTAGCTCGCTTGCTCTCTTGTCTTGCTCGCTCTCTTATCTGGCTCGCTCGCTCTCATATCTGGCTGCCTCGCTTGCTCTCATATCTGGCTCGCTCGCTTGCTCTCATATCTGGCTCGCTCGCTCTCATGTCTGGCTCGCTTTCATATCTGGCTCGCTCGCTTGCTCTCATATCTGGCTCGCTCGCTCTCATGTCTGGCTCGCTCTCATATCTGGATCGCTCGCTCTCATATCTGGCTCGCTCGCTTGCTTAATTGTCTGGCTCGCTCTCTTATCTGCCTCGCTCTCTCTCACATCTGGCTTGCTCGCTTGCTCTCATATCTGGCTCGCTCGCTTGCTCTCTTGTCTGGCTCGCTCTCTTATCTGGCTTGCTCGCTAGAATATCTGGCTCGCACGCTGGCTCTCTTGTCTGGCCTGCTCTCTTATCTGGCTCGCTCGCTCTCATATCTGGCTCGCTCGCTTGCTCTCATGTCTGGCTCGCTCGCTCTCATATCTGGCTTTCTCGCTTGCTCTCTTGTCTGGCTCGCTCTCTTATCTGGCTCGCTCGCATATCTGGCTAGCTCGCTCTCACATCTGGCTGGCTCGCTTGCTCTCATTTCTGGCTGGCTCGCTTGCTCTCATTTCTGGCTCGCTCGCTTGCTCTCATATCTGGCTCGCTCGCTTGCTCTCATATCTGGCTCGCTCGCTTGCTCTCGTATCTGGCTCGCTCGATTGCTCTCTTGTCTGGCTCGCTCTCATATCTGGCTAGCTCGCTTGCTCTCTTGTCTTGCTCGCTCTCTTATCTGGCTCGCTCTCATATCTGGCTGGCTCGCTTGCTCTCATATCTGGCTCGCTCGCTTGCTCTCATATCTGGCTCGCTCGCTCTCATGTCTGGCTCGCTCTCATATCTGGATTGCTCGCTTGCTCTCATATCTGGCTCGCTCGCTTGCTTAATTGTCTGGCTCGCTCTCTTATCTGCCTCGCTCTCTCTCACATCTGGCTTGCTCGCTTGCTCTCATATCTGGCTCGCTCGCTGCTCTCTTGTCTGGCTCGCTTTCATATCTGGCTTGCTCGCTTGCTATCATATCAGGCTTGCTCGCTTGCTCTCTTGTCTGGCTCGTTCTCTTATCTGGCTCGCTCGCATATCTGGCTCGCTCTCACATCTGGCTGGCTTGCTTGCTCTCATATCTGGCTCGCTCGCTTGCTCTCACATCTGGCTTGCTCAATTGCTCTCTTCTCTGGCTCGCTCTCTTATCTGGCTCGCTCGCCTATCTGGCTCGCTCGCTCTCACATCGAGCTGGCTCGCTTGCTCTCATATCTGGCTCGATCGCTTGCTCTCTTGTCTGGCTCGCTCTCTTATCTGGCTCGCTCTCATATCTGGCTTGCTAGCTTGCTCTAATATCTGGCTCGCTCGCTTTCTCTCTTGTCTGTCTCGCTCTCTTTTATGGCTCGCTCACATATCTGGCTCGCTTTCAAATCTGGCTCGCTAGCTTGCTCTCTTGTCTGGCTCGCTCTCTTATCTGGCTCGCTCTCATATCTGGCTTGCTAGCTTGCTCTAATATCTGGCTCGCTCGCTTTCTCTCTTGTCTGGCTCGCTCTCTTATCTGGCTCGCTCGCATATCTTTCTCGCTCGCTCTCAAATCTGGCTTGCTCGCTCACATACCTGGCTTGCTCACTTGCTCTCTTGTCTGGCTCGCTCTCTTATCTGGCTCTCTTGCTCGCATATTTGGCGCGCTCGCTCTCATATCTTACTCGCTCGCTCTCATGTCTGGCTCGCTCGCTCTCATATCTGGCTTGCTCGCTTGCTCTCATATCTGGCTAGCTCGCTTGCTCTCATATCTGGCTCGCTCGCTTGCTCTCTTGTCTGGCTCGCTCTTTTATCTGGCTCGCTCGCTCTCATATCTGGCTCGCTTGCTCTCATGTCTGGCTCGCTCGCTCTCATATTTGGCTCGCTCGCTTGCTCTCATGTCTGGCTCGCTCGCTCTCATATCTGGCTTTATCACTTGCTCTCTTGTCTGGTTCGCTCTCTTATCTGGCTCGCTCTCAAATCTGGCTTGCTCGCTTGCTCTCATATCTGGCTCGCTCGCTTGCTCTCTTGTCTGGCTCGCTCTCTTATTTGGCTCGCTCGCATATCTGGCTCGCTCGCTCTAACATCTGGTTGGCTCGATTGCTCTCATATCTGGCTCGCTCGCTCTCATATCTGGCTCGCTCGCTTGCTCTCTTGTCTGGTTCGCTCTCTTATCTGACTCGCTCTCATATCTGACTTGCTCGCTTGCTCTCATATCTGGCTCGCTCGCTTGCTCTCATGTCTGGCTCGCTCGCTCTCATATCTGGCTTTCTCGCTTGCTCTCTTGTCTGGCTCGCTCTCTTATCTGGCTCGCTCGCATATCTGGCTAGCTCGCTTGCTCTCTTGTCTTGCTCGCTCTCTTATCTGGCTCGCTCGCTCTCATATCTGGCTGGCTCGCTTGCTCTCATATCTGGCTCGCTCGCTTGCTCTCATATCTGGCTCGCTCGCTCTCATGTCTGGCTCGCTCTCATATCTGGATTGCTCGCTTGCTCTCATATCTGGCTCGCTCGCTTGCTTAATTGTCTGGCTTGCTCTCTTATCTGCCTCGCTCTCTCTCACATCTGGCTTGCTCGCTTGCTCTCATATCTGGCTCGCTCGCTTGCTCTCTTGTCTGGCTCGCTCTCTTATCTGGCTTGCTCGCTCTCATATCTGGCTGGCTCGCTTGCTCTCATATCTGGCTCGCTCGCTTGCTCTCTTGTCTTGCTCGCTCTCTTATCTGGCTCGCTCGCTCTCATATCTGGCTGGCTCGCTTGCTCTCATATCTGGCTCGCTTACTTGCTCTCTTGTCTGGCTCGCTCTCATATCTGGCTAGCTCGCTTGCTCTCTTGTCTTGCTCGCTCTCTTATCTGGCTCGCTCGCTCTCATATCTGGCTGGCTCGCTTGCTCTCATATCTGGCTCGCTCGCTTGCTCTCATATCTGGCTCGCTCGCTTGCTCTCTTGTCTGGCTTGCTCTCTTATCTGGCTCGCTCTCTCTCATATCTGGCTCGCTCACTTGCTCTCTTGTCTGGCTCGCTCTCTTATCTGGCTTGCTCGCTAGAATATCTGGCTCGCACGCTTGCTCTCTTGTCTGGCTTGCTCTCTTATCTGGCTCGCCCGGTCTCTTATCTGGCTCGCTCGCTTGCTCTCATGTCTGGCTCGCTCGCTCTCATATCTGACTTTCTCGCTTGCTCTCTTGTCTGGCTCGCTCTCTTATCTGGCTCGCTCGCATATCTGGCTAGTTCGCTCTCACATCTGGCTGGCTCGCTTGCTCTCATTTCTGGCTGGCTTGCTTGCTCTCATTTCTGGCTCGCTCGCTTGCTCTCATATCTGGCTCGCTCGCTTGCTCTCATATCTGGCTCGCTCGCTTGCTTAATTGTCTGGCTCGCTCTCTTCTCTGCCTCGCTCTCTCTCACATCTGGCTAGCTCGATTGCTCTCATATCTGGCTCGCTCGCTGCTCTCTTGTCTGGCTCGCTCTCATATCTGGCTTATTCGCTTGCTCTCATATCTGGCTCGCTCGCTTGCTCTCTTGTCTGGCTCGCTCTCTTATCTGGCTCGCTCGCATATCTGGCTCGCTCGCTCTCACATTTGGCTGGCTTGCTTGCTCTCATATCTGGCTCGCTCGCTTGCTCTCTTGTCTGGCTCGCTCTCTTATCTGGCTCGCTCGCATATCTGGCTCGCTCGCTCTCATATCGAGCTGGCTCGCTTGCTCTCATATCTGACTCGCTCGCTTGCTCTCTTGTCTGGCTCGCTCTCTTATCTGGCTCGCTCTCATATCTGGCTTGCTAGCTTGCTCTCATATCTGGCTCGCTCGCTTTCTCTCTTGTCTGTCTCGCTCTCTTTTATGGCTCGCTCACATATCTGGCTCGCTCGCTCTCAAATCTGGCTCGCTCGCTCTCAAATCTGGCTCGCTCGCTTGCTCTCATATCTGGCTTGCTCGCTTGCTCTCATATCCGGCTCGCTCGCTTGCTCTCATATCTGGCTCGCTCGCTTGCTCTCTTGTCTGGCTCGCTCTCTTATCTGGCTCGCTCGCATATCTTTCTCGCTCGCTCTCAAATCTGGCTCGCTCGCTTGCTCTCATATCTGGCTAGTTCGCTTGCTCTCTTGTCTTGCTCGCTCTCTTATCTGGCTCGCTCTCTCTCATATCTGGCTGGCTCGCTTACTCTTATATCTGGCTTGCTCGCTTGCTCACTTGTCTGGCTCGCTCTCTTATCTGGCTTGCTCGCTAGCATATCTGGCTCGCACGCTTGCTCTCTTGTCTGGCTTGCTCTCTTATCTGGCTCGCTCGGTCTCATATCTGGCTCGCTCGCTTGCTCTCATGTCTGGCTCGCTTGCTCTCATATCTGTCTTTCTCGCTCGCTCTCTTATATGGCTCGCTCGCATATTTGGCTCGCTCTCTTATCTGGCTCGCTCGCATATCTGGCTAGCTCGCTCTCACATCTGGCTGGCTCGCTTGCTCTCATTTCTGGCTGGCTTGCTTGCTCTCATTTCTGGCTCGCTCGCTTGCTCTCATATCTGGCTCGCTCGCTTGCTCTCATATTTGGCTAGCTCGCTTGCTCTCTTGTCTTGCTCGCTCTCTTATCTGGCTCGCTCGCTCTCATATCTGGCTGGCTCCCTTGCTCTCATATCTGGCTCGCTCGCTTGCTCTCATATCTGGCTCGCTCGCTCTCATGTCTGGCTCGCTTTCATATCTGGCTCGCTCGCTTGCTCTCATATCTGGCTCGCTCTCATGTGTGGCTCGCTCTCATATCTGGATCGCTCGCTCGCTCTCATATCTGGCTCGCTCGCTTGCTTAATTGTCTGGCTCGCTCTCTTATCTGCCTCGCTCTCTCTCACATCTGGCTTGCTCGCTTGCTCTCATATCTGGCTCGCTCGCTTGCTCTCTTGTCTGGCTCGCTCTCTTATCTGGCTTGCTCGCTAGAATATCTGGCTCGCACGCTGGCTCTCTTGTCTGGCCTGCTCTCTTATCTGGCTCGCTCGCTCTCATATCTGGATCGCTCGCTTGCTCTCATGTCTGGCTCGCTCGCTCTCATATCTGGCTTTCTCGCTTGCTCTCTTGTCTGGCTCGCTCTCTTATCTGGCTCGCTCGCATATCTGGCTAGCTCGCTCTCACATCTGGCTGGCTCGCTTGCTCTCATTTCTGGCTGGCTCGCTTGCTCTCATTTCTGGCTCGCTCGCTTGCTCTCATATCTGGCTCGCTCGCTTGCTCTCATATCTGGCTCGCTCGCTTGCTCTCATATCCGGCTCGCTCGCTTGCTCTCATATCTGGCTCGCTCGCTTGCTCTCTTGTCTGGCTCGCTCTCTTATCTGGCTCGCTCGCATATCTTTCTCGCTCGCTCTCAAATCTGGCTCGCTCGCTTGCTCTCATATCTGGCTAGTTCGCTTGCTCTCTTGTCTTGCTCGCTCTCTTATCTGGCTCGCTCTCTCTCATATCTGGCTGGCTCGCTTACTCTTATATCTGGCTCGCTCGCTTGCTCACTTGTCTGGCTCGCTCTCTTATCTGGCTTGCTCGCTAGCATATCTGGCTCGCACGCTTGCTCTCTTGTCTGGCTTGCTCTCTTATCTGGCTCGCTCGGTCTCATATCTGGCTCGCTCGCTTGCTCTCATGTCTGGCTCGCTTGCTCTCATATCTGTCTTTCTCGCTCGCTCTCTTATCTGGCTCGCTCGCATATTTGGCTCGCTCTCTTATCTTGCTCGCTCGCATATCTGGCTAGCTCGCTCTCACATCTGGCTGGCTCGCTTGCTCTCATTTCTGGCTGGCTTGCTTGCTCTCATTTCTGGCTCGCTCGCTTGCTCTCATATCTGGCTCGCTCGCTTGCTCTCATATTTGGCTAGCTCGCTTGCTCTCTTGTCTTGCTCGCTCTCTTATCTGGCTCGCTCGCTCTCATATCTGGCTGCCTCGCTTGCTCTCATATCTGGCTCGCTCGCTTGCTCTCATATCTGGCTCGCTCGCTCTCATGTCTGGCTCGCTTTCATATCTGGCTCGCTCGCTTGCTCTCATATCTGGCTCGCTCGCTCTCATGTCTGGCTCGCTCTCATATCTGGATCGCTCGCTCTCATATCTGGCTCGCTCGCTTGCTTAATTGTCTGGCTCGCTCTCTTATCTGCCTCGCTCTCTCTCACATCTGGCTTGCTCGCTTGCTCTCATATCTGGCTCGCTCGCTTGCTCTCTTGTCTGGCTCGCTCTCTTATCTGGCTTGCTCGCTAGAATATCTGGCTCGCACGCTGGCTCTCTTGTCTGGCCTGCTCTCTTATCTGGCTCGCTCGCTCTCATATCTGGCTCGCTCGCTTGCTCTCATGTCTGGCTCGCTCGCTCTCATATCTGGCTTTCTCGCTTGCTCTCTTGTCTGGCTCGCTCTCTTATCTGGCTCGCTCGCATATCTGGCTAGCTCGCTCTCACATCTGGCTGGCTCGCTTGCTCTCATTTCTGGCTGGCTCGCTTGCTCTCATTTCTGGCTCGCTCGCTTGCTCTCATATCTGGCTCGCTCGCTTGCTCTCATATCTGGCTCGCTCGCTTGCTCTCGTATCTGGCTCGCTCGATTGCTCTCTTGTCTGGCTCGCTCTCATATCTGGCTAGCTCGCTTAGTCTCTTGTCTTGCTCGCTCTCTTATCTGGCTCGCTCTCATATCTGGCTGGCTCGCTTGCTCTCATATCTGGCTCGCTCGCTTGCTCTCATATCTGGCTCGCTCGCTCTCATGTCTGGCTCGCTCTCATATCTGGATTGCTCGCTTGCTCTCATATCTGGCTCGCTCGCTTGCTTAATTGTCTGGCTCGCTCTCTTATCTGCCTCGCTCTCTCTCACATCTGGCTTGCTCGCTTGCTCTCATATCTGGCTCGCTCGCTGCTCTCTTGTCTGGCTCGCTTTCATATCTGGCTTGCTCGCTTGCTATCATATCAGGCTTGCTCGCTTGCTCTCTTGTCTGGCTCGTTCTCTTATCTGGCTCGCTCGCATATCTGGCTGGCTCGCTCTCACATCTGGCTGGCTTGCTTGCTCTCATATCTGGCTCGCTCGCTTGCTCTCACATCTGGCTTGCTCAATTGCTCTCTTCTCTGGCTCGCTCTCTTATCTGGCTCGCTCGCCTATCTGGCTCGCTCGCTCTCACATCGAGCTGGCTCGCTTGCTCTCATATCTGGCTCGATCGCTTGCTCTCTTGTCTGGCTCGCTCTCTTATCTGGCTCGCTCTCATATCTGGCTTGCTAGCTTGCTCTAATATCTGGCTCGCTCGCTTTCTCTCTTGTCTGTCTCGCTCTCTTTTATGGCTCGTTCACATATCTGGCTCGCTTTCAAATCTGGCTCGCTAGCTTGCTCTCTTGTCTGGCTCGCTCTCTTATCTGGCTCGCTCTCATATCTGGCTTGCTAGCTTGCTCTAATATCTGGCTCGCTCGCTTTCTCTCTTGTCTGGCTCGCTCTCTTATCTGGCTCGCTCGCATATCTTTCTCGCTCGCTCTCAAATCTGGCTTGCTCGCTCACATACCTGGCTTGCTCACTTGCTCTCTTGTCTGGCTCGCTCTCTTATCTGGCTCGCTCGCATATCTTTCTCGCTCGCTCTCAAATCTGGCTTGCTCGCTCACATACCTGGCTTGCTCGCTTGCTCTCATGTCTGGCTCGCTCGCTCTCATATTTGGCTCGCTCGCTTGCTCTCATGTCTGGCTCGCTCGCTCTCATATCTGGCTTTATCACTTGCTCTCTTGTCTGGTTCGCTCTCTTATCTGGCTCGCTCTCAAATCTGGCTTGCTCGCTTGCTCTCATATCTGGCTCGCTCGCTTGCTCTCTTGTCTGGCTCGCTCTCTTATTTGGCTCGCTCGCATATCTGGCTCGCTCGCTCTAACATCTGGTTGGCTCGATTGCTCTCATATCTGGCTCGCTCGCTCTCATATCTGGCTCGCTCGCTTGCTCTCTTGTCTGGTTCGCTCTCTTATCTGACTCGCTCTCATATCTGACTTGCTCGCTTGCTCTCATATCTGGCTCGCTCGCTTGTTTTCATATATGGCTCGCTCGCTTGCTCTCTTGTCTGGCTCGCTCTCTTATCTGGCTCGATCGCATATCTGGCTCGCTCGCTCTCATATCTGGCTCGCTTGCTCTCATATCTGGCTCGCTCGCTTGCTCTCATATCTGGCTCGCTCGCTCGCTCTCATGTCTGGCTCGCTCTCATATCTGGATTGCTCGCTTTCTTAATTGCCTGGCTCGCTCTCTTATCTGCCTCGCTCTCTTTCACATCTGGCTTGCTCGCTTGCTCTCATATCTGGCTCGCTCGTTGCTCTCTTGTCTGGCTCGCTCTCTTATCTGGCTCGCTCGCATATCTTGCTCGCTTGCTCTCACATCTGGCTCGCTCGCTTGCTCTCATATCTGGTTCGCTCGCTTGCTCCCTTGTCTGGCTCGCTCTCTTATCTGGCTTGCTCGCTAGCATATCTGGCTCGCTAGCTTGCTCTCTTGTCTGGCTTGCTCTCTTATCTGTCTCGCTCTCACATCTGGCTTGCTCGCTTGCTCTCATATCTGGCTCGCTCGCTTGCTCTCTTGTCTGGCTGGCTCTCTTATCTGGCTTGCTCGCTAGCATATCTGGCTCGCTCGCTTGCTCTCTTGTCTGGCTTGCTCTCTTATTTGTCTCGCTCTCACATCTGGCTCGCTCGCTTGCTCTGTATCTGGCTCGCTCGCTTGCTCTCCTGTCTGGCTCGCTCTCTTATCTGGCTTGCTCGCTAGCATTTCTGGCTCGCTCGCTTGCTCTCTTGTCTGGCTTGCTCTCTTATCTGGCTCGCTCGCTCTCATATCTGCCTTGCTCGCTTGGTCTCATATCTGGCTCGCTCGCTTGCTCTCTTGTCTGGCTCGCTCTCTTATCTGGCTCGCTCGCATATCTGGCTCGCTCGCTCTCACATCTGGCTGGCTCGCTTGCTCTCATATCTGGCTCGCTCGCTCTCATATCTGGCTCGCTCGCTTGCTCTCTTGTCTGGTTCGCTCTCTTATCTGTCTCGCTTTCATATCTGGCTTGCTCGCTTGCTCTCATATCTGGCTTACTCGCTTGCTCTCAAGTCTGGCTCGCTCGATTGCTCTCATATCTGGCTAGCTCGCTTGCTCTCTTGTCTTGCTCGCTCTCTTATCTGGCTCGCTCGCTCTCATATCTGGCTGGCTCGCTTGCTCTCATATCTGGCTCGCTCGCTTGCTCTCATATCTGGCTCGCTCGCTTGCTTAATTGTCTGTATCGCTCTCTTATCTGCCTCACTTTCTCTCACATCTGGCTTGCTCGCTTGCTCTTATATCTGGCTCGCTCGCTGCTCTCTTGTCTGGCTCGCTCTCTTATCTGGCTCGCTCGCATATCTTGCTTGCTCGCTTTCATTTCTGGATCGCTCGCTTGCTCTCATATCTGGCTCGCTCACTTGCTCTTTTGTCTGGCTCGCTCTCTTATCCTGCTTGCTCGCTAGCATATCTGGCTCGCTCACTTGCTCTTTTGTCTGGCTTTCTCTCTTATCTGTCTCGCTCTCACATCTGGCTCGCTCGTTTGCTCTATATCTGGCTCGCTCGCTTGCTCTTTTGTCTGGCTTGCTCTCTTATCTGGCTTGCTCGCTAGCATATCTGGCTCGCTCGCTTGCTCTCTTGTCTGGCTTGCTCTCTTATCTGTCTCGCTCGCTCTCATATCTGGCTCGCTCACTTGCTCTCATGTCTGGCTCGTTCGCTCTCATTTCTGGCTTTCCCGCTTGCTCTCTTGTCTGGTTCGCTCTCTTATCTGGCTCACTCTCATATCTGGCTTGCTCGCCTGCTCTCATATCTGGCTCGCTCGCTTGCTCTCTTGTCTGGTTCGCTCTCTTATCTGTCTCGCTTTCATATCTGGCTTGCTCGCTTGCTCTCATATCTGGCTTACTCGCTTGCTCTCAAGTCTGGCTCGCTCGATTGCTCTCATATCTGGCTAGCTCGCTTGCTCTCTTGTCTTGCTCGCTCTCTTATCTGGCTCGCTCGCTCTCATATCTGGCTGGCTCGCTTGCTCTCATATCTGGCTCGCTCGCTTGCTCTCATATCTGGCTCGCTCGCTTGCTTAATTGTCTGTCTCGCTCTCTTATCTGCCTCACTTTCTCTCACATCTGGCTTGCTCGCTTGCTCTTATATCTGGCTCGCTCGCTGCTCTCTTGTCTGGCTCGCTCTCTTATCTGGCTCGCTCGCATATCTTGCTTGCTCGCTTTCATTTCTGGATCGCTCGCTTGCTCTCATATCTGGCTCGCTCACTTGCTCTTTTGTCTGGCTCGCTCTCTTATCCTGCTTGCTCGCTAGCATATCTGGCTCGCTCACTTGCTCTTTTGTCTGGCTTTCTCTCTTATCTGTCTCGCTCTCACATCTGGCTCGCTCGTTTGCTCTATATCTGGCTCGCTCGCTTGCTCTTTTGTCTGGCTTGCTCTCTTATCTGGCTTGCTCGCTAGCATATCTGGCTCGCTCGCTTGCTCTCTTGTCTGGCTTGCTCTCTTATCTGTCTCGCTCGCTCTCATATCTGGCTCGCTCACTTGCTCTCATGTCTGGCTCGTTCGCTCTCATTTCTGGCTTTCCCGCTTGCTCTCTTGTCTGGTTCGCTCTCTTATCTGGCTCACTCTCATATCTGGCTTGCTCGCCTGCTCTCATATCTGGCTCGCTCGCTTGCTCTCTTGTCTGGCTCGCTCTCTTATCTGTCTCGCTTTCATATCTGGCTTGATCGCTTGCTCTCATATCTGGCTTACTCGCTTGCTCTCAAATCTGGCTCGCTCGATTGCTCTCATATCTAGCTAGTTCGCTTGCTCTCTTGTCTTGCTCGCTCTCTTATCTGGCTCGCTCGCTCTCATATCTGGCTGGCTCGCTTGCTCTCATATCTGGCTCGCTCGCTTGCTCTCTTGTCTGGCTCGCTCTCTTATCTGGCTTGCTCGCTAGCATATCTGGCTCGCTCGCTTGCTCTCTTGTCTGGCTTGCTCTCTTATCTGGCTCGCTCGCTCTCATATCTGGCTCGCTCGCTTGCTCTCATATCTGGCTCGCTCGCTCTCATATCTGGCTCGCTCGCTTTCTCTCATGTCTGGCTCACTCGCTCTCATATCTGGCTTTCTCGCTTGCTCTCTTGTCTGGTTCACTCTCTTATCTGGCTCGCTCTCATATCTGGCTTGCTCGCTTGCTCTCATATCTGGCTCGCTCGCTTGCTTTCTTGTCTGGCTCGCTCGCATATCTGGCTCGCTCGCTCTCACATCTGGCTGGCTCGCTTGCTCTCATATCTGGCTCGCTCGCTCTCGTATCTGGCTCGCTCGCTTGCTCTCATATCTGGCTCGCTTGCTCGCTTGTCTGGCTCGCTCTCTTATCTGGCTTGCTCGCTAGAATATCTGGCTCGCACGCTTGCTCTCTTGTCTGGCTTGCTCTCTTATCTGGCTCGCTCGCTCTCATATCTGGCTCGCTCGCTTGCTCTCATGTCTGGCTCGCTCGCTCTCATATCTGGCTTTCTCGCTTGCTCTTGTCTGGCTCGCTCTCT
Source organism: Hyla sarda (assembly GCF_029499605.1). Lineage (NCBI taxonomy): Eukaryota > Metazoa > Chordata > Amphibia > Anura > Hylidae > Hyla > Hyla sarda. Next base: position 129,788 of record NW_026610131.1, on the reverse strand, counting down.
TATCTGGCTCGCTCGCATATCTGGCTAGCTCGCTTGCTCTTTTGTCTTGCTCGCTCTCTTATCTGGCTCGCTCGCTCTCATATCTGGCTTGCTCGCTTGCTCTCATATCTGGCTCGCTCGCTTGCTTTCTTGTCTGGCTCGCTCGCATATCTGGCTCGCTCGCTCTCACATCTGGCTGGTTCGCTTGCTCTCATATCTGGCTCGCTCGCTCTCGTATCTGGCTCGCTCGCTTGCTCTCATATCTGGCTCGCTTGCTCGCTTGTCTGGCTCGCTCTCTTATCTGGCTTGCTCGCTAGAATATCTGGCTCGCACGCTTGCTCTCTTGTCTGGCTTGCTCTCTTATCTGGCTCGCTCGCTCTCATATCTGGCTCGCTCGCTTGCTCTCATGTCTGGCTCGCTCGCTCTCATATCTGGCTTTCTCGCTTGCTCTCTTGTCTGGCTCGCTCTCTTATCTGGCTCGCTCGCATATCTGGCTAGCTCGCTTGCTCTCTTGTCTTGCTCGCTCTCTTATCTGGCTCGCTCGCTCTCATATCTGGCTGGCTCGCTTGCTCTCATATCTGGCTCGCTCGCTTGCTCTCATATCTGGCTCGCTCGCTCTCATGTCTGGCTCGCTCTCATATCTGGATTGCTCGCTTGCTCTCATATCTGGCTCGCTCGCTTGCTTAATTGTCTGGCTTGCTCTCTTATCTGCCTCGCTCTTTCTCACATCTGGCTTGCTCGCTTGCTCTCATATCTGGCACGCTCGCTTGCTCTCTTGTCTGGCTCGCTCTCTTATCTGGCTTGCTCGCTCTCATATCTGGCTGGCTCGCTTGCTCTCATATCTGGCTCGCTCGCTTGCTCTCTTGTCTTGCTCGCTCTCTTATCTGGCTCGCTCGCTCTCATATCTGGCTGGCTCGCTTGCTCTCATATCTGGCTCGCTTACTTGCTCTCTTGTCTGGCTCGCTCTCATTTCTGGCTAGCTCGCTTGCTCTCTTGTCTTGCTCGCTCTCTTATCTGGCTCGCTCGCTCTCATATCTGGCTGGCTCGCTTGCTCTCATATCTGGCTCGCTCGCTTGCTCTCATATCTGGCTCGCTCGCTCTCATGTCTGGCTCGCTCTCATATCTGGATTGCTCGCTTGCTCTCATATCTGGCTCGCTCGCTTGCTTAATTGTCTGGCTCGCTCTCTTATCTGCCTCGCTCTATCTCACATCTGGCTTGCTCGCTTGCTCTCATATCTGGCTCGCTCGCTTGCTCTCTTGTCTGGCTCGCTCTCTTATCTGACTTGCTCGCTAGAATATCTGGCTCGCACGCTTGCTCTCTTGTCTGGCTTGCTCTCTTATCTGGCTCGCCCGGTCTCATATCTGACTCGCTCGCTTGCTCTCATGTCTGGCTCGCTCGCTCTCATATCTGACTTTCTCGCTTGCTCTCTTGTCTGGCTCGCTCTCTTATCTGGCTCGCTCGCATATCTGGCTAGTTCGCTCTCACATCTGGCTGGCTCGCTTGCTCTCATTTCTGGCTGGCTTGCTTGCTCTCATTTCTGGCTCGCTCGCTTGCTCTCATATCTGGCTCGCTCGCTTGCTCTCATATCTGGCTCGCTCGCTTGCTCTCATATCTGGCTCGCTCGCTTGCTTAATTGTCTGGCTCGCTCTCTTCTCTGCCTCGCTCTCTCTCACATCTGGCTAGCTCGCTTGCTCTCATATCTGGCTCGCTCGCTGCTCTCCTGTCTGGCTCGCTCTCATATCTGGCTTATTCGCTTGCTCTCATATCTGGCTCGCTCGCTTGCTCTCTTGTCTGGCTCGCTCTCTTATCTGGCTCGCTCGCATATCTGGCTCGCTCGCTCTCACATCTGGCTGGCTTGCTTGCTCTCATATCTGGCTCGCTCGCTTGCTCTCTTGTCTGGCTCGCTCTCTTATCTGGCTCGCTCGCATATCTGGCTCGCTCGCTCTCATATCGAGCTGGCTCGCTTGCTTTCATATCTGACTCGCTCGCTTGCTCTCTTGTCTGGCTCGCTCTCTTATCTGGCTCGCTCTCATATCTGGCTTGCTAGCTTGCTCTCATATCTGGCTCGCTCGCTTTCTCTCTTGTCTGTCTCGCTCTCTTTTATGGCTCGCTCACATATCTGGCTCGCTCACTCTCAAATCTGGCTCGCTCGCTCTCAAATCTGGCTCGCTCGCTTGCTCTCATATCTGGCTTGCTCGCTTGCTCTCATATCCGGCTCGCTCGCTTGCTCTCATATCTGGCTCGCTCGCTTGCTCTCTTGTCTGGCTCGCTCTCTTATCTGGCTTGCTCGCATATCTTTCTCGCTCGCTCTCAAATCTGGCTCGCTCGCTTGCTCTCATATCTGGCTAGTTCGCTTGCTCTCTTGTCTTGCTCGCTCTCTTATCTGGCTCGCTCTCTCTCATATCTGGCTGGCTCGCTTACTCTTATATCTGGCTTGCTCGCTTGCTCACTTGTCTGGCTCGCTCTCTTATCTGGCTTGCTCGCTAGCATATCTGGCTCGCACGCTTGCTCTCTTGTCTGGCTTGCTCTCTTATCTGGCTCGCTCGGTCTCATATCTGGCTCGCTCGCTTGCTCTCATGTCTGGCTCGCTTGCTCTCATATCTGTCTTTCTCGCTCGCTCTCTTATCTGGCTCGCTCGCATATTTGGCTCGCTCTCTTATCTGGCTCGCTCGCATATCTGGCTAGCTCGCTCTCACATCTGGCTGGCTCGCTTGCTCTCATTTCTGGCTGGCTTGCTTGCTCTCATTTCTGGCTCGCTCGCTTGCTCTCATATCTGGCTCGCTCGCTTGCTCTCATATTTGGCTAGCTCGCTTGCTCTCTTGTCTTGCTCGCTCTCTTATCTGGCTCGCTCGCTCTCATATCTGGCTGGCTCGCTTGCTCTCATATCTGGCTCGCTCGCTTGCTCTCATATCTGGCTCGCTCGCTCTCATGTCTGGCTCGCTTTCATATCTGGCTCGCTCGCTTGCTCTCATATCTGGCTCGCTCGCTCTCATGTCTGGCTCGCTCTCATATCTGGATCGCTCGCTCGCTCTCATATCTGGCTCGCTCGCTTGCTTAATTGTCTGGCTCGCTCTCTTATCTGCCTCGCTCTCTCTCACATCTGGCTTGCTCGCTTGCTCTCATATCTGGCTCGCTCGCTTGCTCTCTTGTCTGGCTCGCTCTCTTATCTGGCTTGCTCGCTAGAATATCTGGCTCGCACGCTGGCTCTCTTGTCTGGCCTGCTCTCTTATCTGGCTCGCTCGCTCTCATATCTGGATCGCTCGCTTGCTCTCATGTCTGGCTCGCTCTCATATCTGGCTTTCTCGCTTGCTCTCTTGTCTGGCTCGCTCTCTTATCTGGCTCGCTCGCATATCTGGCTAGCTCGCTCTCACATCTGGCTGGCTCGCTTGCTCTCATTTCTGGCTGGCTCGCTTGCTCTCATTTCTGGCTCGCTCGCTTGCTCTCATATCTGGCTCGCTCGCTTGCTCTCATATCTGGCTCGCTCGCTTGCTCTCATATCCGGCTCGCTCGCTTGCTCTCATATCTGGCTCGCTCACTTGCTCTCTTGTCTGGCTCGCTCTCTTATCTGGCTCGCTCGCATATCTTTCTCGCTCGCTCTCAAATCTGGCTCGCTCGCTTGCTCTCATATCTGGCTAGTTCGCTTGCTCTCTTGTCTTGCTCGCTCTCTTATCTGGCTCGCTCTCTCTCATATCTGGCTGGCTCGCTTACTCTTATATCTGGCTCGCTCGCTTGCTCACTTGTCTGGCTTGCTCTCTTATCTGGCTTGCTCGCTAGCATTTCTGGCTCGCACGCTTGCTCTCTTGTCTGGCTTGCTCTCTTATCTGGCTCGCTCGGTCTCATATCTGGCTCGCTCGCTTGCTCTCATGTCTGGCTCGCTTGCTCTCATATCTGTCTTTCTCGCTCGCTCTCTTATCTGGCTCGCTCGCATATTTGGCTCGCTCTCTTATCTTGCTCGCTCGCATATCTGGCTAGCTCGCTCTCATGTCTGGCTCGCTCTCATATCTGGATCGCTCGCTCTCATATCTGGCTCGCTCGCTTGCTTAATTGTCTGGCTCGCTCTCTTATCTGCCTCGCTCTCTCACATCTGGCTTGCTCGCTTGCTCTCATATCTGGCTCGCTCGCTTGCTCTCTTGTCTGGCTCGCTCTCTTATCTGGCTTGCTCGCTAGAATATCTGGCTCGCACGCTGGCTCTCTTGTCTGGCCTGCTCTCTTATCTGGCTCGCTCGCTCTCATATCTGGCTCGCTCGCTTGCTCTCATGTCTGGCTCGCTCGCTCTCATATCTGGCTTTCTCGCTTGCTCTCTTGTCTGGCTCGCTCTCTTATCTGGCTCGCTAGCTCGCTCTCACATCTGGCTGGCTCGCTTGCTCTCATTTCTGGCTGGCTCGCTTGCTCTCATTTCTGGCTCGCTCGCTTGCTCTCACATCGAGCTGGCTCGCTTGCTCTCATATCTGGCTCGCTCGCTTGCTCTCTTGTCTGGCTCGCTCTCTTGTCTGGCTCGCTCTCTTATCTGGCTCGCTCTCATATCTGGCTTGCTAGCTTGCTCTAATATCTGGCTCGCTCGCTTTCTCTCTTGTCTGTCTCGCTCTCTTTTATGGCTCGCTCACATATCTGGCTCGCTTTCAAATCTGGCTCGCTAGCTTGCTCTCTTGTCTGGCTCGCTCTCTTATCTGGCTCGCTCTCATATCTGGCTTGCTAGCTTGCTCTAATATCTGGCTCGCTCGCTTTCTCTCTTGTCTGGCTCGCTCTCTTATCTGGCTCACTCGCATATCTTTCTCGCTCGCTCTCAAATCTGGCTTGCTCGCTTGCTCTCATATCTGGCTAGTTCGCTTGCTCTCTTGTCTTGCTCGCTCTCTTATCTGGCTCGCTCGCTCTCATATCTTGCTGGCTCGCTTACTCTCATATCTGGCTCGCTTGCTTGCTCTCTTGTCTGGCTCGCTCTCTTATCTGGCTTGCTCGCTAGCATATCTGGCTCGCACGCTTGCTCTCTTGTCTGGCTTGCTCTCATATCTGGCTCGCTCGGTCTCATATCTGGCTCGCTCGCTTGCTCTCATGTCTGGCTCGCTTGCTCTCATATCTGGCTTTCTCGCTTGCTCTCTTGTCTGGCTCGCTCTCTTATCTGGCTCGCTCGCATATTTGGCTCGCTCACTCTCACATCTGGCTGGCTCACTTGCTCTCATTTCTGGCTGGCTCGCTTGCTCTCCTTTCTGGCTCGCTCGCTTGCTCTCATATCTGGCTCGCTCGCTTGCTCGCTTGTCTGGCTCGCTCTAATATCTGGCTTTCTCGCTTGCTCTCTTGTCTGGCTCGCTCTCTTATCTGGCTCGCTCGCATATTTGGCTCGCTCGCTCTCACATCTGGCTGGCTCACTTGCTCTCATTTCTGGCTGGCTCGCTTGCTCTCCTTTCTGGCTCGCTCGCTTGCTCTCATATCTGGCTCGCTCGCTTGCTCTCATATCTGGCTCGCTCGCTTGCTCTCTTGTCTTGCTCACTCTTATCTGGCTCGCTCTCATATCTGGCTGGCTCGCTTGCTCTCATATCTGGCTCGCTCGCTTGCTCTCATATCTGGCTCCCTCGCTCTCATGTCTGGCTCGCTCTCATATCTGGCTGGCTCGCTTGCTCTCATATCTGGCTCGCTCGCTTGCTCATTATCTGGCTCGCTCGCTCTCATGTCTGGCTCGCTCTCATATCTGGATTGCTCGCTTGCTCTCATATCTGGCTCGCTCGCTTGCTTAATTGTCTGGCTCGCTCTCTTATCTGCCTCGCTCTCTCTCACATCTGGCTTGCTCGCTTGCTCTCATATCTGGCTCGCTCGCTGCTCTCTTGTCTGGCTCGCTTTCATATCTGGCTTGCTCGCTTGCTATCATATCAGGCTTGCTCGCTTGCTCTCTTGTCTGGCTCGTTCTCTTATCTGGCTCGCTCGCATATCTGGCTGGCTCGCTCTCACATCTGGCTGGCTTGCTTGCTCTCATATCTGGCTCGCTCGCTTGCTCTCACATCTGGCTTGCTCAATTGCTCTCTTCTCTGGCTCGCTCTCTTATCTGGCTCGCTCGCCTATCTGGCTCGCTCGCTCTCACATCGAGCTGGCTCGCTTGCTCTCATATCTGGCTCGCTCGCTTGCTCTCTTGTCTGGCTCGCTCTCTTATCTGGCTCGCTCTCATATCTGGCTTGCTAGCTTGCTCTAATATCTGGCTCGCTCGCTTTCTCTCTTGTCTGTCTCGCTCTCTTTTATGGCTCGCTCACATATCTGGCTCGCTTTCAAATCTGGCTCGCTAGCTTGCTCTCTTGTCTGGCTCGCTCTCTTATCTGGCTCGCTCTCATATCTGGCTTGCTAGCTTGCTCTAATATCTGGCTCGCTCGCTTTCTCTCTTGTCTGGCTCGCTCTCTTATCTGGCTCACTCGCATATCTTTCTCGCTCGCTCTCAAATCTGGCTTGCTCGCTTGCTCTCATATCTGGCTAGTTCGCTTGCTCTCTTGTCTTGCTCGCTCTCTTATCTGGCTCGCTCGCTCTCATATCTTGCTGGCTCGCTTACTCTCATATCTGGCTCGCTTGCTTGCTCTCTTGTCTGGCTCGCTCTCTTATCTGGCTTGCTCGCTAGCATATCTGGCTCGCACGCTTGCTCTCTTGTCTGGCTTGCTCTCATATCTGGCTCGCTCGGTCTCATATCTGGCTCGCTCGCTTGCTCTCATGTCTGGCTCGCTTGCTCTCATATCTGGCTTTCTCGCTTGCTCTCTTGTCTGGCTCGCTCTCTTATCTGGCTCGCTCGCATATTTGGCTCGCTCACTCTCACATCTGGCTGGCTCACTTGCTCTCATTTCTGGCTGGCTCGCTTGCTCTCCTTTCTGGCTCGCTCGCTTGCTCTCATATCTGGCTCGCTCGCTTGCTCGCTTGTCTGGCTCGCTCTAATATCTGGCTTTCTCGCTTGCTCTCTTGTCTGGCTCGCTCTCTTATCTGGCTCGCTCGCATATTTGGCTCGCTCGCTCTCACATCTGGCTGGCTCACTTGCTCTCATTTCTGGCTGGCTCGCTTGCTCTCCTTTCTGGCTCGCTCGCTTGCTCTCATATCTGGCTCGCTCGCTTGCTCTCATATCTGGCTCGCTCGCTTGCTCTCTTGTCTTGCTCACTCTTATCTGGCTCGCTCTCATATCTGGCTGGCTCGCTTGCTCTCATATCTGGCTCGCTCGCTTGCTCTCATATCTGGCTCCCTCGCTCTCATGTCTGGCTCGCTCTCATATCTGGATCGCTCGCTTGCTCTCATATCTGGCTCGCTCGCTTGCTTAATTGTCTGGCTCGCTCTCTTATCTGCCTCGCTCTCTCTCACATCTGGCTTGCTCGCTTGCTCTCATATCTGGCCTGGCTCGCTCGCTGCTCTCTTGTCTGGCTCGCTCTCTTATCTGGCTCGCTCGCATATCTTGCTCGCTCGCTTGCTCTCTTGTCTGACTTGCTCTCTTATCTGGCTCGCTCTCACATCTGGCTCGCTCGCTTGCTCTCATATCTAGCTCGAGCGCTCGCTCTCTTATCTGGCTTGCTCGCTAGCATATCTGGCTCGCTCGCTTGCTCTCTTGTCTGGCTTGCTCTCTTGTCTGGCTCGCTCGCTCTCATATCTGGCTCGCTCGCTTGCTCTCATGTCTGGCTCGCTCGCTCTCATATCTGGCTTTCTCGCTTGCTCTCTTGTCTGGCTCGCTCTCTTATCTGGCTCGCTCGCATATCTGGCTAGCTCGCTTGCTCTCTTGTCTTGCTCGCTCTCTTATCTGGCTCGCTCGCTCTCATATCTGGCTGGCTCGCTTGCTCTCATATCTGGCTCGCTCGCTTGCTCTCATATCTGGCTCGCTCGCTCTCATGTCTGGCTCGCTCTCATATCTGGATTGCTCGCTTGCTCTCATATCTGGCTCGCTCGCTTGCTTAATTGTCTGGCTTGCTCTCTTATCTGCCTCGCTCTCTCTCACATCTGGCTTGCTCGCTTGCTCTCATATCTGGCTCGCTCGCTTGCTCTCTTGTCTGGCTCGCTCTCTTATCTGGCTTGCTCGCTCTCATATCTGGCTGGCTCGCTTGCTCTCATATCTGGCTCGCTCGCTTGCTCTCTTGTCTTGCTCGCTCTCTTATCTGGCTCGCTCGCTCTCATATCTGGCTGGCTCGCTTGCTCTCATATCTGGCTCGCTTACTTGCTCTCTTGTCTGGCTCGCTCTCATTTCTGGCTAGCTCGCTTGCTCTCTTGCTCGCTCTCTTATCTGGCTCGCTCGCTCTCATATCTGGCTGGCTCGCTTGCTCTCATATCTGGCTCGCTCGCTTGCTCTCATATCTGGCTCGCTCGCTCTCATGTCTGGCTCGCTCTCATATCTGGATTGCTCGCTTGCTCTCATATCTGGCTCGCTCGCTTGCTTAATTGTCTGGCTCGCTCTCTTATCTGCCTCGCTCTATCTCACATCTGGCTTGCTCGCTTGCTCTCATATCTGGCTCGCTCGCTTGCTCTCTTGTCTGGCTCGCTCTCTTATCTGACTTGCTCGCTAGAATATCTGGCTCGCACGCTTGCTCTCTTGTCTGGCTTGCTCTCTTATCTGGCTCGCCCGGTCTCATATCTGGCTCGCTCGCTTGCTCTCATGTCTGGCTCGCTCGCTCTCATATCTGACTTTCTCGCTTGCTCTCTTGTCTGGCTCGCTCTCTTATCTGGCTCGCTCGCATATCTGGCTAGTTCGCTCTCACATCTGGCTGGCTCGCTTGCTCTCATTTCTGGCTGGCTTGCTTGCTCTCATTTCTGGCTCGCTCGCTTGCTCTCATATCTGGCTCGCTCGCTTGCTCTCATATCTGGCTCGCTCGCTTGCTCTCATATCTGGCTCGCTCGCTTGCTTAATTGTCTGGCTCGCTCTCTTCTCTGCCTCGCTCTCTCTCACATCTGGCTAGCTCGCTTGCTCTCATATCTGGCTCGCTCGCTGCTCTCTTGTCTGGCTCGCTCTCATATCTGGCTTATTCGCTTGCTCTCATATCTGGCTCGCTCGCTTGCTCTCTTGTCTGGCTCGCTCTCTTATCTGGCTCGCTCGCATATCTGGCTCGCTCGCTCTCACATCTGGCTGGCTTGCTTGCTCTCATATCTGGCTCGCTCGCTTGCTCTCTTGTCTGGCTCGCTCTCTTATCTGGCTCGCTCGCATATCTGGCTCGCTCGCTCTCATATCGAGCTGGCTCGCTTGCTTTCATATCTGACTCGCTCGCTTGCTCTCTTGTCTGGCTCGCTCTCTTATCTGGCTCGCTCTCATATCTGGCTTGCTAGCTTGCTCTCATATCTGGCTCGCTCGCTTTCTCTCTTGTCTGTCTCGCTCTCTTTTATGGCTCGCTCACATATCTGGCTCGCTCACTCTCAAATCTGGCTCGCTCGCTCTCAAATCTGGCTCGCTCGCTTGCTCTCATATCTGGCTTGCTCGCTTGCTCTCATATCCGGCTCGCTCGCTTGCTCTCATATCTGGCTCGCTCGCTTGCTCTCTTGTCTGGCTCACTCTCTTATCTGGCTCGCTCGCATATCTTTCTCGCTCGCTCTCAAATCTGGCTCGCTCGCTTGCTCTCATATCTGGCTAGTTCGCTTGCTCTCTTGTCTTGCTCGCTCTCTTATCTGGCTCGCTCTCTCTCATATCTGGCTGGCTCGCTTACTCTTATATCTGGCTTGCTCGCTTGCTCACTTGTCTGGCTCGCTCTCTTATCTGGCTTGCTCGCTAGCATATCTGGCTCGCACGCTTGCTCTCTTGTCTGGCTTGCTCTCTTATCTGGCTCGCTCGGTCTCATATCTGGCTCGCTCGCTTGCTCTCATGTCTGGCTCGCTTGCTCTCATATCTGTCTTTCTCGCTCGCTCTCTTATCTGGCTCGCTCGCATATTTGGCTCGCTCTCTTATCTGGCTCGCTCGCATATCTGGCTAGCTCGCTCTCACATCTGGCTGGCTCGCTTGCTCTCATTTCTGGCTGGCTTGCTTGCTCTCATTTCTGGCTCGCTCGCTTGCTCTCATATCTGGCTCGCTCGCTTGCTCTCATATTTGGCTAGCTCGCTTGCTCTCTTGTCTTGCTCGCTCTCTTATCTGGCTCGCTCGCTCTCATATCTGGCTGGCTCGCTTGCTCTCATATCTGGCTCGCTCGCTTGCTCTCATATCTGGCTCGCTCGCTCTCATGTCTGGCTCGCTTTCATATCTGGCTCGCTCGCTTGCTCTCATATCTGGCTCGCTCGCTCTCATGTCTGGCTCGCTCTCATATCTGGATCGCTCGCTCGCTCTCATATCTGGCTCGCTCGCTTGCTTAATTGTCTGGCTCGCTCTCTTATCTGCCTCGCTCTCTCTCACATCTGGCTTGCTCGCTTGCTCTCATATCTGGCTCGCTCGCTTGCTCTCTTGTCTGGCTCGCTCTCTTATCTGGCTTGCTCGCTAGAATATCTGGCTCGCACGCTGGCTCTCTTGTCTGGCTTGCTCTCTTATCTGGCTCGCTCGCTCTCATATCTGGATCGCTCGCTTGCTCTCATGTCTGGCTCGCTCTCATATCTGGCTTTCTCGCTTGCTCTCTTGTCTGGCTCGCTCTCTTATCTGGCTCGCTCGCATATCTGGCTAGCTCGCTCTCACATCTGGCTGGCTCGCTTGCTCTCATTTCTGGCTGGCTCGCTTGCTCTCATTTCTGGCTCGCTCGCTTGCTCTCATATCTGGCTCGCTCGCTTGCTCTCATATCTGGCTCGCTCGCTTGCTCTCATATCCGGCTCGCTCGCTTGCTCTCATATCTGGCTCGCTCGCTTGCTCTCTTGTCTGGCTCGCTCTCTTATCTGGCTCGCTCGCATATCTTTCTCGCTCGCTCTCAAATCTGGCTCGCTCGCTTGCTCTCATATCTGGCTAGTTCGCTTGCTCTCTTGTCTTGCTCGCTCTCTTATCTGGCTCGCTCTCTCTCATATCTGGCTGGCTCGCTTACTCTTATATCTGGCTCGCTCGCTTGCTCACTTGTCTGGCTTGCTCTCTTATCTGGCTTGCTCGCTAGCATTTCTGGCTCGCACGCTTGCTCTCTTGTCTGGCTTGCTCTCTTATCTGGCTCGCTCGGTCTCATATCTGGCTCGCTCGCTTGCTCTCATGTCTGGCTCGCTTGCTCTCATATCTGTCTTTCTCGCTCGCTCTCTTATCTGGCTCGCTCGCATATTTGGCTCGCTCTCTTATCTTGCTCGCTCGCATATCTGGCTAGCTCGCTCTCACATCTGGCTGGCTCGCTTGCTCTCATTTCTGGCTGGCTTGCTTGCTCTCATTTCTGGCTCGCTCGCTTGCTCTCATATCTGGCTCGCTCGCTTGCTCTCATATTTGGCTAGCTCGCTTGCTCTCTTGTCTTGCTCGCTCTCTTATCTGGCTCGCTCGCTCTCATATCTGGCTGCCTCGCTTGCTCTCATATCTGGCTCGCTCGCTTGCTCTCATATCTGGCTCGCTCGCTCTCATGTCTGGCTCGCTTTCATATCTGGCTCGCTCGCTTGCTCTCATATCTGGCTCGCTCGCTCTCATGTCTGGCTCGCTCTCATATCTGGATCGCTCGCTCTCATATCTGGCTCGCTCGCTTGCTTAATTGTCTGGCTCGCTCTCTTATCTGCCTCGCTCTCTCACATCTGGCTTGCTCGCTTGCTCTCATATCTGGCTCGCTCGCTTGCTCTCTTGTCTGGCTCGCTCTCTTATCTGGCTTGCTCGCTAGAATATCTGGCTCGCACGCTGGCTCTCTTGTCTGACCTGCTCTCTTATCTGGCTCGCTCGCTCTCATATCTGGCTCGCTCGCTTGCTCTCATGTCTGGCTCGCTCGCTCTCATATCTGGCTTTCTCGCTTGCTCTCTTGTCTGGCTCGCTCTCTTATCTGGCTCGCTAGCTCGCTCTCACATCTGGCTGGCTCGCTTGCTCTCATTTCTGGCTGGCTCGCTTGCTCTCATTTCTGGCTCGCTCGCTTGCTCTCACATCGAGCTGGCTCGCTTGCTCTCATATCTGGCTCGCTCGCTTGCTCTCTTGTCTGGCTCGCTCTCTTATCTGGCTCGCTCTCATATCTGGCTGGCTCGCTTGCTCTCATATCTGGCTCGCTCGCTTGCTCATTATCTGGCTCGCTCGCTCTCATGTCTGGCTCGCTCTCATATCTGGATTGCTCGCTTGCTCTCATATCTGGCTCGCTCGCTTGCTTAATTGTCTGGCTCGCTCTCTTATCTGCCTCGCTCTCTCTCACATCTGGCTTGCTCGCTTGCTCTCATATCTGGCTCGCTCGCTGCTCTCTTGTCTGGCTCGCTTTCATATCTGGCTTGCTCGCTTGCTATCATATCAGGCTTGCTCGCTTGCTCTCTTGTCTGGCTCGTTCTCTTATCTGGCTCGCTCGCATATCTGGCTGGCTCGCTCTCACATCTGGCTGGCTTGCTTGCTCTCATATCTGGCTCGCTCGCTTGCTCTCACATCTGGCTTGCTCAATTGCTCTCTTCTCTGGCTCGCTCTCTTATCTGGCTCGCTCGCCTATCTGGCTCGCTCGCTCTCACATCGAGCTGGCTCGCTTGCTCTCATATCTGGCTCGCTCTCTTGCTCTCTTGTCTGGCTCGCTCTCTTATCTGGCTCGCTCTCATATCTGGCTTGCTAGCTTGCTCTAATATCTGGCTCGCTCGCTTTCTCTCTTGTCTGTCTCGCTCTCTTTTATGGCTCGCTCACATATCTGGCTCGCTTTCAAATCTGGCTCGCTAGCTTGCTCTCTTGTCTGGCTCGCTCTCTTATCTGGCTCGCTCTCATATCTGGCTTGCTAGCTTGCTCTAATATCTGGCTCGCTCGCTTTCTCTCTTGTCTGGCTCGCTCTCTTATCTGGCTCACTCGCATATCTTTCTCGCTCGCTCTCAAATCTGGCTTGCTCGCTTGCTCTCATATCTGGCTAGTTCGCTTGCTCTCTTGTCTTGCTCGCTCTCTTATCTGGCTCGCTCGCTCTCATATCTTGCTGGCTCGCTTACTCTCATATCTGGCTCGCTTGCTTGCTCTCTTGTCTGGCTCGCTCTCTTATCTGGCTTGCTCGCTAGCATATCTGGCTCGCACGCTTGCTCTCTTGTCTGGCTTGCTCTCATATCTGGCTCGCTCGGTCTCATATCTGGCTCGCTCGCTTGCTCTCATGTCTGGCTCGCTTGCTCTCATATCTGGCTTTCTCGCTTGCTCTCTTGTCTGGCTCGCTCTCTTATCTGGCTCGCTCGCATATTTGGCTCGCTCACTCTCACATCTGGCTGGCTCACTTGCTCTCATTTCTGGCTGGCTCGCTTGCTCTCCTTTCTGGCTCGCTCGCTTGCTCTCATATCTGGCTCGCTCGCTTGCTCGCTTGTCTGGCTCACTCTAATATCTGGCTTTCTCGCTTGCTCTCTTGTCTGGCTCGCTCTCTTATCTGGCTCGCTCGCATATTTGGCTCGCTCGCTCTCACATCTGGCTGGCTCACTTGCTCTCATTTCTGGCTGGCTCGCTTGCTCTCCTTTCTGGCTCGCTCGCTTGCTCTCATATCTGGCTCGCTCGCTTGCTCTCATATCTGGCTCGCTCGCTTGCTCTCTTGTCTTGCTCACTCTTATCTGGCTCGCTCTCATATCTGGCTGGCTCGCTTGCTCTCATATCTGGCTCGCTCGCTTGCTCTCATATCTGGCTCGCTCGCTCTCATGTCTGGCTCGCTCTCATATCTGGATCGCTCGCTTGCTCTCATATCTGGCTCGCTCGCTTGCTTAATTGTCTGGCTCGCTCTCTTATCTGCCTCGCTCTCTCTCACATCTGGCTTGCTCGCTTGCTCTCATATCTGGCCTGGCTCGCTCGCTGCTCTCTTGTCTGGCTCGCTCTCTTATCTGGCTCGCTCGCATATCTTGCTCGCTCGCTTGCTCTCTTGTCTGACTTGCTCTCTTATCTGGCTCGCTCTCACATCTGGCTCGCTCGCTTGCTCTCATATCTAGCTCGAGCGCTCGCTCTCTTATCTGGCTTGCTCGCTAGCATATCTGGCTCGCTCGCTTGCTCTCTTGTCTGGCTTGCTCTCTTGTCTGGCTCGCTCGCTCTCATATCTGGCTCGCTCGCTTGCTCTCATGTCTGGCTCGCTCGCTCTCATATCTGACTTTCTCGCTTGCTCTCTTGTCTGGTTCGCTCTCTTATGTGGCTCGCTCTCATATCTGGCTTGCTCGCTTGCTCTCATATCTGGCTCGCTCGCTTGCTCTCTTGTCTGGCTCGCTCCCTTATCTGGCTTGCTCGGTACATATCTGGCTCGCTCGCTTGCAAATCTGCCTCGCTCGCTTGCTCTCATATCTGGCTAGTTCGCTTGCTCTCTTGTCTTGCTCGCTCTCTTATCTGGCTCGCTCGCTGTCATATCTGGCTGGCTCGCTTACTCTCATATCTGGCTCGCTCACTTGCTCTCTTGTCTGGCTCGCTCTCTTATCTGGCTCGCTCTCTTATCTGGCTCGCTTGCATATCTGGCTCGCTCGCTCTCACATCTGGCTGGCTTGCTTGCTCTCATATCTGGCTCGCTCGCTTGCTCTCATATCTGGCTCGCTTGCTCTCATGTCTGGCTCGCTCTTTTATCTGGTTCGCTCGCATATCTGGCTCACTCGCTCTCACATCTAGCTTGCTCGCTTGCTCTCATATCTGGCTCGCTCGCTTGCTCTCTTGTCTGGCTCGCTCTCTTATCTGGCTAGCTCTCATATCTGGCTGGCTCACTTGCTCTCATTTCTGGCTCGCTCGCTTGCTCTCATATCTGGCTCGCTCGCTTGCTCTCATATCTGTCTCTCTCGCTTGCTCTCTTGTCTGGCTCGCTCGCATATCTGGCTCACTCGCTTGCTCTCTTGTCTTGCTCGCTCTCTTATCTGGCTCACTCGCTCTCATATCTGGCTGGCTCGCTTGCTCTCATATCTGGCTCGCTCGCTTGCTCGCTTGTCTGGCTCGCTCTCTTATCTGGCTTGCTCGCTAGAATATCTGGCTCGCACGCTTGCTCTCTTGTCTGGCTTGCTCTCTTATCTGGCTCGCTCGCTCTCATATCTGGCTCGCTCGCTTGCTCTCATGTCTGGCTCGCTCGCTCTCATATCTGGCTTTCTCGCTTGCTCTCTTGTCTGGCTCGCTCTCTTATCTGGCTCGCTCGCATATCTGGCTAGCTCGCTTGCTCTCTTGTCTTGCTCGCTCTCTTATCTGGCTCGCTCGCTCTCATATCTGGCTGGCTCGCTTGCTCTCATATCTGGCTCGCTCGCTTGCTCTCATATCTGGCTCGCTCGCTCTCATGTCTGGCTCGCTCTCATATCTGGATTGCTCGCTTGCTCTCATATCTGGCTCGCTCGCTTGCTTAATTGTCTGGCTCGCTCTCTTATCTGCCTCGCTCTCTCTCACATCTGGCGTGCTCTTTTGCTCTCATATCTGGCTCGCTCGCTTGCTCTCTTGTCTGGCTCGCTCTCTTATCTGGCTTGCTCGCTCTCATATCTGGCTGGCTCGCTTGCTCTCATATCTAGCTCGCTCGCTTGCTCTCTTGTCTTGCTCGCTCTCTTATCTGGCTCGCTCGCTCTCATATCTGGCTGGCTCGCTTGCTCTCATATCTGGCTCGCTTACTTGCTCTCTTGTCTGGCTCGCTCTCATATCTGGCTAGCTCGCTTGCTCTCTTGTCTTGCTCGCTCTCTTATCTGGCTCGCTCGCTCTCATATCTGGCTGGCTCGCTTGCTCTCATATCTGGCTCGCTCGCTTGCTCTCATATCTTGCTCGCTCGCTCTCATGTCTGGCTCGCTCTCATATCTGGATTGCTCGCTTGCTCTCATATCTGGCTCGCTCGCTTGCTTAATTGTATGGCTCGCTCTCTTATCTGCCTCGCTCTCTCTCACATCTGGCTTGCTCGCTTGCTCTCATATCTGGCTCGCTCGCTTGCTCACTTGTCTGGCTGGCAATCTTATCTGCCTTGCTCGCTAGCATATCTAGCTCGCTCGCTTGCTCTCTTGTCTGGCTTGCTCTCTTATCTGTCTCGCTCTCACATCTGGCTCGCTCGCTTGCTCTGTATCTGGCTCGCTCGCTTGCTCTCCTGTCTGGCTCGCTCTCTTATCTGGCTTGCTCGCTAGCATTTCTGGCTCGCTCGCTTGCTCTCTTGTCTGGCTTGCTCTCTTATCTGGCTCGCTCGCTCTCATATCTGGCACGCTCACTTGCTCTCATGTCTGTCTCGCTCGCTCTCATATCTGGCACGCTCACTTGCTCTCATGTCTGTCTCGCTCGCTCTCATATCTGGCTTTCTTGCTTGCTCTTTTGTCTGGTTCGCTCTCTTATCTGGCTCACTCTCATATCTGGCTTGCTCGCTTGCTCTCATATTTGGCTCGCTCTCATATCTGGCTCGCTCGCTTGCTCTCATGTCTGGCTCGCTCGCTCTCATATCTGGCTTGCTCGCTTGCTCTCATATCCGGCTCGCTCGCTTGCTCTCTTGTCTGGCTCGCTCTCTTATCTGGCTCGCTCGCATATCTGGCTCGCTCGCTCTCACATCTGGCTGGCTCGCTTGCTCTCATATCTGGCTCGCTCGCTCTCATATCTGGCTCGCTCGCTTGCTCTCTTGTCTGGTTCGCTCTCTTATCTGTCTCGCTTTCATATCTGGCTTGCTCGCTTGCTCTCATATCTGGCTTACTCGCTTGCTCTCAAATCTGGCTCGCTTGATTGCTCTCATATCTGGCTAGCTCGCTTGCTCTCTTGTCTTGCTCGCTCTCTTATCTGGCTCGCTCGCTCTCATATCTGGCTGGCTCGCTTGCTCTCATATCTGGCTCGCTCGCTTGCTCCCATATCTGGCTCGCTCGCTCTCATGTCTGACTCGCTCTCATATCTGGATCGCTCGCTTGCTCTCATATCTGGCTCGCTCGCTTGCTTAGTTGTCTGTCTCGCTCTCTTATCTGCCTCACTTTCTCTCAGATCTGGCTTGCTCGCTTGCTCTTATATCTGGCTCGCTCGCTGCTCTCTTGTCTGGCTCGCTCTCTTATCTGGCTCGCTCGCATATCTTGCTTGCTCGCTGTCATATCAGGCTCGCTCGCTTGCTCTCATATCTGGCTCGCTCACTTGCTCTTTTGTCTGGCTCGCTCTCTTATCTGGCTTGCTCGCTAGCAGATCTGGCTCGCTCGCTTGCTCTCTTGTCTGGCTTTCTCTCTTATCTGTCTCGCTCTCACATCTGGCTCGCTCGCTTGCTCTATATCTGGCTCGCTCGCTTGCTCTCTTGTCTGGCTTGCTCTCTTATCTGGCTTGCTCGCTAGCATATCTGGCTCGCTCGCTTGCTCTCTTGTCTGGCTTGCTCTCTTATCTGGCTCGCTCGCTCTCATATCTGGCTCGCTCACTTGCTCTCATGTCTGGCTCGCTCGCTCTCATTTCTGGCTTTCCCGCTTGCTCTCTTGTCTGGTTCGCTCTCTTATCTGGCTCACTCTCAAATCTGGCTTGCTCGCTTGCTCTCATATCTGGCTCGCTCGCTTGCTCTCTTGTCTGGCTCGCTCTCTTATCTGGCTCGCTCTCATATCTGGCTTGCTCACTTGCTCTCATATCTGGCTCGCTCGCTTGCTCTCTTGTCTGGCTCGCTCTCTTATCTGGCTCACTCGCATATCTGGCTCGCTCGCTCTCACATCTGGCTGGCTCACTTGCTCTCATATCTGGCTCGCTCGCTCACATATCTGGCTCGCTCGCTCTCTTGTCTGGTTTGCTCTCTTATCTGTCTCGCTCTCATATCTGGCTCGCTCGCTTGCTCTCAAATCTGGCTCGCTCGCTTGCTCTCATATCTGGCTAGCTTGCTTGCTCTCTTGTCTTGCTCGCTCTCTTATCTGGCTCTCTCGCTCTCATATCTGGCTGGCTTGCTTGCTCTCATATCTGGCTCGCTTGCTTGCTCTCATATCTGGCTCGCTCGCTCTCATGTCTGGCTCGCTCGCTCTCATGTCTGGCTTGCTCTCATATCTGGATCGCTCGCTTGCTCTCATATCTGGCTCGCTCGCTTGCTTAATTGTCTGTCTCGCTCTCTTATCTGCCTCGCTCTCTCTCACATCTGGTTTGCTCGCTTGCTCTCATATTTGGCTCGCTCGCTGCTCTCTTGTCTGGCTCGCTCTCTTATCTGGCTCGCTCGCATATCTTGCTCGCTCACTCTCACATCTGGTTTGCTCGCTTGCTCTTATATCTGGCTCGCTCGCTTGCTCTCTTGTCTGGCTCGCTCTCTTATCTGGCTTGCTCTCTTGTCTGGCTTGCTCTCTTATCTGTCTCGCTCTCACATCTGGCTAGCTCGCTTGCTCTCATATCTGGCTCGCTCGCTTGCAATCTTGTCTGGCTCGCTCTCTTATCTGGCTTGCTCGCTAGCATATCTGGCTCGCTCGCTTGCTCTCTTGTCTGGCTTGCTCTCTTATCTGGCTCGCTGGCTCTCTTATCTGGCTCGCTCGCTTGCTCTCATGTCTGGCTCGCTCACTCTCATATCTGGCTTTCTCGCTTGCTCTCTTGTCTAGTTCGCTCTCTTATCTGGCTCGCTCTCATATCTGGCTTGCTCGCTTGCTCTCATATCTGGCTCGCTCGCTTGCTCTCTTGTCTGGCTCGCTCGCATATCTGGCTCACTCGCTCTCACATCTGGCTGGCTTGCTTGCTCTCATATCTGGCTCGCTCGCTTGCTCTCATATCTGGCTCGCTCGCTCGCTCTCACATCTGGTTCGCTCTCTTATCTGGCTCGCTCGCTTGCTTTCTTGTCTGGCTCGCTCGCATATCTGGCTCGCTCGCTCTCACATCTGGCTGGCTCGCTTGCTCTCATATCTGGCTCGCTCGCTCTCATATCTGGCTCGCTTGCTCTCTTGTCTTGCTCGCTCTCTTATCTGGCTCGCTCGCTCTCATATCTGGCTGGCTCGCTTGCTCTCATATCTGGCTCGCTCGCTTGCTCTCTTGTCTGGCTCGCTCTCTTATCTGGCTTGCTCGCTAGAATATCTGGCTCGCACGCTTGCTCTCTTGTCTGGCTTGCTCTCTTATCTGGCTTGCTCGCTCTCATATCTGGCTCGCTCGCTTGCTCTTATGTCTGGCTCGCTCGCTCTCATATCTGGCTTTCTTGCTTGCTCTCTTGTCTGGCTCGCTCTCTTATCTGGCTCGCTCGCATATCTGGCTAGCTCGCTCTCACATCTGGCTGGCTCGCTTGCTCTCATTTCTGGCTGGCTCGCTTGCACTCATTTCTGGCTCGCTCGCTTGCTCTCATATCTGGCTCGCTCGCTTGCTCTCTTGTCTTGCTCGCTCTCATATCTGGCTCGCTCGCTCTCATATCTGGCTGGCTCACTTGCTCTCATATCTGGCTCGCTTGCTCTCATATCTGGCTCGCTCGCTCTCATGTCTGGCTCGCTCTCATATCTGGATCGCTCGCTTGCTCTCATATCTGGCTTGCTCGCTTGCTTAATTGTCTGTCTCGCTCTCTTATCTGCCTCGCTCTCTCCCATATCTGGCTCGCTCGCTGCTCTCTTGTCTGGCTCGCTCTCATATCTGGCTTGCTCGCTTGCTCTCATATCTGGCTCGCTCACTTGCTCTCTTGTCTGGCTCGCTCTCTTATCTGGCTCGCTCGCATATCTGGCTCGCTCGCTCTCACATCTGGCTGGCTTGCTTGCTCTCATATCTGGCTCGCTCGCTTGCTCTCATATCTGGCTCGCTCGCTTGCTCTCTTGTCTGTCTCGCTCTCATATCTGGATCGCTCGCTTGCTCTCAAATCTGGCTCGCTCGCTTGCTCTCATATCTGGCTAGCTCGCTTGCTCTCATATCTGGCCTGGCTCGCTCGCTGCTCTATTGTCTGGCTCGCTCTCTTATCTGGCTCGCTCGCATATCTTGCTCGCTCGCTTGCTCTCTTGTCTGACTTGCTCTCTTATCTGTCTCGCTCTCACATCTGGCTCGCTCGCTTGCTCTCATATCTAGCTCGCTCGCTCGCTCTCTTATCTGGCTTGCTCGCTAGCATATCTGGCTCGCACGCTTGCTCTCTTGTCTGGCTTGCTCTCTTATCTGGCTCGCTCGCTCTCATATCTGGCTCACTCGCTTGCTCTCATGTCTGGCTCGCTCGCTCTCATATCTGACTTTCTCGCTTGCTCTCTTGTCTGGTTCGCTCTCTTATGTGGCTCGCTCTCTTATCTGGCTTGCTCGCTTGCTCTCATATCTGGCTCGCTCGCTTGCTCTCTTATCTGGCTCGCTCGCTTGCTCTCTTGTCTGGCTCGCTCTCTTATCTGGCTTGCTCGCTAGCATATCTGGCTCGCTCGCTTGCTCTCTTGTCTGACTTGCTCTCTTATCTGTCTCGCTCTCACATCTGGCTTGCTCGCTTGCTCTCATATCTGGCTCGCTCGCTTGCTCTCTTGTCTGACTCGCTCTCTTATCTGACTTGCTCGCTAGCATATCTGGCTCGCTCTCTTGATCTCATGTCTGGCTCGCTCGCTCTCATATCTGGCTCGCTCGATTGCTCTCATGTCTGGCTCGCTCGCTCTCATATCTGGCTTTCTCGCTTGCTCTCTTGTCTGGTTTGCTCTCTTATCTGGCTCGCTCTCATATCTGGCTCGCTCACTTGCTCTCTTGTCTGGCTCGCTCTCTTATCTGGCTCACTCGCATATCTGGCTCGCTCGCTCTCATATCTGGCTTGCTCGCTTGCTCTCATATCTGGATCGCTCGCTTGCTCTCAAATCTGGCTCGCTCGCTTGCTCTCATATCTGGCTAGCTCGCTTGCTCTGTTGTCTTGCTCGCTCTCTTATCTGGCTCGCTCGCTCTCATATCTGGCTGGCTTGCTTGCTCTCATATCTGGCTCGCTCGCTTGCTCTCATATCTGGCTAGTTCGCTTGCTCTCTTGTCTTGCTCGCTCTCTTATCTGGCTCGCTCGCTCTCATATCTGGCTGGCTCGCTTGCTCTCATATCTGGCTTGCTCGCTTGCTCTCTTGTCTGGCTCGCTCTCTTATCTGGCTTGCTCGCTAGCATATCTGGCTCGCTTGCTCTCTTGTCTGGCTTGCTCTCTTATCTGGCTCGCTCGCTCTCATATCTGGCTCGCTCGCTTGCTCTCATGTCTGGCTCGCTCTCATATCTGGCTCGCTCGCTCTCATGTCTGGCTCGCTCGCTTTCATATCTGGCTTTCTCGCTTGCTCTCTTGTTTGGTTCGCTCTCTTATCTGGCTCGCTCTCATATCTGGCTTTCTCGCTTGCTCTCATATCTGGCTCGCTCGCTTGCTTTCTTGTCTGGCTCGCTCGCATATCTGGCTCGCTCGCTCTCACATCTGGCTGGCTCGCTTGCTCTCATATCTGGCTTGCTCGCTTGCTCTCTTGTCAGGCTCGCTCTCTTATCTGGCTTGCTCGCTAGCATATCTGGCTCGCTCGCTTGCTCTCTTGTCTGACTTGCTCTCTTATCTGTCTCGCTCTCACATCTGGCTTGCTCGCTTGCTCTCATATCTGGCTCGCACGCTTGCTCTCTTGTCTGGCTCGCTCTCTTATCTGGCTTGCTCGCTAGCATATCTGGCTCGCTCGCTTGCTCTCTTGTCTGGCTTGCTCTCTTATCTGACTCGCTTGCTCTCATATCTGGCTCGCTCGCTTGATCTCATGTCTGGCTCACTCGCTCTCATATCTGGCTCGCTCGATTGCTCTCATGTCTTTCTCGCTCGCTCTCATAACTGGCTTTCTCGCTTGCTCTCTTGTCTGGTTTGCTCTCTTATCTGGCTCGCTCTCATATCTGGCTCGCTCACTTGCTCTCTTGTCTGGCTCGCTCTCTTATCTGGCTCGCTCACTCTCATATCTGGCTGGCTCGCTTGCTCTCATATCTGGCTTGCTCGCTTGCTCTCTTGTCTGGCTCGCTCTCTTATCTGGCTTGCTGGCTAGCATATCAGGCTCGCTCGCTTGCTCTCTTGTCTGGCTTGCTCTCTTATCTGGCTCGCTCGCTCTCATATCTGGCTCGCTCGCTTGCTCTCATATCTGGCTAGTTCGCTTGCTCTCTTGTCTTGCTCGCTCTCTTATCTGGCTCGCTCGCTCTCATATCTGGCTGGCTCGCTTGCTCTCATATCTGGCTTGCTCGCTTGCTCTCTTGTCTGGCTCGCTCTCTTATCTGGCTTGCTCGCTAGCATATCTGGCTCGCTCGCTTGCTCTCTTGTCTGGCTTGCTCTCTTATCTGGCTCGCTCGCTCTCATATCTGGCTCGCTCACTTGCTCTCTTGTCTGGCTCGCTCGCTCTCATATCTGACTTTCTCGCTTGCTCTCTTGTCTGGTTCGCTCTCTTATCTGGCTCGCTCTCATATCTGGCTTGCTCGCTTGCTCTCATATCTGGCTCGCTCGTTTGCTCTCTTGTCTGGCTCGCTCTCTTATCTGGCTTGCTCGCTAGCATATCTGGCTCGCTCGCTTGCTCTCTTGTCTGACTTGCTCTCTTATCTGTCTCGCTCTCACATCTGGCTTGCTCGCTTGCTCTCATATCTGGCTCGCTCGCTTGCTCTCTTGTCTGTCTCGCTCTCTTATCTGGCTTGCTCGCTAGCATATCTGGCTCGCTCGCTTGCTCTCTTGTCTGGCTTGCTCTCTTATCTGGCTCGCTTGCTCTCATATCTGGCTCGCTCGCTTGATCTCATGTCTGGCTCGCTCGCTCTCATATCTGGCTCGCTCGATTGCTCTCATATCTGGCTCGCTCGCTCTCATATCTGGCTTTCTCGCTTGCTCTCTTGTCTGGTTTGCTCTCTTATCTGGCTCGCTCTCATATCTGGCTCGCTCACTTGCTCTCTTGTCTGGCTCGCTCTCTTATCTGGCTCACTCGCATATCTGGCTCGCTCGCTCTCATATCTGGCTTGCTCGCTTGCTCTCATATCTGGCTCGCTCGCTCTCAAATCTGGCTCGCTCGCTTGCTCTCATATCTGGCTAGCTCGCTTGCTCTCTTGTCTTGCTCGCTCTCTTATCTGGCTCGCTCGCTCTCATATCTGGCTGGCTTGCTTGCTCTCATATCTGGCTCGCTCGCTTGCTCTCATATCTGGCTAGTTTGCTTGCTCTCTTGTCTTGCTTGCTCTCTTATCTGGCTCGCTCGCTCTCATATCTGGCTGGCTCGCTTGTTCTCATATCTGGCTCGCTCTCTTATCTGGCTCACTCGCATATCTGGCTCGCTCGCTCTCATATCTGGCTTGCTCGCTTGCTCTCTTGTCTGGCTTGCTCTCTTATCTGGCTCGCTCGCTCTCATATCTAGCTCGCTCACTTGCTCTCTTGTCTGGCTCGCTCTCTTATCTGGCTCACTCGCATATCTGGCTCGCTCGCTCTCATATCTGGCTTGCTCGCTTGCTCTCATATCTGGATCGCTCGCTTGCTCTCAAATCTGGCTCGCTCGCTTGCTCTCATATCTGGCTAGCTCGCTTGCTCTCTTGTCTTGCTCACTCTCTTATCTGGCTCGCTCGCTCTCATATCTGGCTGGCTTGCTTGCTCTCATATCTGGCTCGCTCGCTTGCTCTCATATCTGGCTAGTTCGCTTGCTCTCTTGTCTTGCTCGCTCGCTCTCATATCTGGCTGGCTCGCTTGCTCTCATATCTGGCTTGCTCGCTTGCTCTCTTGTCTGGCTCGCTCTCTTATCTGGCTTGCTCGCTAGCATATCTGGCTCGCTCGCTTGCTCTCTTGTCTGGCTTGCTCTCTTATCTGGCTCGCTCGCACTCATATCTGGCTCGCTCGCTTGCTCTCTTGTCTGGCTCGCTCTCTTATCTTGCTCGCTCTCATATCTGGCTTGCTAGCTTGCTCTCATATCTGGCTTGCTCGCTTTCTCTCTTGTCTGTCTCGCTCTCTTTTATGGCTCGCTCACATATCTGGCTTGCTCGCTCTCAAATCTGGCTCGCTCGCTTGCTCTCATATATGGCTTGCTCGCTTGCTCTCATATCCGGCTCGCTCGCTTGCTCTCATATATGGCTCGCATGCTTGCTCTCTTGTCTGGCTCGCTCTCTTATCTGGCTCGCTAGCTAGCATATCTGGCTCGCTCGCTTGCTCTCATTTCTGGCTGGCTCGCTTGCTCTCATTTCTGGCTCGCTTGCTTGCTCTCATATCTGGCTCGCTCGCTTGCTCTCATATCTGGCTCGCTCGCTTGCTCTCTTGTCTGGCTCGCTCTCATATCTGGCTAGCTCGCTTGCTCTCTTGTCTTGCTCGCTCTCTTATCTGGCTCGCTCGCTCTCATATCTGGCTGGCTCGCTTGCTCTCATATCTGGCTCGCTCACTTGCTCTCATATCTGGCTCGCTCGCTCTCATGTCTGGCTCGCTCTCATATCTGGATCGCTCGCTTGCTCTCATATCTGGCTCGCTCGCTTGCTTAATTGTCTGGCTCGCTCTCTTATCTGCCTCGCTCTCTCTCACATCTGGCTTGCTCGCTTGCTCTCATATCTGGCTCGCTCGCTGCTCTCTTGTCTGGCTCGCTCTCATATCTGGCTTGCTCGCTTGCTCTCATATTTGGCTCGCTCGCTTGCTCTCTTGTCTGGCTCGCTCTCTTATCTGGCTCGCTCGCATATCTGGCTCGCTCGCTCTCACATCTGGCTGGCTTGCTTGCTCTCATATCTGGCTCGCTCGTTTGCTCTCATATCTGGCTCGCTCGCTTGCTCTCTTGTCTGGCTCGCTCTCTTATCTGGCTCGCTCGCATATCTGGCTCGCTCGCTCTCACATCGAGCTGGCTCGCTTGCTCTCATATCTGGCTCGCTCGCTTGCTCTCTTGTGTGGCTCGTTCTTTTATCTGGCTCGTTCTCATATCTGGCTTGCTAGCTTGCTCTCATATCTGGCTCGCTCGCTTTCTCTCTTGTCTGTCTCGCTCTCTTTTATGGCTCGCTCACATATCTGGCTCGCTCGCTCTCAAATCTGGCTCGCTCGCTCTCAAATCTGGCTCGCTCGCTTGCTCTCATATCTGGCTTGCTCGCTTGCTCTCATATCCGGCTCGCTCGCTTGCTCTCATATCTGGCTCGCTCGCTTGCTCTCTTGTCTGGCTCACTCTCTTATCTGGCTCGCTCGCATATCTTTCTCGCTCGCTCTCAAATCTGGCTCGCTCGCTTGCTCTCATATCTGGCTAGTTTGCTTGCTCTCTTGTCTTGCTCGCTCTCTTATCTGTCTCGCTCTCACATCTGGCTTGCTCGCTTGCTCTCATATCTGGCTTGCTCGCTTGCTCCCTTGTCTGGCTCGCTCTCTTATCTGGCTTGCTCGCTAGCATATCTGGCTCGCTCGCTTGCTCTCTTGTTTGGCTTGCTCTCTTATCTGTCTCGCTTGCTCTCATATCTGGCTCGCTCGCTTGATCTCATGTCTGGCTCGCTCGCTCTCATATCTGGCTCGCTCGATTGCTCTCATGTCTGGCTCGCTCGCTCTCATATCTGGCTAGCTCGCTTGCTCTCTTATCTTGCTCGCTCTCTTATCTGGCTCGCTCGCTCTCATATCTGGCTGGCTTGCTTGCTCTCATATCTGGCTCGCTCACTTGCTCTCATATCTGGCTAGTTCGCTTGCTCTCTTGTCTTGCTCGCTGTCTTATCTGGCTCGCTCGCTCTCATATCAGGCTGGCTCCCTTGCTCTCATATCTGGCTTGCTCGCTTGCTCTCATATCTGGCTCGCTCGCTTGCTCTCTTGTCTGGCTTGCTCTCTTATCTGGCTCGCTCGCTCTCATATCTGGCTCGCTCACTTGCTCTCTTGTCTGGCTCGCTCGCTCTCATATCTGACTTTCTCGCTTGCTCTCTTGTCTGGTTCGCTCTCTTATCTGGCTCGCTCTCATATCTGGCTTGCTCGCTTGCTCTCATATCTGGCTCGCTCGTTTGCTCTCTTGTCTGGCTCGCTCTCTTATCTGGCTTGCTCGCTAGCATATCTGGCTCGCTCGCTTGCTCTCTTGTCTGACTTGCTCTCTTATCTGTCTCGCTCTCACATCTGGCTTGCTCGCTTGCTCTCATATCTGGCTCGCTCGCTTGCTCTCTTGTCTGTCTCGCTCTCTTATCTGGCTTGCTCGCTAGCATATCTGGCTCGCTCGCTTGCTCTCTTGTCTGGCTTGCTCTCTTATCTGGCTCGCTTGCTCTCATATCTGGCTCGCTCGCTTGATCTCATGTCTGGCTCGCTCGCTCTCATATCTGGCTCGCTCGATTGCTCTCATATCTGGCTCGCTCGCTCTCATATCTGGCTTTCTCGCTTGCTCTCTTGTCTGGTTTGCTCTCTTATCTGGCTCGCTCTCATATCTGGCTCGCTCACTTGCTCTCTTGTCTGGCTCGCTCTCTTATCTGGCTCACTCGCATATCTGGCTCGCTCGCTCTCATATCTGGCTTGCTCGCTTGCTCTCATATCTGGCTCGCTCGCTCTCAAATCTGGCTCGCTCGCTTGCTCTCATATCTGGCTAGCTCGCTTGCTCTCTTGTCTTGCTCGCTCTCTTATCTGGCTCGCTCGCTCTCATATCTGGCTGGCTTGCTTGCTCTCATATCTGGCTCGCTCGCTTGCTCTCATATCTGGCTAGTTCGCTTGCTCTCTTGTCTTGCTTGCTCTCTTATCTGGCTCGCTCGCTCTCATATCTGGCTGGCTCGCTTGTTCTCATATCTGGCTCGCTCTCTTATCTGGCTCACTCGCATATCTGGCTCGCTCGCTCTCATATCTGGCTTGCTCGCTTGCTCTCTTGTCTGGCTTGCTCTCTTATCTGGCTCGCTCGCTCTCATATCTGGCTCGCTCACTTGCTCTCTTGTCTGGCTCGCTCTCTTATCTGGCTCACTCGCATATCTGGCTCGCTCGCTCTCATATCTGGCTTGCTCGCTTGCTCTCATATCTGGATCGCTCGCTTGCTCTCAAATCTGGCTCGCTCGCTTGCTCTCATATCTGGCTAGCTCGCTTGCTCTCTTGTCTTGCTCACTCTCTTATCTGGCTCGCTCGCTCTCATATCTGGCTGGCTTGCTTGCTCTCATATCTGGCTCGCTCGCTTGCTCTCATATCTGGCTAGTTCGCTTGCTCTCTTGTCTTGCTCGCTCGCTCTCATATCTGGCTGGCTCGCTTGCTCTCATATCTGGCTTGCTCGCTTGCTCTCTTGTCTGGCTCGCTCTCTTATCTGGCTTGCTCGCTAGCATATCTGGCTCGCTCGCTTGCTCTCTTGTCTGGCTTGCTCTCTTATCTGGCTCGCTCGCACTCATATCTGGCTCGCTCGCTTGCTCTCTTGTCTGGCTCGCTCTCTTATCTTGCTCGCTCTCATATCTGGCTTGCTAGCTTGCTCTCATATCTGGCTTGCTCGCTTTCTCTCTTGTCTGTCTCGCTCTCTTTTATGGCTCGCTCACATATCTGGCTTGCTCGCTCTCAAATCTGGCTCGCTCGCTTGCTCTCATATATGGCTTGCTCGCTTGCTCTCATATCCGGCTCGCTCGCTTGCTCTCATATCTGGCTCGCATGCTTGCTCTCTTGTCTGGCTCGCTCTCTTATCTGGCTCGCTAGCTAGCATATCTGGCTCGCTCGCTTGCTCTAATTTCTGGCTGGCTCGCTTGCTCTCATTTCTGGCTCGCTTGCTTGCTCTCATATCTGGCTCGCTCGCTTGCTCTCATATCAGGCTCGCTCGCTTGCTCTCTTGTCTGGCTCGCTCTCATATCTGGCTAGCTCGCTTGCTCTCTTGTCTTGCTCGCTCTCTTATCTGGCTCGCTCGCTCTCATATCTGGCTGGCTCGCTTGCTCTCATATCTGGCTCGCTCACTTGCTCTCATATCTGGCTCGCTCGCTCTCATGTCTGGCTCGCTCTCATATCTGGATCGCTCGCTTGCTCTCATATCTGGCTCGCTCGCTTGCTTAATTGTCTGGCTCGCTCTCTTATCTGCCTCGCTCTCTCTCACATCTGGCTTGCTCGCTTGCTCTCATATCTGGCTCGCTCGCTGCTCTCTTGTCTGGCTCGCTCTCATATCTGGCTTGCTCGCTTGCTCTCATATTTGGCTCGCTCGCTTGCTCTCTTGTCTGGCTCGCTCTCTTATCTGGCTCGCTCGCATATCTGGCTCGCTCGCTCTCACATCTGGCTGGCTTGCTTGCTCTCATATCTGGCTCGCTCGCTTGCTCTCATATCTGGCTCGCTCGCTTGCTCTCTTGTCTGGCTCGCTCTCTTATCTGGCTCGCTCGCATATCTGGCTCGCTCGCTCTCACATCGAGCTGGCTCGCTTGCTCTCATATCTGGCTCGCTCGCTTGCTCTCTTGTGTGGCTCGCTCTTTTATCTGGCTCGTTCTCATATCTGGCTTGCTAGCTTGCTCTCATATCTGGCTCGCTCGCTTTCTCTCTTGTCTGTCTCGCTCTCTTTTATGGCTCGCTCACATATCTGGCTCGCTCGCTCTCAAATCTGGCTCGCTCGCTCTCAAATCTGGCTCGCTCGCTTGCTCTCATATCTGGCTTGCTCGCTTGCTCTCATATCCGGCTCGCTCGCTTGCTCTCATATCTGGCTCGCTCGCTTGCTCTCTTGTCTGGCTCACTCTCTTATCTGGCTCGCTCGCATATCTTTCTCGCTCGCTCTCAAATCTGGCTCGCTCGCTTGCTCTCATATCTGGCTAGTTTGCTTGCTCTCTTGTCTTGCTCGCTCTCTTATCTGTCTCGCTCTCACATCTGGCTTGCTCGCTTGCTCTCATATCTGGCTCGCTCGCTTGCTCTCTTGTCTGGCTCGCTCTCTTATCTGGCTTGCTCGCTAGCATATCTGGCTCGCTCGCTTGCTCTCTTGTTTGGCTTGCTCTCTTATCTGTCTCGCTTGCTCTCATATCTGGTTCGCTCGCTTGATCTCATGTCTGGCTCGCTCGCTCTCATATCTGGCTCGCTCGATTGCTCTCATGTCTGGCTCGCTCGCTCTCATATCTGGCTAGCTCGCTTGCTCTCTTATCTTGCTCGCTCTCTTATCTGGCTCGCTCGCTCTCATATCTGGCTGGCTTGCTTGCTCTCATATCTGGCTCGCTCGCTTGCTCTCATATCTGGCTAGTTCGCTTGCTCTCTTGTCTTGCTCGCTGTCTTATCTGGCTCGCTCGCTCTCATATCAGGCTGGCTCCCTTGCTCTCATATCTGGCTTGCTCGCTTGCTCTCATATCTGGCTCGCTCGCTTGCTCTCTTGTCTGGCTTGCTCTCTTATCTGGCTCGCTCGCTCTCATATCTGGCTCGCTCGCTTGCTCTCTTATCTTGCTCGCTCTCTTATCTGGCTCGCTCGCTCTCATATCTGGCTGGCTTGCTTGCTCTCATATCTGGCTCGCTCGCTTGCTCTCATATCTGGCTAGTTCGCTTGCTCTCTTGTCTTGCTCGCTGTCTTATCTGGCTCGCTCGCTCTCATATCAGGCTGGCTCCCTTGCTCTCATATCTGGCTTGCTCGCTTGCTCTCATATCTGGCTTGCTCGCTTGCTCTCATATCTGGCTTGCTCGCTTGCTCTCATGTTTGGCTCGCTCGCTCTCATATCTGACTTTCTTGCTTGCTCTCTTGTCTGGTTCGCTCTCTTATCTGGCTCGCTCTCATATCTGGCTAGCTCGCTTGCTCTCTTGTCTTGCTCACTCTTATCTGGCTTGCTCGCTCTCATATCTGGCTGGCTCGCTTGCTCTCATATCTGGCTCGCTCGCTTGCTCTCTTGTCTGGCTCGCTCTCTTATCTGGCTCGCTCGCATATCTTTCTCGCTCGCTCTCAAATCTGGCTCGCTCGCTTGCTCTCATATCTGGCTAGTTCGCTTGCTCTCTTGTCTTGCTCGCTCTCTTATCTGTCTCGCTCTCACATCTGGCTTGCTCGCTTGCTCTCATATCTGGCTCGCACGCTTGCTCTCTTGTCTGGCTCGCTCTCTTATCTGGCTTGCTCGCTAGCATATCTGGCTCGCTCGCTTGCTCTCTTGTTTGGCTTGCTCTCTTATCTGGCTCGCTTGCTCTCATATCTGGCTCGCTCGCTTGATCTCATGTCTGGCTCGCTCGCTCTCATATCTGGCTCGCTCGATTGCTCTCATGTCTGGCTCGCTCGCTCTAATATCTGGCTTTCTCGCTTGCTCTCTTGTCTGGTTTGCTATCTTATCTGGCTCGCTCTCATATCTGGCTTGCTCGCTTGCTCTCATATCTGGCTCGCTCACTTGCTCTCTTGTCTGGCTCGCTCTCTTATCTGGCTCACTCGCATATCTGGCTCGCTCGCTCTCATATCTGGCTTGCTCGCTTGCTCTCATATCTGGCTCGCTCGCTTGCTCTCAAATCTGGCTCGCTCGCTTGCTCTCATATCTGGCTAGCTCGCTTGCTCTCTTGTCTTGCTCTCTCTCTTATCTGACTCGCTCGCTCTCATATCTGGCTGGCTTGCTTGCTCTCATATCTGGCTCGCTCGCTTGCTCTCTTGTCTGGCTCGCTTTCTTATCTGGCTTGCTCGCTAGAATATCTGGCTCGCACGCTTGCTCTCTTGTCTGGCTTGCTCTCTTATCTGGCTCGCTCGCATATCTGGCTAGCTCGCTCTCACATCTGGCTGGCTCGCTTGCTCTCATTTCTGGCTGGCTCGCTTGCTCTCATTTCTGGCTTGCTCGCTTGCTCTCATATCTGGCTCGCTCGCTTGCTCTCATATCTGGCACGCTCGCTTGCTCTCTTGTCTGGCTCGCTCTCATATCTGGCTAGCTCGCTTGCTCTCTTGTCTTGCTCGCTCTCTTATCTGGCTCGCTCGCTCTCATATCTGGCTGGCTCGCTTGCTCTCATATCTGGCTCGCTCGCTTGCTCTCATATCTGGCTCGCTCGCTTGCTCTCATGTCTGGCTCGCTCTCATATCTGGATCGCTCGCTTGCTCTCATATCTGGCTCGCTCGCTTGCTTAATTGTCTGGCTCGCTCTCTTATCTGCCTCGCTCTCTCTCACATCTGGCCTGCTCGCTTGCTCTCATATCTGGCTCGCTCGCTTGCTCTCATATCTGGCTCTCTCGCTTGCTCTCTTGTCTGGCTCGCTCGCATATCTGGCTCGCTCGCTTGCTCTCTTGTCTTGCTCGCTCTCTTATCTGGCTCGCTCGCTCTCATATCTGGCTGGCTCGCTTGCTCTCATATCTGGCTCGCTCGCTTGCTCTCATATCTGGCTCTCTCGCTCTCATGTCTGGCTTGCTCTCATATCTGGATCGCTCGCTTGCTCTAATATCTGGCTCTCTCGCTTGCTTAATTGTCTGGCTCGCTCTCTTATCTGCCTCGCTCTCTCTCACATCTGGCTTGCTCGCTTGCTCTCATATCTGGCTCGCTCGCTTGCTCTCTTGTCTGGCTCGCTCTCTTATCTGGCTTGCTCGCATATTTGGCTCGCTCGCTCTCACATCTGACTGGCTTGCTTGCTCTCATACCTGGCTCGCTCGCTTGCTCTCATATCTGGCTCGCTCGCTCTCATGTCTGGCTCGCTCTCATATCTGGATCGCTCGCTTGCTCTCATATCTGGCTCGCTTGCTTAATTGTCTGGCTCGCTCTCTTATCTGCCTCGCTCTCTCTCACATCTGGCTTGCTCGATTGCTCTCATATCTGGCTCGCTCGCTTGCTCTCTTGTCTGGGTCGCTCTCTTATCTGGCTTGCGCTTATATCTGGCTTGCTAGCTTGCTCTCATATCTGAC
Source organism: Hyla sarda (assembly GCF_029499605.1). Lineage (NCBI taxonomy): Eukaryota > Metazoa > Chordata > Amphibia > Anura > Hylidae > Hyla > Hyla sarda. The sequence continues at coordinate 98,396 of NW_026610131.1, read as the reverse complement.
TCGCTCGCTTGCTCTCTTGTCTGTCTCGCTCTATTTTATGGCTCGCTCACGTATCTGGCTCGCTCGCTCTCAAATCTGGCTCGCTCGCTTGCTCTCATATCTGGCTTGCTCGCTTGCTCTCATATCCGGCTCGCTCGCTTGCTCTCATATCTGGCTCGCTCGCTTGCTCTCTTGTCTGGCTCGCTCTCTTATCTGGCTCGCTCGCATATCTGGCTCGCTCGCTCTCAAATCTGGCTCGCTCGCTTGCTCTCATATCTGGCTAGTTCGCTTGCTCTCTTGTCTTGCTCGCTCTCTTATCTGGCTCGCTCGCTCTCATATCTGGCTCGCTCGCTTGCTCTCTTGTCTGGCTCGCTCTCTTATCTGGCTTGCTCGCTAGCATATCTGGCTCGCTCGCTTGCTATCTTGTCTGGCTTGCTCTCTTATCTGGCTCGCTCGCTCTCATATCTGGCTCGCTCGCTTGCTCTCATGTCTGGCTTTCTCGCTTGCTCTCTTGTCTGGTTCGCTCTCTTATCTGGCTCGCTCTCATATCTGGCTTTCTCGCTTGCTCTCATATCTGGCTCGCTCGCTTGCTTTCTTGTCTGGCTCGCTCGCATATCTGGCTCGCTCGCTCTCACATCTGGCTGGCTCGCTTTCTCTCATATCTGGCTCGCTCGCTCTCATATCTGGCTCGCTCGCTTGCTCTCTCTTCTTGCTCGCTCTCTTATCTGGCTCGCTCGCTCTCATATCTGGCTGGCTCCTTGCTCTCATATCTGGCTCGCTCGCTTGCTCTTGTCTGGCTCGCTCTCTTATCTGGCTTGCTCGCTAGAATATCTGGCCCGCACGCTTGCTCTCTTGTCTGGCTTGCTCTCTTATCTGGCTCGCTCGCTCTCATATCTGGCTCGCTCGCTTGCTCTCATGTCTGGCTCGCTCGCTCTCATATCTGGCTTTCTCGCTTGCTCTCTTGTCTGGCTCGCTCTCTTATCTGGCTCGCTCGCATATCTGGCTAGCTCGCTCTCACATCTGGCTGGCTCGCTTGCTCTCATTTTTGGCTGGCTCGCTTGCTCTCATTTCTGGCTCGCTCGCTTGCTCTCATATCTGGCTCGCTCGCTTGCTCTCATATCTGGCTCGCTCGCTTGCTCTCTTGTCTGGCTCGCTCTCATATCTGGCTAGCTCGCTTTCTCTCTTGTCTTGCTCGCTCTCTTATCTGGCTGGCTCGCTTGCTCTCATATCTGGCTGGCTCGCTTGCTTTCATATCTGGCTGGCTCGCTCTCATGTCTGGCTCGCTCTCATATCTGGATCGCTCGCTTGCTCTCATATCTGACTCGCTCGCTTGCTTAATTGTCTGGCTCGCTCTCTTATCTGCCTCGCTCTCTCTCAAATCTGGCTTGCTCGCTTGCTCTCATATCTGGCTCGCTTGCTCTCTTGTTTGGCTCGCTCTCTTATCTGGCTCGCTCGCATATCTGGCTCGCTCGCTCTCACATCTGGCTGGCTTGCTTGCTCTCATATCTGGCTAGCTCGCTTGCTCTCATATTTGGCTCGCTCGCATGCTCTCTTGTCTGGCTCGCTCTCTTATCTGGCTCGCTCGCATATCTGGCTCACTCGCTCTCACATCGTGCTGGCTCGCTTGCTCTCATATCTGGCATGCTCGCTTGCTCTCTTGTCTGTCTCGCTCTCTTTTATGGCTCGCTCGCTCTCAAATCTGGCTCGCTCGCTTGCTCTCATATATGGCTTGCTCGCTTGCTCTCATATCCGGCTCGCTCGCTTGCTCTCATATCTGGCTCGCTCGCTTGCTCTCTTGTCTGGCTCGCTCTCTTATCTGGCTCGCTCGCATGTCTTTCTCGCTCGCTCTCAAATCTGGCTCGCTCGCTTGCTCTCATATCTGGCTAGATCGCTTGCTCTCTTGTCTTGCTCGCTCTCTTATCTGGCTCGCCCGCTCTCATATCTGGCTGGCTCGCTTACTCTCATATCTGGCTCGCTCGCTTGCTCTCTTGTCTGGCTCGCTTTCTTATCTGGCTTGCTCGCTAGCATATCTGGCTCGCACGCTTGCTCTCTTGTCTGGCTTGCTCTCTTATCTGGCTCGCTCAGTCTCATATCTGGCTCACTCGCTTGCTCTCATGTCTGGCTCGCTTGCTCTCATATCTGGCTTTCTCGCTTGCTCTCTTGTCTGGCTCGCTCTCTTATCTGGCTCGCTCTCTTATCTGGCTCGCTCGCATATCTGGCTCGCTCGCTCTCACATCTGGCTGGCTCACTTGCTCTCATTTCTGGCTGGCTCGCTTGCTCTCATTTCTGGCTCGCTCGCTTGCTCTCATATCTGGCTCGCTCGCATATCTGGCTAGCTCGCTCTCACATCTGGCTGGCTCGCTTGCTCTCATTTCTGGCTGGCTTGCTTGCTCTCATTTCTGGCTCGCTCGCTTGCTCTCATATCTGGCTCGCTCGCTTGCTCTCATATTTGGCTAGCTCGCTTGCTCTCTTGTCTTGCTCGCTCTCTTATCTGGCTCGCTCGCTCTCATATCTGGCTGCCTCGCTTGCTCTCATATCTGGCTCGCTCGCTTGCTCTCATATCTGGCTCGCTCGCTCTCATGTCTGGCTCGCTTTCATATCTGGCTCGCTCGCTTGCTCTCATATCTGGCTCGCTCGCTCTCATGTCTGGCTCGCTCTCATATCTGGATCGCTCGCTCTCATATCTGGCTCGCTCGCTTGCTTAATTGTCTGGCTCGCTCTCTTATCTGCCTCGCTCTCTCACATCTGGCTTGCTCGCTTGCTCTCATATCTGGCTCGCTCGCTTGCTCTCTTGTCTGGCTCGCTCTCTTATCTGGCTTGCTCGCTAGAATATCTGGCTCGCACGCTGGCTCTCTTGTCTGGCCTGCTCTCTTATCTGGCTCGCTCGCTCTCATATCTGGCTCGCTCGCTTGCTCTCATGTCTGGCTCGCTCGCTCTCATATCTGGCTTTCTCGCTTGCTCTCTTGTCTGGCTCGCTCTCTTATCTGGCTCGCTAGCTCGCTCTCACATCTGGCTGGCTCGCTTGCTCTCATTTCTGGCTGGCTCGCTTGCTCTCATTTCTGGCTCGCTCGCTTGCTCTCACATCGAGCTGGCTCGCTTGCTCTCATATCTGGCTCGCTCGCTTGCTCTCTTGTCTGGCTCGCTCTCTTATCTGGCTCGCTCTCATATCTGGCTGGCTCGCTTGCTCTCATATCTGGCTCGCTCGCTTGCTCATTATCTGGCTCGCTCGCTCTCATGTCTGGCTCGCTCTCATATCTGGATTGCTCGCTTGCTCTCATATCTGGCTCGCTCGCTTGCTTAATTGTCTGGCTCGCTCTCTTATCTGCCTCGCTCTCTCTCACATCTGGCTTGCTCGCTTGCTCTCATATCTGGCTCGCTCGCTGCTCTCTTGTCTGGCTCGCTTTCATATCTGGCTTGCTCGCTTGCTATCATATCAGGCTTGCTCGCTTGCTCTCTTGTCTGGCTCGTTCTCTTATCTGGCTCGCTCGCATATCTGGCTGGCTCGCTCTCACATCTGGCTGGCTTGCTTGCTCTCATATCTGGCTCGCTCGCTTGCTCTCACATCTGGCTTGCTCAATTGCTCTCTTCTCTGGCTCGCTCTCTTATCTGGCTCGCTCGCCTATCTGGCTCGCTCGCTCTCACATCGAGCTGGCTCGCTTGCTCTCATATCTGGCTCGCTCGCTTGCTCTCTTGTCTGGCTCGCTCTCTTATCTGGCTCGCTCTCATATCTGGCTTGCTAGCTTGCTCTAATATCTGGCTCGCTCGCTTTCTCTCTTGTCTGTCTCGCTCTCTTTTATGGCTCGCTCACATATCTGGCTCGCTTTCAAATCTGGCTCGCTAGCTTGCTCTCTTGTCTGGCTCGCTCTCTTATCTGGCTCGCTCTCATATCTGGCTTGCTAGCTTGCTCTAATATCTGGCTCGCTCGCTTTCTCTCTTGTCTGGCTCGCTCTCTTATCTGGCTCACTCGCATATCTTTCTCGCTCGCTCTCAAATCTGGCTTGCTCGCTTGCTCTCATATCTGGCTAGTTCGCTTGCTCTCTTGTCTTGCTCGCTCTCTTATCTGGCTCGCTCGCTCTCATATCTTGCTGGCTCGCTTACTCTCATATCTGGCTCGCTTGCTTGCTCTCTTGTCTGGCTCGCTCTCTTATCTGGCTTGCTCGCTAGCATATCTGGCTCGCACGCTTGCTCTCTTGTCTGGCTTGCTCTCATATCTGGCTCGCTCGGTCTCATATCTGGCTCGCTCGCTTGCTCTCATGTCTGGCTCGCTTGCTCTCATATCTGGCTTTCTCGCTTGCTCTCTTGTCTGGCTCGCTCTCTTATCTGGCTCGCTCGCATATTTGGCTCGCTCACTCTCACATCTGGCTGGCTCACTTGCTCTCATTTCTGGCTGGCTCGCTTGCTCTCCTTTCTGGCTCGCTCGCTTGCTCTCATATCTGGCTCGCTCGCTTGCTCGCTTGTCTGGCTCGCTCTAATATCTGGCTTTCTCGCTTGCTCTCTTGTCTGGCTCGCTCTCTTATCTGGCTCGCTCGCATATTTGGCTCGCTCGCTCTCACATCTGGCTGGCTCACTTGCTCTCATTTCTGGCTGGCTCGCTTGCTCTCCTTTCTGGCTCGCTCGCTTGCTCTCATATCTGGCTCGCTCGCTTGCTCTCATATCTGGCTCGCTCGCTTGCTCTCTTGTCTTGCTCACTCTTATCTGGCTCGCTCTCATATCTGGCTGGCTCGCTTGCTCTCATATCTGGCTCGCTCGCTTGCTCTCATATCTGGCTCCCTCGCTCTCATGTCTGGCTCGCTCTCATATCTGGATCGCTCGCTTGCTCTCATATCTGGCTCGCTCGCTTGCTTAATTGTCTGGCTCGCTCTCTTATCTGCCTCGCTCTCTCTCACATCTGGCTTGCTCGCTTGCTCTCATATCTGGCCTGGCTCGCTCGCTGCTCTCTTGTCTGGCTCGCTCTCTTATCTGGCTCGCTCGCATATCTTGCTCGCTCGCTTGCTCTCTTGTCTGACTTGCTCTCTTATCTGGCTCGCTCTCACATCTGGCTCGCTCGCTTGCTCTCATATCTAGCTCGAGCGCTCGCTCTCTTATCTGGCTTGCTCGCTAGCATATCTGGCTCGCTCGCTTGCTCTCTTGTCTGGCTTGCTCTCTTGTCTGGCTCGCTCGCTCTCATATCTGGCTCGCTCGCTTGCTCTCATGTCTGGCTCGCTCGCTCTCATATCTGGCTTTCTCGCTTGCTCTCTTGTCTGGCTCGCTCTCTTATCTGGCTCGCTCGCATATCTGGCTAGCTCGCTTGCTCTCTTGTCTTGCTCGCTCTCTTATCTGGCTCGCTCGCTCTCATATCTGGCTGGCTCGCTTGCTCTCATATCTGGCTCGCTCGCTTGCTCTCATATCTGGCTCGCTCGCTCTCATGTCTGGCTCGCTCTCATATCTGGATTGCTCGCTTGCTCTCATATCTGGCTCGCTCGCTTGCTTAATTGTCTGGCTTGCTCTCTTATCTGCCTCGCTCTCTCTCACATCTGGCTTGCTCGCTTGCTCTCATATCTGGCTCGCTCGCTTGCTCTCTTGTCTGGCTCGCTCTCTTATCTGGCTTGCTCGCTCTCATATCTGGCTGGCTCGCTTGCTCTCATATCTGGCTCGCTCGCTTGCTCTCTTGTCTTGCTCGCTCTCTTATCTGGCTCGCTCGCTCTCATATCTGGCTGGCTCGCTTGCTCTCATATCTGGCTCGCTTACTTGCTCTCTTGTCTGGCTCGCTCTCATTTCTGGCTAGCTCGCTTGCTCTCTTGCTCGCTCTCTTATCTGGCTCGCTCGCTCTCATATCTGGCTGGCTCGCTTGCTCTCATATCTGGCTCGCTCGCTTGCTCTCATATCTGGCTCGCTCGCTCTCATGTCTGGCTCGCTCTCATATCTGGATTGCTCGCTTGCTCTCATATCTGGCTCGCTCGCTTGCTTAATTGTCTGGCTCGCTCTCTTATCTGCCTCGCTCTATCTCACATCTGGCTTGCTCGCTTGCTCTCATATCTGGCTCGCTCGCTTGCTCTCTTGTCTGGCTCGCTCTCTTATCTGACTTGCTCGCTAGAATATCTGGCTCGCACGCTTGCTCTCTTGTCTGGCTTGCTCTCTTATCTGGCTCGCCCGGTCTCATATCTGGCTCGCTCGCTTGCTCTCATGTCTGGCTCGCTCGCTCTCATATCTGACTTTCTCGCTTGCTCTCTTGTCTGGCTCGCTCTCTTATCTGGCTCGCTCGCATATCTGGCTAGTTCGCTCTCACATCTGGCTGGCTCGCTTGCTCTCATTTCTGGCTGGCTTGCTTGCTCTCATTTCTGGCTCGCTCGCTTGCTCTCATATCTGGCTCGCTCGCTTGCTCTCATATCTGGCTCGCTCGCTTGCTCTCATATCTGGCTCGCTCGCTTGCTTAATTGTCTGGCTCGCTCTCTTCTCTGCCTCGCTCTCTCTCACATCTGGCTAGCTCGCTTGCTCTCATATCTGGCTCGCTCGCTGCTCTCTTGTCTGGCTCGCTCTCATATCTGGCTTATTCGCTTGCTCTCATATCTGGCTCGCTCGCTTGCTCTCTTGTCTGGCTCGCTCTCTTATCTGGCTCGCTCGCATATCTGGCTCGCTCGCTCTCACATCTGGCTGGCTTGCTTGCTCTCATATCTGGCTCGCTCGCTTGCTCTCTTGTCTGGCTCGCTCTCTTATCTGGCTCGCTCGCATATCTGGCTCGCTCGCTCTCATATCGAGCTGGCTCGCTTGCTTTCATATCTGACTCGCTCGCTTGCTCTCTTGTCTGGCTCGCTCTCTTATCTGGCTCGCTCTCATATCTGGCTTGCTAGCTTGCTCTCATATCTGGCTCGCTCGCTTGCTCTCTTGTCTGGCTCGCTCTCTTATCTGGCTCGCTCGCATATCTGGCTCGCTCGCTCTCATATCGAGCTGGCTCGCTTGCTTTCATATCTGACTCGCTCGCTTGCTCTCTTGTCTGTCTCGCTCTCTTTTATGGCTCGCTCACATATCTGGCTCGCTCACTCTCAAATCTGGCTCGCTCGCTCTCAAATCTGGCTCGCTCGCTTGCTCTCATATCTGGCTTGCTCGCTTGCTCTCATATCCGGCTCGCTCGCTTGCTCTCATATCTGGCTCGCTCGCTTGCTCTCTTGTCTGGCTCGCTCTCTTATCTGGCTCGCTCGCATATCTTTCTCGCTCGCTCTCAAATCTGGCTCGCTCGCTTGCTCTCATATCTGGCTAGTTCGCTTGCTCTCTTGTCTTGCTCGCTCTCTTATCTGGCTCGCTCTCTCTCATATCTGGCTGGCTCGCTTACTCTTATATCTGGCTTGCTCGCTTGCTCACTTGTCTGGCTCGCTCTCTTATCTGGCTTGCTCGCTAGCATATCTGGCTCGCACGCTTGCTCTCTTGTCTGGCTTGCTCTCTTATCTGGCTCGCTCGGTCTCATATCTGGCTCGCTCGCTTGCTCTCATGTCTGGCTCGCTTGCTCTCATATCTGTCTTTCTCGCTCGCTCTCTTATCTGGCTCGCTCGCATATTTGGCTCGCTCTTTTATCTGGCTCGCTCGCATATCTGGCTAGCTCGCTCTCACATCTGGCTGGCTCGCTTGCTCTCATTTCTGGCTGGCTTGCTTGCTCTCATTTCTGGCTCGCTCGCTTGCTCTCATATCTGGCTCGCTCGCTTGCTCTCATATTTGGCTAGCTCGCTTGCTCTCTTGTCTTGCTCGCTCTCTTATCTGGCTCGCTCGCTCTCATATCTGGCTGGCTCGCTTGCTCTCATATCTGGCTCGCTCGCTTGCTCTCATATCTGGCTCGCTCGCTCTCATGTCTGGCTCGCTTTCATATCTGGCTCGCTCGCTTGCTCTCATATCTGGCTCGCTCGCTCTCATGTCTGGCTCGCTCTCATATCTGGATCGCTCGCTCGCTCTCATATCTGGCTCGCTCGCTTGCTTAATTGTCTGGCTCGCTCTCTTATCTGCCTCGCTCTCTCTCACATCTGGCTTGCTCGCTTGCTCTCATATCTGGCTCGCTCGCTTGCTCTCTTGTCTGGCTCGCTCTCTTATCTGGCTTGCTCGCTAGAATATGTGGCTCGCACGCTGGCTCTCTTGTCTGGCTTGCTCTCTTATCTGGCTCGCTCGCTCTCATATCTGGATCGCTCGCTTGCTCTCATGTCTGGCTCGCTCTCATATCTGGCTTTCTCGCTTGCTCTCTTGTCTGGCTCGCTCTCTTATCTGGCTCGCTCGCATATCTGGCTAGCTCGCTCTCACATCTGGCTGGCTCGCTTGCTCTCATTTCTGGCTGGCTCGCTTGCTCTCATTTCTGGCTCGCTCGCTTGCTCTCATATCTGGCTCGCTCGCTTGCTCTCATATCTGGCTCGCTCGCTTGCTCTCATATCCGGCTCGCTCGCTTGCTCTCATATCTGGCTCGCTCGCTTGCTCTCTTGTCTGGCTCGCTCTCTTATCTGGCTCGCTCGCATATCTTTCTCGCTCGCTCTCAAATCTGGCTCGCTCGCTTGCTCTCATATCTGGCTAGTTCGCTTGCTCTCTTGTCTTGCTCGCTCTCTTATCTGGCTCGCTCTCTCTCATATCTGGCTGGCTCGCTTACTCTTATATCTGGCTCGCTCGCTTGCTCACTTGTCTGGCTTGCTCTCTTATCTGGCTTGCTCGCTAGCATTTCTGGCTCGCACGCTTGCTCTCTTGTCTGGCTTGCTCTCTTATCTGGCTCGCTCGGTCTCATATCTGGCTCGCTCGCTTGCTCTCATGTCTGGCTCGCTTGCTCTCATATCTGTCTTTCTCGCTCGCTCTCTTATCTGGCTCGCTCGCATATTTGGCTCGCTCTCTTATCTTGCTCGCTCGCATATCTGGCTAGCTCGCTCTCATATCTGGCTGGCTCGCTTGCTCTCATTTCTGGCTGGCTTGCTTGCTCTCATTTCTGGCTCGCTCGCTTGCTCTCATATCTGGCTCGCTCGCTTGCTCTCATATTTGGCTAGCTCGCTTGCTCTCTTGTCTTGCTCGCTCTCTTATCTGGCTCGCTCGCTCTCATATCTGGCTGCCTCGCTTGCTCTCATATCTGGCTCGCTCGCTTGCTCTCATATCTGGCTCGCTCGCTCTCATGTCTGGCTCGCTTTCATATCTGGCTCGCTCGCTTGCTCTCATATCTGGCTCGCTCGCTCTCATGTCTGGCTCGCTCTCATATCTGGATCGCTCGCTCTCATATCTGGCTCGCTCGCTTGCTTAATTGTCTGGCTCGCTCTCTTATCTGCCTCGCTCTCTCACATCTGGCTTGCTCGCTTGCTCTCATATCTGGCTCGCTCGCTTGCTCTCTTGTCTGGCTCGCTCTCTTATCTGGCTTGCTCGCTAGAATATCTGGCTCGCACGCTGGCTCTCTTGTCTGACCTGCTCTCTTATCTGGCTCGCTCGCTCTCATATCTGGCTCGCTCGCTTGCTCTCATGTCTGGCTCGCTCGCTCTCATATCTGGCTTTCTCGCTTGCTCTCTTGTCTGGCTCGCTCTCTTATCTGGCTCGCTAGCTCGCTCTCACATCTGGCTGGCTCGCTTGCTCTCATTTCTGGCTGGCTCGCTTGCTCTCATTTCTGGCTCGCTCGCTTGCTCTCACATCGAGCTGGCTCGCTTGCTCTCATATCTGGCTCGCTCGCTTGCTCTCTTGTCTGGCTCGCTCTCTTATCTGGCTCGCTCTCATATCTGGCTGGCTCGCTTGCTCTCATATCTGGCTCGCTCGCTTGCTCATTATCTGGCTCGCTCGCTCTCATGTCTGGCTCGCTCTCATATCTGGATTGCTCGCTTGCTCTCATATCTGGCTCGCTCGCTTGCTTAATTGTCTGGCTCGCTCTCTTATCTGCCTCGCTCTCTCTCACATCTGGCTTGCTCGCTTGCTCTCATATCTGGCTCGCTCGCTGCTCTCTTGTCTGGCTCGCTTTCATATCTGGCTTGCTCGCTTGCTATCATATCAGGCTTGCTCGCTTGCTCTCTTGTCTGGCTCGTTCTCTTATCTGGCTCGCTCGCATATCTGGCTGGCTCGCTCTCACATCTGGCTGGCTTGCTTGCTCTCATATCTGGCTCGCTCGCTTGCTCTCACATCTGGCTTGCTCAATTGCTCTCTTCTCTGGCTCGCTCTCTTATCTGGCTCGCTCGCCTATCTGGCTCGCTCGCTCTCACATCGAGCTGGCTCGCTTGCTCTCATATCTGGCTCGCTCTCTTGCTCTCTTGTCTGGCTCGCTCTCTTATCTGGCTCGCTCTCATATCTGGCTTGCTAGCTTGCTCTAATATCTGGCTCGCTCGCTTTCTCTCTTGTCTGTCTCGCTCTCTTTTATGGCTCGCTCACATATCTGGCTCGCTTTCAAATCTGGCTCGCTAGCTTGCTCTCTTGTCTGGCTCGCTCTCTTATCTGGCTCGCTCTCATATCTGGCTTGCTAGCTTGCTCTAATATCTGGCTCGCTCGCTTTCTCTCTTGTCTGGCTCGCTCTCTTATCTGGCTCACTCGCATATCTTTCTCGCTCGCTCTCAAATCTGGCTTGCTCGCTTGCTCTCATATCTGGCTAGTTCGCTTGCTCTCTTGTCTTGCTCGCTCTCTTATCTGGCTCGCTCGCTCTCATATCTTGCTGGCTCGCTTACTCTCATATCTGGCTCGCTTGCTTGCTCTCTTGTCTGGCTCGCTCTCTTATCTGGCTTGCTCGCTAGCATATCTGGCTCGCACGCTTGCTCTCTTGTCTGGCTTGCTCTCATATCTGGCTCGCTCGGTCTCATATCTGGCTCGCTCGCTTGCTCTCATGTCTGGCTCGCTTGCTCTCATATCTGGCTTTCTCGCTTGCTCTCTTGTCTGGCTCGCTCTCTTATCTGGCTCGCTCGCATATTTGGCTCGCTCACTCTCACATCTGGCTGGCTCACTTGCTCTCATTTCTGGCTGGCTCGCTTGCTCTCCTTTCTGGCTCGCTCGCTTGCTCTCATATCTGGCTCGCTCGCTTGCTCGCTTGTCTGGCTCGCTCTAATATCTGGCTTTCTCGCTTGCTCTCTTGTCTGGCTCGCTCTCTTATCTGGCTCGCTCGCATATTTGGCTCGCTCGCTCTCACATCTGGCTGGCTCACTTGCTCTCATTTCTGGCTGGCTCGCTTGCTCTCCTTTCTGGCTCGCTCGCTTGCTCTCATATCTGGCTCGCTCGCTTGCTCTCATATCTGGCTCGCTCGCTTGCTCTCTTGTCTTGCTCACTCTTATCTGGCTCGCTCTCATATCTGGCTGGCTCGCTTGCTCTCATATCTGGCTCGCTCGCTTGCTCTCATATCTGGCTCGCTCGCTCTCATGTCTGGCTCGCTCTCATATCTGGATCGCTCGCTTGCTCTCATATCTGGCTCGCTCGCTTGCTTAATTGTCTGGCTCGCTCTCTTATCTGCCTCGCTCTCTCTCACATCTGGCTTGCTCGCTTGCTCTCATATCTGGCCTGGCTCGCTCGCTGCTCTCTTGTCTGGCTCGCTCTCTTATCTGGCTCGCTCGCATATCTTGCTCGCTCGCTTGCTCTCTTGTCTGACTTGCTCTCTTATCTGGCTCGCTCTCACATCTGGCTCGCTCGCTTGCTTTAATATCTAGCTCGAGCGCTCGCTCTCTTATCTGGCTTGCTCGCTAGCATATCTGGCTCGCTCGCTTGCTCTCTTGTCTGGCTTGCTCTCTTGTCTGGCTCGCTCGCTCTCATATCTGGCTCGCTCGCTTGCTCTCATGTCTGGCTCGCTCGCTCTCATATCTGACTTTCTCGCTTGCTCTCTTGTCTGGTTCGCTCTCTTATGTGGCTCGCTCTCATATCTGGCTTGCTCGCTTGCTCTCATATCTGGCTCGCTCGCTTGCTCTCTTGTCTGGCTCGCTCCCTTATCTGGCTTGCTCGGTACATATCTGGCTCGCTCGCTTGCAAATCTGCCTCGCTCGCTTGCTCTCATATCTGGCTAGTTCGCTTGCTCTCTTGTCTTGCTCGCTCTCTTATCTGGCTCGCTCGCTGTCATATCTGGCTGGCTCGCTTACTCTCATATCTGGCTCGCTCACTTGCTCTCTTGTCTGGCTCGCTCTCTTATCTGGCTCGCTCTCTTATCTGGCTCGCTTGCATATCTGGCTCGCTCGCTCTCACATCTGGCTGGCTTGCTTGCTCTCATATCTGGCTCGCTCGCTTGCTCTCATATCTGGCTCGCTTGCTCTCATGTCTGGCTCGCTCTTTTATCTGGTTCGCTCGCATATCTGGCTCACTCGCTCTCACATCTAGCTTGCTCGCTTGCTCTCATATCTGGCTCGCTCGCTTGCTCTCTTGTCTGGCTCGCTCTCTTATCTGGCTAGCTCTCATATCTGGCTGGCTCACTTGCTCTCATTTCTGGCTCGCTCGCTTGCTCTCATATCTGGCTCGCTCGCTTGCTCTCATATCTGTCTCTCTCGCTTGCTCTCTTGTCTGGCTCGCTCGCATATCTGGCTCACTCGCTTGCTCTCTTGTCTTGCTCGCTCTCTTATCTGGCTCACTCGCTCTCATATCTGGCTGGCTCGCTTGCTCTCATATCTGGCTCGCTCGCTTGCTCGCTTGTCTGGCTCGCTCTCTTATCTGGCTTGCTCGCTAGAATATCTGGCTCGCACGCTTGCTCTCTTGTCTGGCTTGCTCTCTTATCTGGCTCGCTCGCTCTCATATCTGGCTCGCTCGCTTGCTCTCATGTCTGGCTCGCTCGCTCTCATATCTGGCTTTCTCGCTTGCTCTCTTGTCTGGCTCGCTCTCTTATCTGGCTCGCTCGCATATCTGGCTAGCTCGCTTGCTCTCTTGTCTTGCTCGCTCTCTTATCTGGCTCGCTCGCTCTCATATCTGGCTGGCTCGCTTGCTCTCATATCTGGCTCGCTCGCTTGCTCTCATATCTGGCTCGCTCGCTCTCATGTCTGGCTCGCTCTCATATCTGGATTGCTCGCTTGCTCTCATATCTGGCTCGCTCGCTTGCTTAATTGTCTGGCTCGCTCTCTTATCTGCCTCGCTCTCTCTCACATCTAGCTTGCTCTTTTGCTCTCATATCTGGCTCGCTCGCTTGCTCTCTTGTCTGGCTCGCTCTCTTATCTGGCTTGCTCGCTCTCATATCTGGCTGGCTCGCTTGCTCTCATATCTAGCTCGCTCGCTTGCTCTCTTGTCTTGCTCGCTCTCTTATCTGGCTCGCTCGCTCTCATATCTGGCTGGCTCGCTTGCTCTCATATCTGGCTCGCTTACTTGCTCTCTTGTCTGGCTCGCTCTCATATCTGGCTAGCTCGCTTGCTCTCTTGTCTTGCTCGCTCTCTTATCTGGCTCGCTCGCTCTCATATCTGGCTGGCTCGCTTGCTCTCATATCTGGCTCGCTCGCTTGCTCTCATATCTTGCTCGCTCGCTCTCATGTCTGGCTCGCTCTCATATCTGGATTGCTCGCTTGCTCTCATATCTGGCTCGCTCGCTTGCTTAATTGTATGGCTCGCTCTCTTATCTGCCTCGCTCTCTCTCACATCTGGCTTGCTCGCTTGCTCTCATATCTGGCTCGCTCGCTTGCTCACTTGTCTGGCTGGCAATCTTATCTGCCTTGCTCGCTAGCATATCTAGCTCGCTCGCTTGCTCTCTTGTCTGGCTTGCTCTCTTATCTGTCTCGCTCTCACATCTGGCTCGCTCGCTTGCTCTGTATCTGGCTCGCTCGCTTGCTCTCCTGTCTGGCTCGCTCTCTTATCTGGCTTGCTCGCTAGCATTTCTGGCTCGCTCGCTTGCTCTCTTGTCTGGCTTGCTCTCTTATCTGGCTCGCTCGCTCTCATATCTGGCACGCTCACTTGCTCTCATGTCTGTCTCGCTCGCTCTCATATCTGGCTTTCTTGCTTGCTCTTTTGTCTGGTTCGCTCTCTTATCTGGCTCACTCTCATATCTGGCTTGCTCGCTTGCTCTCATATTTGGCTCGCTCTCATATCTGGCTCGCTCGCTTGCTCTCATGTCTGGCTCGCTCGCTCTCATATCTGGCTTGCTCGCTTGCTCTCATATCCGGCTCGCTCGCTTGCTCTCTTGTCTGGCTCGCTCTCTTATCTGGCTCGCTCGCATATCTGGCTCGCTCGCTCTCACATCTGGCTGGCTCGCTTGCTCTCATATCTGGCTCGCTCGCTCTCATATCTGGCTCGCTCGCTTGCTCTCTTGTCTGGTTCGCTCTCTTATCTGTCTCGCTTTCATATCTGGCTTGCTCGCTTGCTCTCATATCTGGCTTACTCGCTTGCTCTCAAATCTGGCTCGCTTGATTGCTCTCATATCTGGCTAGCTCGCTTGCTCTCTTGTCTTGCTCGCTCTCTTATCTGGCTCGCTCGCTCTCATATCTGGCTGGCTCGCTTGCTCTCATATCTGGCTCGCTCGCTTGCTCCCATATCTGGCTCGCTCGCTCTCATGTCTGACTCGCTCTCATATCTGGATCGCTCGCTTGCTCTCATATCTGGCTCGCTCGCTTGCTTAGTTGTCTGTCTCGCTCTCTTATCTGCCTCACTTTCTCTCAGATCTGGCTTGCTCGCTTGCTCTTATATCTGGCTCGCTCGCTGCTCTCTTGTCTGGCTCGCTCTCTTATCTGGCTCGCTCGCATATCTTGCTTGCTCGCTGTCATATCAGGCTCGCTCGCTTGCTCTCATATCTGGCTCGCTCACTTGCTCTTTTGTCTGGCTCGCTCTCTTATCTGGCTTGCTCGCTAGCAGATCTGGCTCGCTCGCTTGCTCTCTTGTCTGGCTTTCTCTCTTATCTGTCTCGCTCTCACATCTGGCTCGCTCGCTTGCTCTATATCTGGCTCGCTCGCTTGCTCTCTTGTCTGGCTTGCTCTCTTATCTGGCTTGCTCGCTAGCATATCTGGCTCGCTCGCTTGCTCTCTTGTCTGGCTTGCTCTCTTATCTGGCTCGCTCGCTCTCATATCTGGCTCGCTCACTTGCTCTCATGTCTGGCTCGCTCGCTCTCATTTCTGGCTTTCCCGCTTGCTCTCTTGTCTGGTTCGCTCTCTTATCTGGCTCACTCTCATATCTGGCTTGCTCGCTTGCTCTCATATCTGGCTCGCTCGCTTGCTCTCTTGTCTGGCTCGCTCTCTTATCTGGCTCGCTCTCATATCTGGCTTGCTCACTTGCTCTCATATCTGGCTCGCTCGCTTGCTCTCTTGTCTGGCTCGCTCTCTTATCTGGCTCACTCGCATATCTGGCTCGCTCGCTCTCACATCTGGCTGGCTCACTTGCTCTCATATCTGGCTCGCTCGCTCACATATCTGGCTCGCTCGCTCTCTTGTCTGGTTTGCTCTCTTATCTGTCTCGCTCTCATATCTGGCTCGCTCGCTTGCTCTCAAATCTGGCTCGCTCGCTTGCTCTCATATCTGGCTAGCTTGCTTGCTCTCTTGTCTTGCTCGCTCTCTTATCTGGCTCTCTCGCTCTCATATCTGGCTGGCTTGCTTGCTCTCATATCTGGCTCGCTTGCTTGCTCTCATATCTGGCTCGCTCGCTCTCATGTCTGGCTCGCTCGCTCTCATGTCTGGCTTGCTCTCATATCTGGATCGCTCGCTTGCTCTCATATCTGGCTCGCTCGCTTGCTTAATTGTCTGTCTCGCTCTCTTATCTGCCTCGCTCTCTCTCACATCTGGTTTGCTCGCTTGCTCTCATATTTGGCTCGCTCGCTGCTCTCTTGTCTGGCTCGCTCTCTTATCTGGCTCGCTCGCATATCTTGCTCGCTCACTCTCACATCTGGTTCGCTCGCTTGCTCTTATATCTGGCTCGCTCGCTTGCTCTCTTGTCTGGCTCGCTCTCTTATCTGGCTTGCTCTCTTGTCTGGCTTGCTCTCTTATCTGTCTCGCTCTCACATCTGGCTAGCTCGCTTGCTCTCATATCTGGCTCGCTCGCTTGCAATCTTGTCTGGCTCGCTCTCTTATCTGGCTTGCTCGCTAGCATATCTGGCTCGCTCGCTTGCTCTCTTGTCTGGCTTGCTCTCTTATCTGGCTCGCTGGCTCTCTTATCTGGCTCGCTCGCTTGCTCTCATGTCTGGCTCGCTCACTCTCATATCTGGCTTTCTCGCTTGCTCTCTTGTCTAGTTCGCTCTCTTATCTGGCTCGCTCTCATATCTGGCTTGCTCGCTTGCTCTCATATCTGGCTCGCTCGCTTGCTCTCTTGTCTGGCTCGCTCGCATATCTGGCTCACTCGCTCTCACATCTGGCTGGCTTGCTTGCTCTCATATCTGGCTCGCTCGCTTGCTCTCATATCTGGCTCGCTCGCTCGCTCTCACATCTGGTTCGCTCTCTTATCTGGCTCGCTCGCTTGCTTTCTTGTCTGGCTCGCTCGCATATCTGGCTCGCTCGCTCTCACATCTGGCTGGCTCGCTTGCTCTCATATCTGGCTCGCTCGCTCTCATATCTGGCTCGCTTGCTCTCTTGTCTTGCTCGCTCTCTTATCTGGCTCGCTCGCTCTCATATCTGGCTGGCTCGCTTGCTCTCATATCTGGCTCGCTCGCTTGCTCTCTTGTCTGGCTCGCTCTCTTATCTGGCTTGCTCGCTAGAATATCTGGCTCGCACGCTTGCTCTCTTGTCTGGCTTGCTCTCTTATCTGGCTTGCTCGCTCTCATATCTGGCTCGCTCGCTTGCTCTTATGTCTGGCTCGCTCGCTCTCATATCTGGCTTTCTTGCTTGCTCTCTTGTCTGGCTCGCTCTCTTATCTGGCTCGCTCGCATATCTGGCTAGCTCGCTCTCACATCTGGCTGGCTCGCTTGCTCTCATTTCTGGCTGGCTCGCTTGCACTCATTTCTGGCTCGCTCGCTTGCTCTCATATCTGGCTCGCTCGCTTGCTCTCTTGTCTTGCTCGCTCTCATATCTGGCTCGCTCGCTCTCATATCTGGCTGGCTCACTTGCTCTCATATCTGGCTCGCTTGCTCTCATATCTGGCTCGCTCGCTCTCATGTCTGGCTCGCTCTCATATCTGGATCGCTCGCTTGCTCTCATATCTGGCTTGCTCGCTTGCTTAATTGTCTGTCTCGCTCTCTTATCTGCCTCGCTCTCTCCCATATCTGGCTCGCTCGCTGCTCTCTTGTCTGGCTCGCTCTCATATCTGGCTTGCTCGCTTGCTCTCATATCTGGCTCGCTCACTTGCTCTCTTGTCTGGCTCGCTCTCTTATCTGGCTCGCTCGCATATCTGGCTCGCTCGCTCTCACATCTGGCTGGCTTGCTTGCTCTCATATCTGGCTCGCTCGCTTGCTCTCATATCTGGCTCGCTCGCTTGCTCTCTTGTCTGTCTCGCTCTCATATCTGGATCGCTCGCTTGCTCTCAAATCTGGCTCGCTCGCTTGCTCTCATATCTGGCTAGCTCGCTTGCTCTCATATCTGGCCTGGCTCGCTCGCTGCTCTATTGTCTGGCTCGCTCTCTTATCTGGCTCGCTCGCATATCTTGCTCGCTCGCTTGCTCTCTTGTCTGACTTGCTCTCTTATCTGTCTCGCTCTCACATCTGGCTCGCTCGCTTGCTCTCATATCTAGCTCGCTCGCTCGCTCTCTTATCTGGCTTGCTCGCTAGCATATCTGGCTCGCACGCTTGCTCTCTTGTCTGGCTTGCTCTCTTATCTGGCTCGCTCGCTCTCATATCTGGCTCACTCGCTTGCTCTCATGTCTGGCTCGCTCGCTCTCATATCTGACTTTCTCGCTTGCTCTCTTGTCTGGTTCGCTCTCTTATGTGGCTCGCTCTCTTATCTGGCTTGCTCGCTTGCTCTCATATCTGGCTCGCTCGCTTGCTCTCTTATCTGGCTCGCTCGCTTGCTCTCTTGTCTGGCTCGCTCTCTTATCTGGCTTGCTCGCTAGCATATCTGGCTCGCTCGCTTGCTCTCTTGTCTGACTTGCTCTCTTATCTGTCTCGCTCTCACATCTGGCTTGCTCGCTTGCTCTCATATCTGGCTCGCTCGCTTGCTCTCTTGTCTGACTCGCTCTCTTATCTGACTTGCTCGCTAGCATATCTGGCTCGCTCTCTTGATCTCATGTCTGGCTCGCTCGCTCTCATATCTGGCTCGCTCGATTGCTCTCATGTCTGGCTCGCTCGCTCTCATATCTGGCTTTCTCGCTTGCTCTCTTGTCTGGTTTGCTCTCTTATCTGGCTCGCTCTCATATCTGGCTCGCTCACTTGCTCTCTTGTCTGGCTCGCTCTCTTATCTGGCTCACTCGCATATCTGGCTCGCTCGCTCTCATATCTGGCTTGCTCGCTTGCTCTCATATCTGGATCGCTCGCTTGCTCTCAAATCTGGCTCGCTCGCTTGCTCTCATATCTGGCTAGCTCGCTTGCTCTGTTGTCTTGCTCGCTCTCTTATCTGGCTCGCTCGCTCTCATATCTGGCTGGCTTGCTTGCTCTCATATCTGGCTCGCTCGCTTGCTCTCATATCTGGCTAGTTCGCTTGCTCTCTTGTCTTGCTCGCTCTCTTATCTGGCTCGCTCGCTCTCATATCTGGCTGGCTCGCTTGCTCTCATATCTGGCTTGCTCGCTTGCTCTCTTGTCTGGCTCGCTCTCTTATCTGGCTTGCTCGCTAGCATATCTGGCTCGCTTGCTCTCTTGTCTGGCTTGCTCTCTTATCTGGCTCGCTCGCTCTCATATCTGGCTCGCTCGCTTGCTCTCATGTCTGGCTCGCTCTCATATCTGGCTCGCTCGCTCTCATGTCTGGCTCGCTCGCTTTCATATCTGGCTTTCTCGCTTGCTCTCTTGTTTGGTTCGCTCTCTTATCTGGCTCGCTCTCATATCTGGCTTGCTCGCTTGCTCTCATATCTGGCTCGCTCGCTTGCTTTCTTGTCTGGCTCGCTCGCATATCTGGCTCGCTCGCTCTCACATCTGGCTGGCTCGCTTGCTCTCATATCTGGCTTGCTCGCTTGCTCTCTTGTCAGGCTCGCTCTCTTATCTGGCTTGCTCGCTAGCATATCTGGCTCGCTCGCTTGCTCTCTTGTCTGACTTGCTCTCTTATCTGTCTCGCTCTCACATCTGGCTTGCTCGCTTGCTCTCATATCTGGCTCGCACGCTTGCTCTCTTGTCTGGCTCGCTCTCTTATCTGGCTTGCTCGCTAGCATATCTGGCTCGCTCGCTTGCTCTCTTGTCTGGCTTGCTCTCTTATCTGACTCGCTTGCTCTCATATCTGGCTCGCTCGCTTGATCTCATGTCTGGCTCACTCGCTCTCATATCTGGCTCGCTCGATTGCTCTCATGTCTGGCTCGCTCGCTCTCATAACTGGCTTTCTCGCTTGCTCTCTTGTCTGGTTTGCTCTCTTATCTGGCTCGCTCTCATATCTGGCTCGCTCACTTGCTCTCTTGTCTGGCTCGCTCTCTTATCTGGCTCGCTCACTCTCATATCTGGCTGGCTCGCTTGCTCTCATATCTGGCTTGCTCGCTTGCTCTCTTGTCTGGCTCGCTCTCTTATCTGGCTTGCTCGCTAGCATATCTGGCTCGCTCGCTTGCTCTCTTGTCTGGCTTGCTCTCTTATCTGGCTCGCTCGCTCTCATATCTGGCTCGCTCGCTTGCTCTCATATCTGGCTAGTTCGCTTGCTCTCTTGTCTTGCTCGCTCTCTTATCTGGCTCGCTCGCTCTCATATCTGGCTGGCTCGCTTGCTCTCATATCTGGCTTGCTCGCTTGCTCTCTTGTCTGGCTCGCTCTCTTATCTGGCTTGCTCGCTAGCATATCTGGCTCGCTCGCTTGCTCTCTTGTCTGGCTTGCTCTCTTATCTGGCTCGCTCGCTCTCATATCTGGCTCGCTCACTTGCTCTCTTGTCTGGCTCGCTCGCTCTCATATCTGACTTTCTCGCTTGCTCTCTTGTCTGGTTCGCTCTCTTATCTGGCTCGCTCTCATATCTGGCTTGCTCGCTTGCTCTCATATCTGGCTCGCTCGTTTGCTCTCTTGTCTGGCTCGCTCTCTTATCTGGCTTGCTCGCTAGCATATCTGGCTCGCTCGCTTGCTCTCTTGTCTGACTTGCTCTCTTATCTGTCTCGCTCTCACATCTGGCTTGCTCGCTTGCTCTCATATCTGGCTCGCTCGCTTGCTCTCTTGTCTGTCTCGCTCTCTTATCTGGCTTGCTCGCTAGCATATCTGGCTCGCTCGCTTGCTCTCTTGTCTGGCTTGCTCTCTTATCTGGCTCGCTTGCTCTCATATCTGGCTCGCTCGCTTGATCTCATGTCTGGCTCGCTCGCTCTCATATCTGGCTCGCTCGATTGCTCTCATATCTGGCTCGCTCGCTCTCATATCTGGCTTTCTCGCTTGCTCTCTTGTCTGGTTTGCTCTCTTATCTGGCTCGCTCTCATATCTGGCTCGCTCACTTGCTCTCTTGTCTGGCTCGCTCTCTTATCTGGCTCACTCGCATATCTGGCTCGCTCGCTCTCATATCTGGCTTGCTCGCTTGCTCTCATATCTGGCTCGCTCGCTCTCAAATCTGGCTCGCTCGCTTGCTCTCATATCTGGCTAGCTCGCTTGCTCTGTTGTCTTGCTCGCTCTCTTATCTGGCTCGCTCGCTCTCATATCTGGCTGGCTTGCTTGCTCTCATATCTGGCTCGCTCGCTTGCTCTCATATCTGGCTAGTTTGCTTGCTCTCTTGTCTTGCTTGCTCTCTTATCTGGCTCGCTCGCTCTCATATCTGGCTGGCTCGCTTGTTCTCATATCTGGCTCGCTCTCTTATCTGGCTCACTCGCATATCTGGCTCGCTCGCTCTCATATCTGGCTTGCTCGCTTGCTCTCTTGTCTGGCTTGCTCTCTTATCTGGCTCGCTCGCTCTCATATCTAGCTCGCTCACTTGCTCTCTTGTCTGGCTCGCTCTCTTATCTGGCTCACTCGCATATCTGGCTCGCTCGCTCTCATATCTGGCTTGCTCGCTTGCTCTCATATCTGGATCGCTCGCTTGCTCTCAAATCTGGCTCGCTCGCTTGCTCTCATATCTGGCTAGCTCGCTTGCTCTCTTGTCTTGCTCACTCTCTTATCTGGCTCGCTCGCTCTCATATCTGGCTGGCTTGCTTGCTCTCATATCTGGCTCGCTCGCTTGCTCTCATATCTGGCTAGTTCGCTTGCTCTCTTGTCTTGCTCGCTCGCTCTCATATCTGGCTGGCTCGCTTGCTCTCATATCTGGCTTGCTCGCTTGCTCTCTTGTCTGGCTCGCTCTCTTATCTGGCTTGCTCGCTAGCATATCTGGCTCGCTCGCTTGCTCTCTTGTCTGGCTTGCTCTCTTATCTGGCTCGCTCGCACTCATATCTGGCTCGCTCGCTTGCTCTCTTGTCTGGCTCGCTCTCTTATCTTGCTCGCTCTCATATCTGGCTTGCTAGCTTGCTCTCATATCTGGCTTGCTCGCTTTCTCTCTTGTCTGTCTCGCTCTCTTTTATGGCTCGCTCACATATCTGGCTTGCTCGCTCTCAAATCTGGCTCGCTCGCTTGCTCTCATATATGGCTTGCTCGCTTGCTCTCATATCCGGCTCGCTCGCTTGCTCTCATATATGGCTCGCATGCTTGCTCTCTTGTCTGGCTCGCTCTCTTATCTGGCTCGCTAGCTAGCATATCTGGCTCGCTCGCTTGCTCTCATTTCTGGCTGGCTCGCTTGCTCTCATTTCTGGCTCGCTTGCTTGCTCTCATATCTGGCTCGCTCGCTTGCTCTCATATCTGGCTCGCTCGCTTGCTCTCTTGTCTGGCTCGCTCTCATATCTGGCTAGCTCGCTTGCTCTCTTGTCTTGCTCGCTCTCTTATCTGGCTCGCTCGCTCTCATATCTGGCTGGCTCGCTTGCTCTCATATCTGGCTCGCTCACTTGCTCTCATATCTGGCTCGCTCGCTCTCATGTCTGGCTCGCTCTCATATCTGGATCGCTCGCTTGCTCTCATATCTGGCTCGCTCGCTTGCTTAATTGTCTGGCTCGCTCTCTTATCTGCCTCGCTCTCTCTCACATCTGGCTTGCTCGCTTGCTCTCATATCTGGCTCGCTCGCTGCTCTCTTGTCTGGCTCGCTCTCATATCTGGCTTGCTCGCTTGCTCTCATATTTGGCTCGCTCGCTTGCTCTCTTGTCTGGCTCGCTCTCTTATCTGGCTCGCTCGCATATCTGGCTCGCTCGCTCTCACATCTGGCTGGCTTGCTTGCTCTCATATCTGGCTCGCTCGCTTGCTCTCATATCTGGCTCGCTCGCTTGCTCTCTTGTCTGGCTCGCTCTCTTATCTGGCTCGCTCGCATATCTGGCTCGCTCGCTCTCACATCGAGCTGGCTCGCTTGCTCTCATATCTGGCTCGCTCGCTTGCTCTCTTGTGTGGCTCGTTCTTTTATCTGGCTCGTTCTCATATCTGGCTTGCTAGCTTGCTCTCATATCTGGCTCGCTCGCTTTCTCTCTTGTCTGTCTCGCTCTCTTTTATGGCTCGCTCACATATCTGGCTCGCTCGCTCTCAAATCTGGCTCGCTCGCTCTCAAATCTGGCTCGCTCGCTTGCTCTCATATCTGGCTTGCTCGCTTGCTCTCATATCCGGCTCGCTCGCTTGCTCTCATATCTGGCTCGCTCGCTTGCTCTCTTGTCTGGCTCACTCTCTTATCTGGCTCGCTCGCATATCTTTCTCGCTCGCTCTCAAATCTGGCTCGCTCGCTTGCTCTCATATCTGGCTAGTTTGCTTGCTCTCTTGTCTTGCTCGCTCTCTTATCTGTCTCGCTCTCACATCTGGCTTGCTCGCTTGCTCTCATATCTGGCTCGCTCGCTTGCTCCCTTGTCTGGCTCGCTCTCTTATCTGGCTTGCTCGCTAGCATATCTGGCTCGCTCGCTTGCTCTCTTGTTTGGCTTGCTCTCTTATCTGTCTCGCTTGCTCTCATATCTGGCTCGCTCGCTTGATCTCATGTCTGGCTCGCTCGCTCTCATATCTGGCTCGCTCGATTGCTCTCATGTCTGGCTCGCTCGCTCTCATATCTGGCTAGCTCGCTTGCTCTCTTATCTTGCTCGCTCTCTTATCTGGCTCGCTCGCTCTCATATCTGGCTGGCTTGCTTGCTCTCATATCTGGCTCGCTCGCTTGCTCTCATATCTGGCTAGTTCGCTTGCTCTCTTGTCTTGCTCGCTGTCTTATCTGGCTCGCTCGCTCTCATATCAGGCTGGCTCCCTTGCTCTCATATCTGGCTTGCTCGCTTGCTCTCATATCTGGCTCGCTCGCTTGCTCTCTTGTCTGGCTTGCTCTCTTATCTGGCTCGCTCGCTCTCATATCTGGCTCGCTCACTTGCTCTCTTGTCTGGCTCGCTCGCTCTCATATCTGACTTTCTCGCTTGCTCTCTTGTCTGGTTCGCTCTCTTATCTGGCTCGCTCTCATATCTGGCTTGCTCGCTTGCTCTCATATCTGGCTCGCTCGTTTGCTCTCTTGTCTGGCTCGCTCTCTTATCTGGCTTGCTCGCTAGCATATCTGGCTCGCTCGCTTGCTCTCTTGTCTGACTTGCTCTCTTATCTGTCTCGCTCTCACATCTGGCTTGCTCGCTTGCTCTCATATCTGGCTCGCTCGCTTGCTCTCTTGTCTGTCTCGCTCTCTTATCTGGCTTGCTCGCTAGCATATCTGGCTCGCTCGCTTGCTCTCTTGTCTGGCTTGCTCTCTTATCTGGCTCGCTTGCTCTCATATCTGGCTCGCTCGCTTGATCTCATGTCTGGCTCGCTCGCTCTCATATCTGGCTCGCTCGATTGCTCTCATATCTGGCTCGCTCGCTCTCATATCTGGCTTTCTCGCTTGCTCTCTTGTCTGGTTTGCTCTCTTATCTGGCTCGCTCTCATATCTGGCTCGCTCACTTGCTCTCTTGTCTGGCTCGCTCTCTTATCTGGCTCACTCGCATATCTGGCTCGCTCGCTCTCATATCTGGCTTGCTCGCTTGCTCTCATATCTGGCTCGCTCGCTCTCAAATCTGGCTCGCTCGCTTGCTCTCATATCTGGCTAGCTCGCTTGCTCTCTTGTCTTGCTCGCTCTCTTATCTGGCTCGCTCGCTCTCATATCTGGCTGGCTTGCTTGCTCTCATATCTGGCTCGCTCGCTTGCTCTCATATCTGGCTAGTTCGCTTGCTCTCTTGTCTTGCTTGCTCTCTTATCTGGCTCGCTCGCTCTCATATCTGGCTGGCTCGCTTGTTCTCATATCTGGCTCGCTCTCTTATCTGGCTCACTCGCATATCTGGCTCGCTCGCTCTCATATCTGGCTTGCTCGCTTGCTCTCTTGTCTGGCTTGCTCTCTTATCTGGCTCGCTCGCTCTCATATCTGGCTCGCTCACTTGCTCTCTTGTCTGGCTCGCTCTCTTATCTGGCTCACTCGCATATCTGGCTCGCTCGCTCTCATATCTGGCTTGCTCGCTTGCTCTCATATCTGGATCGCTCGCTTGCTCTCAAATCTGGCTCGCTCGCTTGCTCTCATATCTGGCTAGCTCGCTTGCTCTCTTGTCTTGCTCACTCTCTTATCTGGCTCGCTCGCTCTCATATCTGGCTGGCTTGCTTGCTCTCATATCTGGCTCGCTCGCTTGCTCTCATATCTGGCTAGTTCGCTTGCTCTCTTGTCTTGCTCGCTCGCTCTCATATCTGGCTGGCTCGCTTGCTCTCATATCTGGCTTGCTCGCTTGCTCTCTTGTCTGGCTCGCTCTCTTATCTGGCTTGCTCGCTAGCATATCTGGCTCGCTCGCTTGCTCTCTTGTCTGGCTTGCTCTCTTATCTGGCTCGCTCGCACTCATATCTGGCTCGCTCGCTTGCTCTCTTGTCTGGCTCGCTCTCTTATCTTGCTCGCTCTCATATCTGGCTTGCTAGCTTGCTCTCATATCTGGCTTGCTCGCTTTCTCTCTTGTCTGTCTCGCTCTCTTTTATGGCTCGCTCACATATCTGGCTTGCTCGCTCTCAAATCTGGCTCGCTCGCTTGCTCTCATATATGGCTTGCTCGCTTGCTCTCATATCCGGCTCGCTCGCTTGCTCTCATATCTGGCTCGCATGCTTGCTCTCTTGTCTGGCTCGCTCTCTTATCTGGCTCGCTAGCTAGCATATCTGGCTCGCTCGCTTGCTCTAATTTCTGGCTGGCTCGCTTGCTCTCATTTCTGGCTCGCTTGCTTGCTCTCATATCTGGCTCGCTCGCTTGCTCTCATATCAGGCTCGCTCGCTTGCTCTCTTGTCTGTCTCGCTCTCTTTTATGGCTCGCTCACATATCTGGCTCGCTCGCTCTCAAATCTGGCTCGCTCGCTCTCAAATCTGGCTCGCTCGCTTGCTCTCATATCTGGCTTGCTCGCTTGCTCTCATATCCGGCTCGCTCGCTTGCTCTCATATCTGGCTCGCTCGCTTGCTCTCTTGTCTGGCTCACTCTCTTATCTGGCTCGCTCGCATATCTTTCTCGCTCGCTCTCAAATCTGGCTCGCTCGCTTGCTCTCATATCTGGCTAGTTTGCTTGCTCTCTTGTCTTGCTCGCTCTCTTATCTGTCTCGCTCTCACATCTGGCTTGCTCGCTTGCTCTCATATCTGGCTCGCTCGCTTGCTCTCTTGTCTGGCTCGCTCTCTTATCTGGCTTGCTCGCTAGCATATCTGGCTCGCTCGCTTGCTCTCTTGTTTGGCTTGCTCTCTTATCTGTCTCGCTTGCTCTCATATCTGGTTCGCTCGCTTGATCTCATGTCTGGCTCGCTCGCTCTCATATCTGGCTCGCTCGATTGCTCTCATGTCTGGCTCGCTCGCTCTCATATCTGGCTAGCTCGCTTGCTCTCTTATCTTGCTCGCTCTCTTATCTGGCTCGCTCGCTCTCATATCTGGCTGGCTTGCTTGCTCTCATATCTGGCTCGCTCGCTTGCTCTCATATCTGGCTAGTTCGCTTGCTCTCTTGTCTTGCTCGCTGTCTTATCTGGCTCGCTCGCTCTCATATCAGGCTGGCTCCCTTGCTCTCATATCTGGCTTGCTCGCTTGCTCTCATATCTGGCTCGCTCGCTTGCTCTCTTGTCTGGCTTGCTCTCTTATCTGGCTCGCTCGCTCTCATATCTGGCTCGCTCGCTTGCTCTCTTATCTTGCTCGCTCTCTTATCTGGCTCGCTCGCTCTCATATCTGGCTGGCTTGCTTGCTCTCATATCTGGCTCGCTCGCTTGCTCTCATATCTGGCTAGTTCGCTTGCTCTCTTGTCTTGCTCGCTGTCTTATCTGGCTCGCTCGCTCTCATATCAGGCTGGCTCCCTTGCTCTCATATCTGGCTTGCTCGCTTGCTCTCATATCTGGCTTGCTCGCTTGCTCTCATATCTGGCTTGCTCGCTTGCTCTCATGTTTGGCTCGCTCGCTCTCATATCTGACTTTCTTGCTTGCTCTCTTGTCTGGTTCGCTCTCTTATCTGGCTCGCTCTCATATCTGGCTAGCTCGCTTGCTCTCTTGTCTTGCTCACTCTTATCTGGCTTGCTCGCTCTCATATCTGGCTGGCTCGCTTGCTCTCATATCTGGCTCGCTCGCTTGCTCTCTTGTCTGGCTCGCTCTCTTATCTGGCTCGCTCGCATATCTTTCTCGCTCGCTCTCAAATCTGGCTCGCTCGCTTGCTCTCATATCTGGCTAGTTCGCTTGCTCTCTTGTCTTGCTCGCTCTCTTATCTGTCTCGCTCTCACATCTGGCTTGCTCGCTTGCTCTCATATCTGGCTCGCACGCTTGCTCTCTTGTCTGGCTCGCTCTCTTATCTGGCTTGCTCGCTAGCATATCTGGCTCGCTCGCTTGCTCTCTTGTTTGGCTTGCTCTCTTATCTGGCTCGCTTGCTCTCATATCTGGCTCGCTCGCTTGATCTCATGTCTGGCTCGCTCGCTCTCATATCTGGCTCGCTCGATTGCTCTCATGTCTGGCTCGCTCGCTCTAATATCTGGCTTTCTCGCTTGCTCTCTTGTCTGGTTTGCTATCTTATCTGGCTCGCTCTCATATCTGGCTTGCTCGCTTGCTCTCATATCTGGCTCGCTCACTTGCTCTCTTGTCTGGCTCGCTCTCTTATCTGGCTCACTCGCATATCTGGCTCGCTCGCTCTCATATCTGGCTTGCTCGCTTGCTCTCATATCTGGCTCGCTCGCTTGCTCTCAAATCTGGCTCGCTCGCTTGCTCTCATATCTGGCTAGCTCGCTTGCTCTCTTGTCTTGCTCTCTCTCTTATCTGACTCGCTCGCTCTCATATCTGGCTGGCTTGCTTGCTCTCATATCTGGCTCGCTCGCTTGCTCTCTTGTCTGGCTCGCTTTCTTATCTGGCTTGCTCGCTAGAATATCTGGCTCGCACGCTTGCTCTCTTGTCTGGCTTGCTCTCTTATCTGGCTCGCTCGCATATCTGGCTAGCTCGCTCTCACATCTGGCTGGCTCGCTTGCTCTCATTTCTGGCTGGCTCGCTTGCTCTCATTTCTGGCTTGCTCGCTTGCTCTCATATCTGGCTCGCTCGCTTGCTCTCATATCTGGCACGCTCGCTTGCTCTCTTGTCTGGCTCGCTCTCATATCTGGCTAGCTCGCTTGCTCTCTTGTCTTGCTCGCTCTCTTATCTGGCTCGCTCGCTCTCATATCTGGCTGGCTCGCTTGCTCTCATATCTGGCTCGCTCGCTTGCTCTCATATCTGGCTCGCTCGCTTGCTCTCATGTCTGGCTCGCTCTCATATCTGGATCGCTCGCTTGCTCTCATATCTGGCTCGCTCGCTTGCTTAATTGTCTGGCTCGCTCTCTTATCTGCCTCGCTCTCTCTCACATCTGGCTTGCTCGCTTGCTCTCATATCTGGCTCGCTCGCTTGCTCTCATATCTGGCTCTCTCGCTTGCTCTCTTGTCTGGCTCGCTCGCATATCTGGCTCGCTCGCTTGCTCTCTTGTCTTGCTCGCTCTCTTATCTGGCTCGCTCGCTCTCATATCTGGCTGGCTCGCTTGCTCTCATATCTGGCTCGCTCGCTTGCTCTCATATCTGGCTCTCTCGCTCTCATGTCTGGCTTGCTCTCATATCTGGATCGCTCGCTTGCTCTAATATCTGGCTCTCTCGCTTGCTTAATTGTCTGGCTCGCTCTCTTATCTGCCTCGCTCTCTCTCACATCTGGCTTGCTCGCTTGCTCTCATATCTGGCTCGCTCGCTTGCTCTCTTGTCTGGCTCGCTCTCTTATCTGGCTTGCTCGCATATTTGGCTCGCTCGCTCTCACATCTGACTGGCTTGCTTGCTCTCATACCTGGCTCGCTCGCTTGCTCTCATATCTGGCTCGCTCGCTCTCATGTCTGGCTCGCTCTCATATCTGGATCGCTCGCTTGCTCTCATATCTGGCTCGCTTGCTTAATTGTCTGGCTCGCTCTCTTATCTGCCTCGCTCTCTCTCACATCTGGCTTGCTCGATTGCTCTCATATCTGGCTCGCTCGCTTGCTCTCTTGTCTGGGTCGCTCTCTTATCTGGCTTGCGCTTATATCTGGCTTGCTAGCTTGCTCTCATATCTGACTCGCTCGCTTGCTCTCTTGTCTGTCTCGCTCTATTTTATGGCTCGCTCACGTATCTGGCTCGCTCGCTCTCAAATCTGGCTCGCTCGCTTGCTCTCATATCTGGCTTGCTCGCTTGCTCTCATATCCGGCTCGCTCGCTTGCTCTCATATCTGGCTCGCTCGCTTGCTCTCTTGTCTGGCTCGCTCTCTTATCTGGCTCGCTCGCATATCTGGCTCGCTCGCTCTCAAATCTGGCTCGCTCGCTTGCTCTCATATCTGGCTAGTTCGCTTGCTCTCTTGTCTTGCTCGCTCTCTTATCTGGCTCGCTCGCTCTCATATCTGGCTCGCTCGCTTGCTCTCTTGTCTGGCTCGCTCTCTTATCTGGCTTGCTCGCTAGCATATCTGGCTCGCTCGCTTGCTATCTTGTCTGGCTTGCTCTCTTATCTGGCTCGCTCGCTCTCATATCTGGCTCGCTCGCTTGCTCTCATGTCTGGCTCGCTCGCTCTTATATCTGGCTCGCTCGCTTGCTCTCATGTCTGGCTTTCTCGCTTGCTCTCTTGTCTGGTTCGCTCTCTTATCTGGCTCGCTCTCATATCTGGCTTTCTCGCTTGCTCTCATATCTGGCTCGCTCGCTTGCTTTCTTGTCTGGCTCGCTCGCATATCTGGCTCGCTCGCTCTCACATCTGGCTGGCTCGCTTTCTCTCATATCTGGCTCGCTCGCTCTCATATCTGGCTCGCTCGCTTGCTCTCTCTTCTTGCTCGCTCTCTTATCTGGCTCGCTCGCTCTCATATCTGGCTGGCTCCTTGCTCTCATATCTGGCTCGCTCGCTTGCTCTTGTCTGGCTCGCTCTCTTATCTGGCTTGCTCGCTAGAATATCTGGCCCGCACGCTTGCTCTCTTGTCTGGCTTGCTCTCTTATCTGGCTCGCTCGCTCTCATATCTGGCTCGCTCGCTTGCTCTCATGTCTGGCTCGCTCGCTCTCATATCTGGCTTTCTCGCTTGCTCTCTTGTCTGGCTCGCTCTCTTATCTGGCTCGCTCGCATATCTGGCTAGCTCGCTCTCACATCTGGCTGGCTCGCTTGCTCTCATTTTTGGCTGGCTCGCTTGCTCTCATTTCTGGCTCGCTCGCTTGCTCTCATATCTGGCTCGCTCGCTTGCTCTCATATCTGGCTCGCTCGCTTGCTCTCTTGTCTGGCTCGCTCTCATATCTGGCTAGCTCGCTTTCTCTCTTGTCTTGCTCGCTCTCTTATCTGGCTGGCTCGCTTGCTCTCATATCTGGCTGGCTCGCTTGCTTTCATATCTGGCTGGCTCGCTCTCATGTCTGGCTCGCTCTCATATCTGGATCCCTCGCTTGCTCTCATATCTGACTCGCTCGCTTGCTTAATTGTCTGGCTCGCTCTCTTATCTGCCTCGCTCTCTCTCAAATCTGGCTTGCTCGCTTGCTCTCATATCTGGCTCGCTTGCTCTCTTGTTTGGCTCGCTCTCTTATCTGGCTCGCTCGCATATCTGGCTCGCTCGCTCTCACATCTGGCTGGCTTGCTTGCTCTCATATCTGGCTAGCTCGCTTGCTCTCATATTTGGCTCGCTCGCATGCTCTCTTGTCTGGCTCGCTCTCTTATCTGGCTCGCTCGCATATCTGGCTCACTCGCTCTCACATCGTGCTGGCTCGCTTGCTCTCATATCTGGCATGCTCGCTTGCTCTCTTGTCTGTCTCGCTCTCTTTTATGGCTCGCTCGCTCTCAAATCTGGCTCGCTCGCTTGCTCTCATATATGGCTTGCTCGCTTGCTCTCATATCCGGCTCGCTCGCTTGCTCTCATATCTGGCTCGCTCGCTTGCTCTCTTGTCTGGCTCGCTCTCTTATCTGGCTCGCTCGCATGTCTTTCTCGCTCGCTCTCAAATCTGGCTCGCTCGCTTGCTCTCATATCTGGCTAGATCGCTTGCTCTCTTGTCTTGCTCGCTCTCTTATCTGGCTCGCCCGCTCTCATATCTGGCTGGCTCGCTTACTCTCATATCTGGCTCGCTCGCTTGCTCTCTTGTCTGGCTCGCTTTCTTATCTGGCTTGCTCGCTAGCATATCTGGCTCGCACGCTTGCTCTCTTGTCTGGCTTGCTCTCTTATCTGGCTCGCTCAGTCTCATATCTGGCTCACTCGCTTGCTCTCATGTCTGGCTCGCTTGCTCTCATATCTGGCTTTCTCGCTTGCTCTCTTGTCTGGCTCGCTCTCTTATCTGGCTCGCTCTCTTATCTGGCTCGCTCGCATATCTGGCTCGCTCGCTCTCACATCTGGCTGGCTCACTTGCTCTCATTTCTGGCTGGCTCGCTTGCTCTCATTTCTGGCTCGCTCGCTTGCTCTCATATCTGGCTCGCTCGCTTTCTCTCTTGTCTGGCTCGCTCTCATATCTGGCTAGCTCGCTTGCTCTCTTGTCTTGCTCACTCTTATCTGGCTCGCTCGCTCTCATATCTGGCTGGCTCGCTTGCTCTCATATCTGGGTCGCTCGCTTACTCGCATATCTGGCTCGCTCGTTCTCATGTCTGGCTCGCTCTCATATCTGGATCACTCGCTTGCTCTCATATCTGGCTCGCTCGCTTGCTTAATTGTCTGGCTCGCTCTCTTATCTGCCTCGCTCTCTCTCACATCTGGCTTGCTCGCTTGCTCTCATATCTGGCCTGGCTCGCTCGCTGCTCTCTTGTCTGGCTCGCTCTCTTATCTGGCTCGCTCGCATATCTTGCTCGCTCGCTTGCTCTCTTGTCTGACTTGCTCTCTTATCTGTCTCGCTCTCACATCTGGCTCGCTCGCTTGCTCTCATATCTAGCTCGCTCGCTCGCTCTCTTATCTGGCTTGCTCGCTAGCATATCTGGCTCGCACGCTTGCTCTCTTGTCTGGCTTGCTCTCTTATCTGGCTCGCTCGCTCTCATATCTGGCTCGCTCGCTTGCTCTCATGTCTGGCTCGCTCGCTCTCATATCTGACATTCTCGCTTGCTCTCTTGTCTGGTTCGCTCTCTTATGTGGCTCGCTCTCTTATCTGGCTTGCTCGCTTGCTCTCATATCTGGCTCGCTCGCTTGCTCTCTTGTCTGGCTCGCTCTCTTATCTGGCTTGCTCGCTAGCATATCTGGCTCGCTCGCTTGCTCTCTTGTCTGACTTGCTCTCTTATCTGTCTCGCTCTCACATCTGGCTTGCTCGCTTGCTCTCATATCTGGCTCGCTCGCTTGCTCTCTTGTCTGGCTCGCTCTCTTATCTGGCTTGCTCGCTAGCATATCTGGCTCGCTCTCTTGATCTCATGTCTGGCTCGCTCGCTCTCATATCTGGCTCGCTCGCTCTCATATCTGGCTTTCTCGCTTGCTCTCTTGTCTGGTTTGCTCTCTTATATGGCTCGCTCTCATATCTGGCTCGCTCACTTGCTCTCTTGTCTGGCTCGCTCTCTTATCTGGCTCACTCGCATATCTGGCTCGCTCGCTCTCATATCTCGCTTGCTCGCTTGCTCTCATATCTGGATCGCTCGCTTGCTCTCAAATCTGGCTCGCTCGCTTGCTCTCATATCTGGCTAGCTCGCTTGCTCTCTTGTCTTGCTCGCTCTCTTATCTGGCTCGCTCGCTCTCATATCTGGCTGGCTTGCTTGCTCTCATATCTGGCTCGCTCGCTTGATCTCATATCTGGCTAGTTCGCTTGCTCTCTTGTCTTGCTCGCTCTCTTATCTGGCTCGCTCGCTCTCATATCTGGCTGGCTCGCTTGCTCTCATATCTGGCTTGCTCGCTTGCTCTCTTGTCTGGCTCGCTCTCTTATCTGGCTTGCTCGCTAGCATATCTGGCTCGCTTGCTCTCTTGTCTGGCTTGCTCTCTTATCTGGCTCGCTCGCTCTCATATCTGGCTCGCTCGCTTGCTCTCATGTCTGGCTCGCTCGCTCTCATATCTGGCTCGCTCGCTCTCATGTCTGGCTCGCTCGCTCTCATATCTGGCTTTCTCGCTTGCTCTCTTGTTTGGTTCGCTCTCTTATCTGGCTCGCTCTCATATCTGGCTTGCTCGCTTGCTCTCATATCTGGCTCGCTCGCTTGATTTCTTGTCTGGCTCGCTCGCATATTTGGCTCGCTCGCTCTCACATCTGGCTGGCTCGCTTGCTCTCATATCTGGCTTGCTCGCTTGCTCTCTTGTCAGGCTCGCTCTCTTATCTGGCTTGCTCGCTAGCATATCTGGCTCGCTCGCTTGCTCTCTTGTCTGACTTGCTCTCTTATCTGTCTCGCTCTCACATCTGGCTTGCTCGCTTGCTCTCATATCTGGCTCGCACGCTTGCTCTCTTCTCTGGCTCGCTCTCTTATCTGGCTTGCTCGCTAGCATATCTGGCTCGCTCGCTTGCTCTCTTGTCTGGCTTGCTCTCTTATCTGACTCGCTTGCTCTCATATCTGGCTCGCTCGCTTGATCTCATGTCTGGCTCACTCGCTCTCATATCTGGCTCGCTCGATTGCTCTCATGTCTGGCTCGCTCGCTCTCATAACTGGCTTTCTCGCTTGCTCTCTTGTCTGGTTTGCTCTCTTATCTGGCTCGCTCTCATATCTGGCTGGCTCGCTTGCTCTCATATCTGGCTTTCTCGCTTGCTCTCTTGTCTGGCTCGCTCTCTTATCTGGCTCGCTCTCTTATCTGGCTCGCTCGCATATCTGGCTCGCTCGCTCTCACATCTGGCTGGCTCACTTGCTCTCATTTCTGGCTGGCTCACTTGCTCTCATTTCTGGCTCGCTCGCTTGCTCTCATATCTGGCTCGCTCGCTTGCTCTCTTGTCTGGCTCGCTCTCATATCTGGCTAGCTCGCTTGCTCTCTTGTCTTGCTCACTCTTATCTGGCTCGCTCGCTCTCATATCTGGCTGGCTCGCTTGCTCTCATATCTGGGTCGCTCGCTTACTCGCATATCTGGCTCGCTCGTTCTCATGTCTGGCTCGCTCTCATATCTGGATCACTCGCTTGCTCTCATATCTGGCTCGCTCGCTTGCTTAATTGTCTGGCTCGCTCTCTTATCTGCCTCGCTCTCTCTCACATCTGGCTTGCTCGCTTGCTCTCATATCTGGCCTGGCTCGCTCGCTGCTCTCTTGTCTGGCTCGCTCTCTTATCTGGCTCGCTTGCATATCTTGCTCGCTCGCTTGCTCTCTTGTCTGACTTGCTCTCTTATCTGTCTCGCTCTCACATCTGGCTCGCTCGCTTGCTCTCATATCTAGCTCGCTCGCTCGCTCTCTTATCTGGCTTGCTCGCTAGCATATCTGGCTCGCACGCTTGCTCTCTTGTCTGGCTTGCTCTCTTATCTGGCTCGCTCGCTCTCATATCTGGCTCGCTCGCTTGCTCTCATGTCTGGCTCGCTCGCTCTCATATCTGACTTTCTCGCTTGCTCTCTTGTCTGGTTCGCTCTCTTATGTGGCTCGCTCTCTTATCTGGCTTGCTCGCTTGCTCTCATATCTGGCTCGCTCGCTTGCTCTCTTGTCTGGCTCGCTCTCTTATCTGGCTTGCTCGCTAGCATATCTGGCTCGCTCGCTTGCTCTCTTGTCTGACTTGCTCTCTTATCTGTCTCGCTCTCACATCTGGCTTGCTCGCTTGCTCTCATATCTGGCTCGCTCGCTTGCTCTCTTGTCTGGCTCGCTCTCTTATCTGGCTTGCTCGCTAGCATATCTGGCTCGCTCTCTTGATCTCATGTCTGGCTCGCTCGCTCTCATATCTGGCTCGCTCGATTGCTCTCATGTCTGGCTCGCTCGCTCTCATATCTGGCTTTCTCGCTTGCTCTCTTGTCTGGTTTGCTCTCTTATATGGCTCGCTCTCATATCTGGCTCGCTCACTTGCTCTCTTGTCTGGCTCGCTCTCTTATCTGGCTCACTCGCATATCTGGCTCGCTCGCTCTCATATCTGGCTTGCTCGCTTGCTCTCATATCTGGATCGCTCGCTTGCTCTCAAATCTGGCTCGCTCGCTTGCTCTCATATCTGGCTAGCTCGCTTGCTCTCTTGTCTTGCTCGCTCTCTTATCTGGCTCGCTCGCTCTCATATCTGGCTGGCTTGCTTGCTCTCATATCTGGCTCGCTCGCTTGATCTCATATCTGGCTAGTTCGCTTGCTCTCTTGTCTTGCTCGCTCTCTTATCTGGCTCGCTCGCTCTCATATCTGGCTGGCTCGCTTGCTCTCATATCTGGCTTGCTCGCTTGCTCTCTTGTCTGGCTCGCTCTCTTATCTGGCTTGCTCGCTAGCATATCTGGCTCGCTTGCTCTCTTGTCTGGCTTGCTCTCTTATCTGGCTCGCTCGCTCTCATATCTGGCTCGCTCGCTTGCTCTCATGTCTGGCTCGCTCGCTCTCATATCTGGCTCGCTCGCTCTCATGTCTGGCTCGCTCGCTCTCATATCTGGCTTTCTCGCTTGCTCTCTTGTTTGGTTCGCTCTCTTATCTGGCTCGCTCTCATATCTGGCTTGCTCGCTTGCTCTCATATCTGGCTCGCTCGCTTGCTTTCTTGTCTGGCTCGCTCGCATATCTGGCTCGCTCGCTCTCACTTCTGGCTGGCTCGCTTGCTCTCATATCTGGCTTGCTCGCTTGCTCTCTTGTCAGGCTCGCTCTCTTATCTGGCTTGCTCGCTAGCATATCTGGCTCGCTCGCTTGCTCTCTTGTCTGACTTGCT
Source organism: Hyla sarda (assembly GCF_029499605.1). Classification (NCBI taxonomy): domain Eukaryota; kingdom Metazoa; phylum Chordata; class Amphibia; order Anura; family Hylidae; genus Hyla; species Hyla sarda. The sequence goes on along the minus strand of NW_026610131.1, from coordinate 63,457 downwards.
CTCTTATCTGTCTCGCTCTCACATCTGGCTTGCTCGCTTGCTCTCATATCTGGCTCGCACGCTTGCTCTCTTGTCTGGCTCGCTCTCTTATCTGGCTTGCTCGCTAGCATATCTGGCTCGCTCGCTTGCTCTCTTGTCTGGCTTGCTCTCTTATCTGACTCGCTTGCTCTCATATCTGGCTCGCTCGCTTGATCTCATGTCTGGCTCACTCGCTCTCATATCTGGCTCGCTCGATTGCTCTCATGTCTGGCTCGCTCGCTCTCATAACTGGCTTTCTCGCTTGCTCTCTTGTCTGGTTTGCTCTCTTATCTGGCTCGCTCTCATATCTGGCTGGCTCGCTTGCTCTCATTTCTGGCTCGCTCGCTTGCTCTCATATCTGGCTTGCTCGCTTGCTCTCTTGTCTGGCTCGCTCTCATATCTGGCTAGCTCGCTTGCTCTCTTGTCTTGCTCACTCTTATCTGGCTCGCTCGCTCTCATATCTGGCTGGCTCGCTTGCTCTCATATCTGGGTCGCTCGCTTACTCGCATATCTGGCTCGCTCGTTCTCATGTCTGGCTCGCTCTCATATCTGGATCACTCGCTTGCTCTCATATCTGGCTCGCTCGCTTGCTTAATTGTCTGGCTCGCTCTCTTATCTGCCTCGCTCTCTCTCACATCTGGCTTGCTCGCTTGCTCTCATATCTGGCCTGGCTCGCTCGCTGCTCTCTTGTCTGGCTCGCTCTCTTATCTGGCTCGCTCGCATATCTTGCTCGCTCGCTTGCTCTCTTGTCTGACTTGCTCTCTTATCTGTCTCGCTCTCACATCTGGCTCGCTCGCTTGCTCTCATATCTAGCTCGCTCGCTCGCTCTCTTATCTGGCTTGCTCGCTAGCATATCTGGCTCGCACGCTTGCTCTCTTGTCTGGCTTGCTCTCTTATCTGGCTCGCTCGCTCTCATATCTGGCTCGCTCGCTTGCTCTCATGTCTGGCTCGCTCGCTCTCATATCTGACTTTCTCGCTTGCTCTCTTGTCTGGTTCGCTCTCTTATGTGGCTCGCTCTCTTATCTGGCTTGCTCGCTTGCTCTCATATCTGGCTCGCTCGCTTGCTCTCTTGTCTGGCTCGCTCTCTTATCTGGCTTGCTCGCTAGCATATCTGGCTCGCTCGCTTGCTCTCTTGTCTGACTTGCTCTCTTATCTGTCTCGCTCTCACATCTGGCTTGCTCGCTTGCTCTCATATCTGGCTCGCTCGCTTGCTCTCTTGTCTGGCTCGCTCTCTTATCTGGCTTGCTCGCTAGCATATCTGGCTCGCTCTCTTGATCTCATGTCTGGCTCGCTCGCTCTCATATCTGGCTCGCTCGATTGCTCTCATGTCTGGCTCGCTCGCTCTCATATCTGGCTTTCTCGCTTGCTCTCTTGTCTGGTTTGCTCTCTTATCTGGCTCGCTCTCATATCTGGCTCGCTCACTTGCTCTCTTGTCTGGCTCGCTCTCTTATCTGGCTCACTCGCATATCTGGCTCGCTCGCTCTCATATCTGGCTTGCTCGCTTGCTCTCATATCTGGATCGCTCGCTTGCTCTCAAATCTGGCTCGCTCGCTTGCTCTCATATCTGGCTAGCTCGCTTGCTCTCTTGTCTTGCTCGCTCTCTTATCTGGCTCGCTCGCTCTCATATCTGGCTGGCTTGCTTGCTCTCATATCTGGCTCGCTCGCTTGATCTCATATCTGGCTAGTTCGCTTGCTCTCTTGTCTTGCTCGCTCTCTTATCTGGCTCGCTCGCTCTCATATCTGGCTGGCTCGCTTGCTCTCATATCTGGCTTGCTCGCTTGCTCTCTTGTCTGGCTCGCTCTCTTATCTGGCTTGCTCGCTAGCATATCTGGCTCGCTTGCTCTCTTGTCTGGCTTGCTCTCTTATCTGGCTCGCTCGCTCTCATATCTGGCTCGCTCGCTTGCTCTCATGTCTGGCTCGCTCGCTCTCATATCTGGCTCGCTCGCTCTCATGTCTGGCTCGCTCGCTCTCATATCTGGCTTTCTCGCTTGCTCTCTTGTTTGGTTCGCTCTCATATCTGGCTCGCTCTCATATCTGGCTTGCTCGCTTGCTCTCATATCTGGCTCGCTCGCTTGCTTTCTTGTCTGGCTCGCTCGCATATCTGGCTCGCTCGCTCTCACATCTGGCTGGCTCGCTTGCTCTCATATCTGGCTTGCTCGCTTGCTCTCTTGTCAGGCTCGCTCTCTTATCTGGCTTGCTCGCTAGCATATCTGGCTCGCTCGCTTGCTCTCTTGTCTGACTTGCTCTCTTATCTGTCTCGCTCTCACATCTGGCTTGCTCGCTTGCTCTCATATCTGGCTCGCACGCTTGCTCTCTTGTCTGGCTCGCTCTCTTATCTGGCTTGCTCGCTAGCATATCTGGCTCGCTCGCTTGCTCTCTTGTCTGGCTTGCTCTCTTATCTGACTCGCTTGCTCTCATATCTGGCTCGCTCGCTTGATCTCATGTCTGGCTCACTCGCTCTCATATCTGGCTTTCTCGCTTGCTCTCTTGTCTGGTTTGCTCTCTTATCTGGCTCGCTCTCATATCTGGCTTGCTCGCTTGCTCTCATATCTGGCTCGCTCACTTGCTCTCTTGTCTGGCTCGCTCTCTTATCTGGCTCGCTCACTCTCATATCTGGCTGGCTCGCTTGCTCTCATATCTGGCTTGCTCGCTTGCTCTCTTGTCTGGCTCGCTCTCTTATCTGGCTTGCTCGCTAGCATATCTGGCTCGCTCGCTTGCTCTCTTGTCTGGCTTGCTCTCTTATCTGGCTCGCTCGCTCTCATATCTGGCTCGCTCGCTTGCTCTCATATCTGGCTCGCTCACTTGCTCTCTTGTCTGGCTCGCTCTCTTATCTGGCTCGCTCACTCTCATATCTGGCTGGCTCGCTTGCTCTCATATCTGGCTTGCTCGCTTGCTCTCTTGTCTGGCTCGCTCTCTTATCTGGCTTGCTCGCTAGCATATCTGGCTCGCTCGCTTGCTCTCTTGTCTGGCTTGCTCTCTTATCTGGCTCACTCGCTCTCATATCTGGCTTTCTCGCTTGCTCTCTTGTCTGGTTTGCTCTCTTATCTGGCTCGCTCTCATATCTGGCTTGCTCGCTTGCTCTCATATCTGGCTCGCTCACTTGCTCTCTTGTCTGGCTCGCTCTCTTATCTGGCTCGCTCACTCTCATATCTGGCTGGCTCGCTTGCTCTCATATCTGGCTTGCTCGCTTGCTCTCTTGTCTGGCTCGCTCTCTTATCTGGCTTGCTCGCTAGCATATCTGGCTCGCTCGCTTGCTCTCTTGTCTGGCTTGCTCTCTTATCTGGCTCGCTCGCTCTCAAATCTGGCTCGCTCGCTTGCTCTCTTGTCTGGCTCGCTCGCTCTCATATCTGACTTTCTCGCTTGCTCTCTTGTCTGGTTCGCTCTCTTATCTGGCTCGCTCTCATATCTGGCTTGCTCGCTTGCTCTCATATCTGGCTCGCTCGTTTGCTCTCTTGTCTGGCTCGCTCTCTTATCTGGCTTGCTCGCTAGCATATCTGGCTCGCTCGCTTGCTCTCTTGTCTGACTTGCTCTCTTATCTGTCTCGCTCTCACATCTGGCTTGCTCGCTTGCTCTCATATCTGGCTCGCTCGCTTGCTCTCTTGTCTGTCTCGCTCTCTTATCTGGCTTGCTCGCTAGCATATCTGGCTCGCTCGCTTGCTCTCTTGTCTGGCTTGCTCTCTTATCTGGCTCGCTTGCTCTCATATCTGGCTCGCTCGCTTGATCTCATGTCTGGCTCGCTCGCTCTCATATCTGGCTCGCTCGATTGCTCTCATATCTGGCTCGCTCGCTCTCATATCTGGCTTTCTCGCTTGCTCTCTTGTCTGGTTTGTTCTCTTATCTGGCTCGCTCTCATATCTGGCTCGCTCACTTGCTCTCTTGTCTGGCTCGCTCTCTTATCTGGCTCACTCGCATATCTGGCTCGCTCGCTCTCATATCTGGCTTGCTCGCTTGCTCTCATATCTGGCTCGCTCGCTTGCTCTCAAATCTGGCTCGCTCGCTTGCTCTCATATCTGGCTAGCTCGCTTGCTCTCTTGTCTTGCTCGCTCTCTTATCTGGCTCGCTCGCTCTCATATCTGGCTGGCTTGCTTGCTCTCATATCTTGCTCGCTCGCTTGCTCTCATATCTGGCTAGTTCGCATATCTGGCTCGCTCGCTCTCATATCTGGCTTGCTCGCTTGCTCTCTTGTCTGGCTTGCTCTCTTATCTGGCTCGCTCGCTCTCATATCTGGCTCGCTCACTTGCTCTCTTGTCTGGCTCGCTCTCTTATCTGGCTCACTCGCATATCTGGCTCGCTCGCTCTCATATCTGGCTTGCTCGCTTGCTCTCATATCTGGATCGCTCGCTTGCTCTCAAATCTGGCTCGCTCGCTTGCTCTCATATCTGGCTAGCTCGCTTGCTCTCTTGTCTTGCTCACTCTCTTCTCTGGCTCGCTCGCTCTCATATCTGGCTGGCTCGCTCGCTCTCATATCTGGCTGGCTCGCTTGCTCTCATATCTGGCTTGCTCGCTTGCTCTCTTGTCTGGCTCGCTCTCTTATCTGGCTTGCTCGCTAGCATATCTGGCTCGCTCGCTTGCTCTCTTGTCTGGCTTGCTCTCTTATCTGGCTCGCTCGCACTCATATCTGGCTCGCTCGCTTGCTCTCTTGTCTGGCTCGCTCTCTTATCTTGCTCGCTCTCATATCTGGCTTGCTAGCTTGCTCTCATATCTGGCTTGCTCGCTTTCTCTCTTGTCTGTCTCGCTCTCTTTTATGGCTCGCTCACATATCTGGCTTGCTCGCTCTCAAATCTGGCTCGCTCGCTCTCAAATCTGGCTCGCTCGCTTGCTCTCATATATGGCTTGCTCGCTTGCTCTCATATCCGGCTCGCTCGCTTGCTCTCATATCTGGCTCGCATGCTTGCTCTCTTGTCTGGCTCGCTCTCTTATCTGGCTCGCTAGCTAGCATATCTGGCTCGCTCGCTTGCTCTCTTGTCTGGCTTGCTCTCTTATCAGGCTCCCTCACTCTCATATTTTGCTCGCTCGCTTGCTCTCATGTCTGGCACGCTCACCCTCATATCTGGCTTGCTCGCTTGCTCGCATGTTTGGCTTGCTCCCTCTCATATTTGGTTCGCTCGCTTGCTCTCATGTCTGGCTCACTCGCTCTCATATCTGGCTCGCTCGCATATCTTTCTCGCTCGCTCTCAAATCTGGCTCGCTCGCTTGCTCTCATATCTGGCTAGTTCGCTTGCTCTCTTGTCTTGCTCGCTCTCTTATCTGGCTCGCCCGCTCGCATATCTGGCTCGCTCGCTCTCACATCTGGCTGGCTCACTTGCTCTCATTTCTGGCTGGCTCGCTTGCTCTCATTTCTGGCTCGCTCGCTTGCTCTCATATCTGGCTCGCTCGCTTGCTCTCTTGTCTGGCTCGCTCTCATATCTGGCTAGCTCGCTTGCTCTCTTGTCTTGCTCACTCTTATCTGGCTCGCTCGCTCTCATATCTGGCTGGCTCGCTTGCTCTCATATCTGGCTCGCTCGCTTGCTCTCATATCTGGCTCGCTCGCTCTCATGTCTGGCTCGCTCTCATATCTGGATCACTCGCTTGCTCTCATATCTGGCTCGCTCGCTTGCTTAATTGTCTGGCTCGCTCTCTTATCTGCCTCGCTCTCTCTCACATCTGGCTTGCTCGCTTGCTCTCATATCTGGCCTGGCTCGCTCGCTGCTCTCTTGTCTGGCTCGCTCTCTTATCTGGCTCGCTCGCATATCTTGCTCGCTCGCTTGCTCTCTTGTCTGACTTGCTCTCTTATCTGTCTCGCTCTCACATCTGGCTCGCTCGCTTGCTCTCATATCTAGCTCGCTCGCTCGCTCTCTTATCTGGCTTGCTCGCTAGCATATCTGGCTCGCTCGCTTGCTCTCTTGTCTGGCTTGCTCTCTTATCTGGCTCGCTCGTTCTCATATCTGGCTCGCTCGCTTGCTCTCATGTCTGGCTCGCTCGCTCTCATATCTGACTTTCTCGCTTGCTCTCTTGTCTGGTTCGCTCTCTTATGTGGCTCGCTCTCATATCTGGCTTGCTCACTTGCTCTCATATCTGGCTCGCTCGCTTGCTCTCTTGTCTGGCTCGCTCTCTTATCTGGCTTGCTCGCTAGCATATCTGGCTCACTCGCTTGCTCTCTTGTCTGACTTGCTCTCTTATCTGGCTCGCTTGCTCTCATATCTGGCTCGCTCTCTTGATCTCATGTCTGGCTCTCTCGCTCTCATATCTGGCTCGCTCGCTTGCTCTCATGTCTGGCTCGCTCGCTCTCATATCTGGCTTTCCCGCTTGCTCTCTTGTCTGGTTTGCTCTCTTATCTGGCTCGCTCTCATATTTTGCTCGCTCGCTTGCTCTCATGTCTGGCACGCTCACCCTCATATCTGGCTTGCTCGCTTGCTCTCATGTTTGGCTTGCTCCCTCTCATATTTGGTTCGCTCGCTTGCTCTCATGTCTGGCTCGCTTGCTCTCATATCTGGCTTTCTCGCTTGCTCTCTTGTCTGGCTCGCTCTCTTATCTGGCTCGCTCTCTTATCTGGCTCGCTCGCATATCTGGCTCGCTCGCTCTCACATCTGGCTGGCTCACTTGCTCTCATTTCTGGCTGGCTCGCTTGCTCTCATTTCTGGCTCGCTCGCTTGCTCTCATATCTGGCTCGCTCGCTTGCTCTCTTGTCTGGCTCGCTCTCATATCTGGCTGGCTCGCTTGCTCTCATATCTGGCTCGCTCGCTTGCTCTCATATCTGGCTCGCTCGCTCTCATGTCTGGCTCGCTCTCATATCTGGATCACTCGCTTGCTCTCATATCTGGCTCGCTCGCTTGCTTAATTGTCTGGCTCGCTCTCTTATCTGCCTCGCTCTCTCTCACATCTGGCTTGCTCGCTTGCTCTCATATCTGGCCTGGCTCGCTCACTGCTCTCTTGTCTGGCTCGCTCTCTTATCTGGCTCGCTCGCATATCTTGCTCGCTCGCTTGCTCTCTTGTCTGACTTGCTCTCTTATCTGTCTCGCTCTCACATCTGGCTCGCTCGCTTGCTCTCATATCTAGCTCGCTCGCTCGCTCTCTTATCTGGCTTGCTCGCTAGCATATCTGGCTCGCTCGCTTGCTCTCTTGTCTGGCTTGCTCTCTTATCTGGCTCGCTCGTTCTCATATCTGGCTCGCTCGCTTGCTCTCATGTCTGGCTCGCTCGCTCTCATATCTGACTTTCTCGCTTGCTCTCTTGTCTGGTTCGCTCTCTTATGTGGCTCGCTCTCATATCTGGCTTGCTCGCTTGCTCTCATATCTGGCTCGCTCGCTTGCTCTCTTGTCTGGCTCGCTCTCTTATCTGGCTTGCTCGCTAGCATATCTGGCTCACTCGCTTGCTCTCTTGTCTGACTTGCTCTCTTATCTGGCTCGCTTGCTCTCATATCTGGCTCGCTCTCTTGATCTCATGTCTGGCTCTCTCGCTCTCATATCTGGCTCGCTCGCTTGCTCTCATGTCTGGCTCGCTCGCTCTCATATCTGGCTTTCTCGCTTGCTCTCTTGTCTGGTTTGCTCTCTTATCTGGCTCGCTCTCATATTTTGCTCGCTCGCTTGCTCTCATGTCTGGCACGCTCACCCTCATATCTGGCTTGCTCGCTTGCTCTCATGTTTGGCTTGCTCCCTCTCATATTTGGTTCGCTCGCTTGCTCTCATGTCTGGCTCACTCGCTCTCATATCTGGCTCGCTCGCATATCTTTCTCGCTCGCTCTCAAATCTGGCTCGCTCGCTTGCTCTCATATCTGGCTAGTTCGCTTGCTCTCTTGTCTTGCTCGCTCTCTTATCTGGCTCGCCCGCTCTCATATCTGGCTGGCTCGCTTACTCTCATATCTGGCTCGCTCTCTTGCTCTCTTGTCTGGCTCGCTCTCTTATCTGGCTTGCTCGCTAGCATATCTGGCTCGCACGCTTGCTCTCTTGTCTGGCTTGCTCTCTTATCTGGCTCGCTCAGTCTCATATCTGGCTCGTTCGTTTGCTCTCATGTCTGGCTCGCTTGCTCTCATATCTGGCTTTCTCGCTTGCTCTCTTGTCTGGCTCGCTCTCTTATCTGGCTCGCTCTCTTATCTGGCTCGCTCGCATATCTGGCTCGCTCGCTTGCTCTCTTGTCTGGCTCGCTCTCTTATCTGGCTTGCTCGCTAGCATATCTGGCTCACTCGCTTGCTCTCTTGTCTGACTTGCTCTCTTATCTGGCTCGCTTGCTCTCATATCTGGCTCGCTCTCTTGATCTCATGTCTGGCTCTCTCGCTCTCATATCTGGCTCGCTCGCTTGCTCTCATGTCTGGCTCGCTCGCTCTCATATCTGGCTTTCTCGCTTGCTCTCTTGTCTGGTTTGCTCTCTTATCTGGCTCGCTCTCATATTTTGCTCGCTCGCTTGCTCTCATGTCTGGCACGCTCACCCTCATATCTGGCTTGCTCGCTTGCTCTCATGTTTGGCTTGCTCCCTCTCATATTTGGTTCGCTCGCTTGCTCTAATGTCTGGCTCACTCGCTCTCATATCTGGCTCGCTCGCATATCTTTCTCGCTCGCTCTCAAATCTGGCTCGCTTGCTCTCATATCTGGCTCTCTCGCTTGCTCTCTTGTCTGGCTCGCTCGCATATCTGGCTCGCTTGCTCTCTTGTCTTGCTCGCTCTCTTATCTGGCTCGCTCGCTCTCATATCTGGCTGGCTCGCTTGCTCTCATATCTGGCTCGCTCGCTTGCTCTCATATCTGGCTCTCTCGCTCTCATGTCTGGCTTGCTCTCATATCTGGATCGCTCGCTTGCTCTAATATCTGGCTCTCTCGCTTGCTTAATTGTCTGGCTCGCTCTCTTATCTGCCTCGCTCTCTCTCACATCTGGCTTGCTCGCTTGCTCTCATATCTGGCTCGCTCGCTTGCTCTCTTGTCTGGCTCGCTCTCTTATCTGGCTTGCTCGCATATCTTTCTCGCTCGCTCTCAAATCTGGCTCGCTCGCTTGCTCTCATATCTGGCTCTCTCGCTTGCTCTCTTGTCTGGCTCGCTCGCATATCTGGCTCGCTCGCTTGCTCTCTTGTCTTGCTCGCTCTCTTATCTGGCTCGCTCGCTCTCATATCTGGCTGGCTCGCTTGCTCTCATATCTGGCTCGCTCGCTTGCTCTCATATCTGGCTCTCTCGCTCTCATGTCTGGCTTGCTCTCATATCTGGATCGCTCGCTTGCTCTAATATCTGGCTCTCTCGCTTGCTTAATTGTCTGGCTCGCTCTCTTATCTGCCTCGCTCTCTCTCACATCTGACTGGCTTGCTTGCTCTCATACCTGGCTCGCTCGCTTGCTCTCATATCTGGCTCGCTCGCTTGCTCTCTTGTCTGGCTCGCTCTCATATCTGGCTAGCTCGCTTGCTCTCTTGTCTTGCTCACTCTTATCTGGCTCGCTCGCTCTCATATCTGGTTGGCTCGCTTGCTCTCATATCTGGCTCGCTCGCTTGCTCTCATATCTGGCTCGCTCGCTCTCATGTCTGGGTCGCTCTCATATCTGGATCACTCGCTTGCTCTCATATCTGGCTCGCTCGCTTGCTTAATTGTCTGGCTCGCTCTCTTATCTGCCTCGCTCTCTCTCACATCTGGCTTGCTCGCTTGCTCTCATATCTGGCCTGGCTCGCTCGCTGCTCTCTTGTCTGGCTCGCTCTCTTATCTGGCTCGCTCGCATATCTTGCTCGCTCGCTTGCTCTCTTGTCTGACTTGCTCTCTTATCTGTCTCGCTCTCACATCTGGCTCGCTCGCTTGCTCTCATATCTAGCTCGCTCGCTCGCTCTCTTATCTGGCTTGCTCGCTAGCATATCTGGCTCGCTCGCTTGCTCTCATGTCTGGCTCGCTCGCTCTCATATCTGACTTTCTCGCTTGCTCTCTTGTCTGGTTCGCTCTCTTATGTGGCTCGCTCTCATATCTGGCTCGCTCTCATATCTGGATCGCTCGCTTGCTCTCATATCTGGCTCGCTTGCTTAATTGTCTGGCTCGCTCTCTTATCTGCCTCGCTCTCTCTCACATCTGGCTTGCTCGCTTGCTCTCATATCTGGCTCGCTCGCTTGCTCTCTTGTCTGGGTCGCTCTCTTATCTGGCTTGCGCTTATATCTGGCTTGCTAGCTTGCTCTCATATCTGACTCGCTCGCTTGCTCTCTTGTCTGTCTCGCTCTATTTTATGGCTCGCTCACATATCTGGCTCGCTCGCTCTCAAATCTGGCTCGCTCGCTTGCTCTCATATCTGGCTTGCTCGCTTGCTCTCATATCCGGCTCGCTCGCTTGCTCTCATATCTGGCTCGCTCGCTTGCTCTCTTGTCTGGCTCGCTCTCTTATCTGGCTCGCTCGCATATCTGGCTCGCTCGCTCTCAAATCTGGCTCGCTCGCTTGCTCTCATATCTGGCTAGTTCGCTTGCTCTCTTGTCTTGCTCGCTCTCTTATCTGGCTCGCTCGCTCTCATATCTGGCTGGCTCGCTTGCTCTCATATCTTGCTCGCTCGCTTGCTCTCTTGTCTGGCTCGCTCTCTTATCTGGCTTGCTCGCTAGCATATCTGGCTCGCTCGCTTGCTATCTTGTCTGGCTTGCTCTCTTATCTGGCTCGCTCGCTCTCATATCTGGCTCGCTCGCTTGCTCTCATGTCTGGCTCGCTCGCTCTCATATCTGGCTCGCTCGCTTGCTCTCATGTCTGTCTTTCTCGCTTGCTCTCTTGTCTGGTTCGCTCTCTTATCTGGCTCGCTCTCATATCTGGCTTTCTCGCTTGCTCTCATATCTGGCTCGCTCGCTTGCTTTCTTGTCTGGCTCGCTCGCATATCTGGCTCGCTCGCTCTCACATCTGGCTGGCTCGCTTGCTCTCATATCTGGCTCGCTCGCTCTCATATCTGGCTCGCTCGCTTGCTCTCTCTTCTTGCTCGCTCTCTTATCTGGCTCGCTCGCTCTCATATCTGGCTGGCTCGCTTGCTCTCATATCTGGCTCGCTCGCTTGCTCTTGTCTGGCTCGCTCTCTTATCTGGCTTGCTCGCTAGAATATCTGGCCCGCACGCTTGCTCTCTTGTCTGGCTTGCTCTCTTATCTGGCTGGCTCGCTCTCATATCTGGCTCGCTCGCTTGCTCTCATGTCTGGCTCGCTCGCTCTCATATCTGGCTTTCTCGCTTGCTCTCTTGTCTGGCTCGCTCTCTTATCTGGCTCGCTCGCATATCTGGCTAGCTCGCTCTCACATCTGGCTGGCTCGCTTGCTCTCATTTCTGGCTGGCTCGCTTGCTCTCATTTCTGGCTCGCTCGCTTGCTCTCATATCTGGCTCGCTCGCTTGCTCTCATATCTGGCTCGCTCGCTTGCTCTCTTGTCTGGCTCGCTCTCATATCTGGCTAGCTCACTTTCTCTCTTGTCTTGCTCGCTCTCTTATCTGGCTCGCTCGCTCTCTTATCTGGCTGGCTCGCTTGCTCTCATATCTGGCTGGCTCGCTTGCTTTCATATCTGGCTGGCTCACTCTCATGTCTGGCTCGCTCTCATATCTGGATCGCTCGCTTGCTCTCATATCTGACTCGCTCGCTTGCTTAATTGTCTGGCTCGCTCTCTTATCTGCCTCGCTCTCTCTCAAATCTGGCTTGCTCGCTTGCTCTCATATCTGGCTCGCTTGCTCTCTTGTTTGGCTCGCTCTCTTATCTGGCTCGCTCGCATATCTGGCTCGCTCGCTCTCACATCTGGCTTGCTTGCTCTCATATCTGGCTAGCTCGCTTGCTCTCATATCTGGCTCGCTCGCATGCTCTCTTGTCTGGCTCGCTCTCTTATCTGGCTCGCTCGCATATCTGGCTCGCTCACTCTCACATCCTGCTGGCTCGCTTGCTCTCATATCTGGCATGCTCGCTTGCTCTCTTGTCTGGCTCGCTCTCTTATCTGGCTCGCTCTCATATCTGGCTTGCTAGCTTGCTCTCATATCTGGCTTGCTCGCTTTCTCTCTTGTCTGTCTCGCTCTCTTTTATGGCTCGCTCACATATCTGGCTCGCTCGCTCTCAAATCTGGCTCGCTCGCTTGCTCTCATATATGGCTTGCTCGCTTGCTCTCATATCCGGCTCGCTCGCTTGCTCTCATATCTGGCTCGCTCGCTTGCTCTCTTGTCTGGCTCGCTCTCTTATCTGGCTCGCTCGCATATCTTTCTCGCTCGCTCTCAAATCTGGCTCGCTCGCTTGCTCTCATATCTGGCTAGTTCGCTTGCTCTCTTGTCTTGCTCGCTCTCTTATCTGGCTCGCTTACTCTCATATCTGGCTGGCTCGCTTACTCTCATATCTGGCTCGCTCGCTTGCTCTCTTGTCTGGCTCGCTCTCTTATCTGGCTTGCTCGCTAGCATATCTGGCTCGCACGCTTGCTCTCTTGTCTGGCTTACTCTCTTATCTGGCTCGCTCAGTCTCATATCTGGCTTGCTCGCTTGCTCTCATGTCTGGCTCGCTTGCTCTCATATCTGGCTTTCTCGCTTGCTCTCTTGTCTGGCTCGCTCTCTTATCTGGCTCGCTCTCTTATCTGGCTCGCTCGCATATCTGGCTCGCTCGCTCTCAAATCTGGCTTGCTCGCTTGCTCTCATATCTGGCTCGCTTGCTCTCTTGTTTGGCTCGCTCTCTTATCTGGCTCGCTCGCATATCTGGCTCGCTCGCTCTCACATCTGGCTTGCTTGCTCTCATATCTGGCTAGCTCGCTTGCTCTCATATCTGGCTCGCTCGCATGCTCTCTTGTCTGGCTCGCTCTCTTATCTGGCTCGCTCGCATATCTGGCTCGCTCGCTCTCACATCCTGCTGGCTCGCTTGCTCTCATATCTGGCATGCTCGCTTGCTCTCTTGTCTGGCTCGCTCTCTTATCTGGCTCGCTCTCATATCTGGCTTGCTAGCTTGCTCTCATATCTGGCTTGCTCGCTTTCTCTCTTGTCTGTCTCGCTCTCTTTTATGGCTCGCTCACATATCTGGCTCGCTCGCTCTCAAATCTGGCTCGCTCGCTTGCTCTCATATATGGCTTGCTCGCTTGCTCTCATATCCGGCTCGCTCGCTTGCTCTCATATCTGGCTCGCTCGCTTGCTCTCTTGTCTGGCTCGCTCTCTTATCTGGCTCGCTCGCATATCTTTCTCGCTCGCTCTCAAATCTGGCTCGCTCGCTTGCTCTCATATCTGGCTAGTTCGCTTGCTCTCTTGTCTTGCTCGCTCTCTTATCTGGCTCGCTTACTCTCATATCTGGCTGGCTCGCTTACTCTCATATCTGGCTCGCTCGCTTGCTCTCTTGTCTGGCTCGCTCTCTTATCTGGCTTGCTCGCTAGCATATCTGGCTCGCACGCTTGCTCTCTTGTCTGGCTTACTCTCTTATCTGGCTCGCTCAGTCTCATATCTGGCTCGCTCGCTTGCTCTCATGTCTGGCTCGCTTGCTCTCATATCTGGCTTTCTCGCTTGCTCTCTTGTCTGGCTCGCTCTCTTATCTGGCTCGCTCTCTTATCTGGCTCGCTCGCATATCTGGCTCGCTCGCTCTCACATCTGGCTGGCTCACTTGCTCTCATTTCTGGCTGGCTCGCTTGCTCTCATTTCTGGCTCGCTCGCTTGCTCTCATATCTGGCTCGCTCGCTTGCTCTCTTGTCTGGCTCGCTCTCATATCTGGCTAGCTCGCTTGCTCTCTTGTCTTGCTCACTCTTATCTGGCTCGCTCGCTCTCATATCTGGCTGGCTCGCTTGCTCTCATATCTGGGTCGCTCGCTTACTCGCATATCTGGCTCGCTCGTTCTCATGTCTGGCTCGCTCTCATATCTGGATCACTCGCTTGCTCTCATATCTGGCTCGCTCGCTTGCTTAATTGTCTGGCTCGCTCTCTTATCTGCCTCGCTCTCTCTCACATCTGGCTTGCTCGCTTGCTCTCATATCTGGCCTGGCTCGCTCGCTGCTCTCTTGTCTGGCTCGCTCTCTTATCTGGCTCGCTCGCATATCTTGCTCGCTCGCTTGCTCTCTTGTCTGACTTGCTCTCTTATCTGTCTCGCTCTCACATCTGGCTCGCTCGCTTGCTCTCATATCTAGCTCGCTCGCTCGCTCTCTTATCTGGCTTGCTCGCTAGCATATCTGGCTCGCACGCTTGCTCTCTTGTCTGGCTTGCTCTCTTATCTGGCTCGCTCGCTCTCATATCTGGCTCGCTCGCTTGCTCTCATGTCTGGCTCGCTCGCTCTCATATCTGACTTTCTCGCTTGCTCTCTTGTCTGGTTCGCTCTCTTATGTGGCTCGCTCTCTTATCTGGCTTGCTCGCTTGCTCTCATATCTGGCTCGCTCGCTTGCTCTCTTGTCTGGCTCGCTCTCTTATCTGGCTTGCTCGCTAGCATATCTGGCTCGCTCGCTTGCTCTCTTGTCTGACTTGCTCTCTTATCTGTCTCGCTCTCACATCTGGCTTGCTCGCTTGCTCTCATATCTGGCTCGCTCGCTTGCTCTCTTGTCTGGCTCGCTCTCTTATCTGGCTTGCTCGCTAGCATATCTGGCTCGCTCTCTTGATCTCATGTCTGGCTCGCTCGCTCTCATATCTGGCTCGCTCGATTGCTCTCATGTCTGGCTCGCTCGCTCTCATATCTGGCTTTCTCGCTTGCTCTCTTGTCTGGTTTGCTCTCTTATCTGGCTCGCTCTCATATCTGGCTCGCTCACTTGCTCTCTTGTCTGGCTCGCTCTCTTATCTGGCTCACTCGCATATCTGGCTCGCTCGCTCTCATATCTGGCTTGCTCGCTTGCTCTCATATCTGGATCGCTCGCTTGCTCTCAAATCTGAATCGCTCGCTTGCTCTCATATCTGGCTAGCTCGCTTGCTCTCTTGTCTTGCTCGCTCTCTTATCTGGCTCGCTCGCTCTCATATCTGGCTGGCTTGCTTGCTCTCATATCTGGCTCGCTCGCTTGCTCTCATATCTGGCTAGTTCGCTTGCTCTCTTGTCTTGCTCGCTCTCTTATCTGGCTCGCTCGCTCTCATATCTGGCTGGCTCGCTTGCTCTCATATCTGGCTTGCTCGCTTGCTCTCTTGTCTGGCTCGCTCTCTTATCTGGCTTGCTCGCTAGCATATCTGGCTCGCTTGCTCTCTTGTCTGGCTTGCTCTCTTATCTGGCTCGCTCGCTCTCATATCTGGCTCGCTCGCTTGCTCTCATGTCTGGCTCGCTCGCTCTCATATCTGGCTCGCTCGCTCTCATGTCTGGCTCGCTCGCTCTCATGTCTGGCTTTCTCGCTTGCTCTCTTGTTTGGTTCGCTCTCTTATCTGGCTCGCTCTCATATCTGGCTTGCTCGCTTGCTCTCATATCTGGCTCGCTCGCTCTCACATCTGGTTGGCTCGCTTGCTCTCATATCTGGCTTGCTCGCTTGCTCTCTTGTCAGGCTCGCTCTCTTATCTGGCTTGCTCGCTAGCATATCTGGCTCGCTCGCTTGCTCTCTTGTCTGACTTGCTCTCTTATCTGTCTCGCTCTCACATCTGGCTTGCTCGCTTGCTCTCATATCTGGCTCGCACGCTTGCTCTCTTGTCTGGCTCGCTCTCTTATCTGGCTTGCTCGCTAGCATATCTGGCTCGCTCGCTTGCTCTCTTGTCTGGCTTGCTCTCTTATCTGACTCGCTTGCTCTCATATCTGGCTCGCTCGCTTGATCTCATGTCTGGCTCACTCGCTCTCATATCTGGCTCGCTCGATTGCTCTCATGTCTGGCTCGCTCGCTCTCATAACTGGCTTTCTCGCTTGCTCTCTTGTCTGGTTTGCTCTCTTATCTGGCTCGCTCTCATATCTGGCTTGCTCGCTTGCTCTCATATCTGGCTCGCTCACTTGCTCTCTTGTCTGGCTCGCTCTCTTATCTGGCTCGCTCACTCTCATATCTGGCTGGCTCGCTTGCTCTCATATCTGGCTTGCTCGTTTGCTCTCTTGTCTGGCTCGCTCTCTTATCTGGCTTGCTCGCTAGCATATCTGGCTCGCTCGCATGCTCTCTTGTCTGGCTCGCTCTCTTATCTGGCTCGCTCGCATATCTGGCTCGCTCGCTCTCACATCGTGCTGGCTCGCTTGCTCTCATATCTGGCATGCTCGCTTGCTCTCTTGTCTGGCTCGCTCTCTTATCTGGCTCGCTCTCATATCTGGCTTGCTAGCTTGCTCTCATATCTGGCTTGCTCGCTTTCTCTCTTGTCTGTCTCGCTCTCTTTTATGGCTCGCTCACATATCTGGCTCGCTCGCTCTCAAATCTGGCTCGCTCGCTTGCTCTCATATATGGCTTGCTCACTTGCTCTCATATCCGGCTCGCTCGCTTGCTCTCATATCTGGCTCGCTCGCTTGCTCTCTTGTCTGGCTCGCTCTCTTATCTGGCTCGCTCGCATATCTTTCTCGCTCGCTCTCAAATCTGGCTCGCTCGCTTGCTCTCATATCTGGCTAGTTCGCTTGCTCTCTTGTCTTGCTCGCTCTCTTATCTGGCTCGCTTACTCTCATATCTGGCTGGCTCGCTTACTCTCATATCTGGCTGGCTCGCTTGCTCTTATTTCTGGCTCGCTCGCTTGCTCTCATATCTGGCTCGCTCGCTTGCTCTCTTGTCTGGCTCACTCTCATATCTGGCCAGCTCGCTTGCTCTCTTGTCTTGCTCACTCTTATCTGGCTCGCTCGCTCTCATATCTGGCTGGCTCGCTTGCTCTCATATCTGGGTCGCTCGCTTACTCGCATATCTGGCTCGCTCGTTCTCATGTCTGGCTTGCTCTCATATCTGGATCACTCGCTTGCTCTCATATCTGGCTCGCTCGCTTGCTTAATTGTCTGGCTCGCTCTCTTATCTGGCTCGCTCTCTTATCTGGCTCGCTCGCATATCTGGCTCGCTCGCTCTCACATCTGGCTGGCTCACTTGCTCTCATTTCTGGCTGGCTCGCTTGCTCTCATTTCTGGCTCGCTCGCTTGCTCTCATATCTGGCTCGCTCGCTTGCTCTCTTGTCTGGCTCGCTCTCATATCTGGCTAGCTCGCTTGCTCTCTTGTCTTGCTCACTCTTATCTGGCTCGCTCGCTCTCATATCTGGCTGGCTCGCTTGCTCTCATATCTGGCTCGCTCGCTTACTCGCATATCTGGCTCGCTCGTTCTCATGTCTGGCTCGCTCTCATATCTGGATCACTCGCTTGCTCTCATATCTGGCTCGCTCGCTTGATTAATTGTCTGGCTCGCTCTCTTATCTGCCTCGCTCTCTCTCACATCTGGCTTGCTCGCTTGCTGTCATATCTGGCCTGGCTCGCTCGCTGCTCTCTTGTCTGGCTCGCTCTCTTATCTGGCTCGCTCCCATATCTTGCTCGCTCGCTTGCTCTCTTGTCTGACTTGCTCTCTTATCTGTCTCGCTCTCACATCTGGCTCGCTCGCTTGCTCTCATA
Organism: Hyla sarda; assembly: GCF_029499605.1. Lineage (NCBI taxonomy): Eukaryota > Metazoa > Chordata > Amphibia > Anura > Hylidae > Hyla > Hyla sarda. The sequence goes on along the minus strand of NW_026610131.1, from coordinate 46,121 downwards.
TCTAGCTCGCTCGCTCGCTCTCTTATCTGGCTTGCTCGCTAGCATATCTGGCTCGCACGCTTGCTCTCTTGTCTGGCTTGCTCTCTTATCTGGCTCGCTCGCTCTCATATCTGGCTCGCTCGCTTGCTCTCATGTCTGGCTCGCTCGCTCTCATATCTGACTTTCTCGCTTGCTCTCTTGTCTGGTTCGCTCTCTTATGTGGCTCGCTCTCTTATCTGGCTTGCTCGCTTGCTCTCATATCTGGCTCGCTCGCTTGCTCTCTTGTCTGGCTCGCTCTCTTATCTGGCTTGCTCGCTAGCATATCTGGCTCGCTCGCTTGCTCTCTTGTCTGACTTGCTCTCTTATCTGTCTCGCTCTCACATCTGGCTTGCTCGCTTGCTCTCATATCTGGCTCGCTCGCTTGCTCTCTTGTCTGGCTCGCTCTCTTATCTGGCTTGCTCGCTAGCATATCTGGCTCGCTCTCTTGATCTCATGTCTGGCTCGCTCGCTCTCATATCTGGCTCGCTCGATTGCTCTCATATCTGGCTCGCTCGCTCTCATATCTGGCTTTCTCGCTTGCTCTCTTGTCTGGTTTGCTCTCTTATCTGGCTCGCTCTCATATCTGGCTCGCTCACTTGCTCTCTTGTCTGGCTCGCTCTCTTATCTGGCTCACTCGCATATCTGGCTCGCTCGCTCTCATATCTGGCTTGCTTGCTTGCTCTCATATCTGGATCGCTCGCTTGCTCTCAAATCTGGCTCGCTCGCTTGCTCTCATATCTGGCTAGCTCGCTTGCTCTCTTGTCTTGCTCGCTCTCTTATCTGGCTCGCTCGCTCTCATATCTGGCTGGCTTGCTTGCTCTCATATCTGGCTCGCTCGCTTGCTCTCATATCTGGCTAGTTCGCTTGCTCTCTTGTCTTGCTCGCTCTCTTATCTGGCTCGCTCGCTCTCATATCTGGCTGGCTCGCTTGCTCTCATATCTGGCTTGCTCGCTTGCTCTCTTGTCTGGCTCGCTCTCTTATCTGGCTCGCTCGCTCTCATATCTGGCTCGCTCACTTGCTCTCTTGTCTGGCTCGCTCGCTCTCATATCTGACTTTCTCGATTGCTCTCTTGTCTGGTTCGCTCTCTTATCTGGCTCGCTCTCATATCTGGCTTGCTCGCTTGCTCTCATATCTGGCTCGCTCGTTTGCTCTCTTGTCTGGCTCGCTCTCTTATCTGGCTTGCTCGCTAGCATATCTGGCTCGCTCGCTTGCTCTCTTGTCTGACTTTCTCTCTTATCTGTCTCGCTCTCACATCTGGCTTGCTCGCTTGCTCTCATATCTGGCTCGCTCGCTTGCTCTCTTGTCTGTCTCGCTCTCTTATCTGGCTTGCTCGCTAGCATATCTGGCTCGCTCGCTTGCTCTCTTGTCTGGCTTGCTCTCTTATCTGGCTCGCTTGCTCTCATATCTGGCTCGCTCGCTTGATCTCATGTCTGGCTCGCTCGCTCTCATATCTGGCTCGCTCGATTGCTCTCATATCTGGCTCGCTCGCTCTCATATCTGGCTTTCTCGCTTGCTCTCTTGTCTGGTTTGCTCTCTTATCTGGCTCGCTCTCATATCTGGCTCGCTCACTTGCTCTCTTGTCTGGCTCGCTCTCTTATCTGGCTCACTCGCATATCTGGCTCGCTCGCTCTCATATCTGGCTTGCTCGCTTGCTCTCATATCTGGCTCGCTCGCTTGCTCTCAAAATTGGCTCGCTCGCTTGCTCTCATATCTGGCTAGCTCGCTTGCTCTCTTGTCTTGCTCGCTCTCTTATCTGGCTCGCTCGCTCTCATATCTGGCTGGCTTGCTTGCTCTCATATCTGGCTCGCTCGCTTGCTCTCATATCTGGCTAGTTCGCTTGCTCTCTTGTCTTGCTTGCTCTCTTATCTGGCTCGCTCGCTCTCATATCTGGCTGGCTCGCTTGCTCTCATATCTGGCTCGCTCTCTTATCTGGCTCACTCGCATATCTGGCTCGCTCGCTCTCATATCTGGCTTGCTCGCTTGCTCTCTTGTCTGGCTTGCTCTCTTATCTGGCTCGCTCGCTCTCATATCTGGCTCGCTCACTTGCTCTCTTGTCTGGCTCGCTCTCTTATCTGGCTCACTCGCATATCTGGCTCGCTCGCTCTCATATCTGGCTTGCTCGCTTGCTCTCATATCTGGATCGCTCGCTTGCTCTCAAATCTGGCTCGCTCGCTTGCTCTCATATCTGGCTAGCTCGCTTGCTCTCTTGTCTTGCTCACTCTCTTATCTGGCTCGCTCGCTCTCATATCTGGCTGGCTTGCTTGCTCTCATATCTGGCTCGCTCGCTTGCTCTCATATCTGGCTAGTTCGCTTGCTCTCTTGTCTTGCTCGCTCGCTCTCATATCTGGCTGGCTCGCTTGCTCTCATGTCTGGTTCGCTCTCTTATGTGGCTCGCTCTCTTATCTGGCTTGCTCGCTTGCTCTCATATCTGGCTCGCTCGCTTGCTCTCTTGTCTGGCTCGCTCTCTTATCTGGCTTGCTCGCTAGCATATCTGGCTCGCTCGCTTGCTCTCTTGTCTGACTTGCTCTCTTATCTGTCTCGCTCTCACATCTGGCTTGCTCGCTTGCTCTCATATCTGGCTCGCTCGCTTGCTCTCTTGTCTGGCTCGCTCTCTTATCTGGCTTGCTCGCTAGCATATCTGGCTCGCTCTCTTGATCTCATGTCTGGCTCGCTCGCTCTCATATCTGGCTCGCTCGATTGCTCTCATATCTGGCTCGCTCGCTCTCATAACTGGCTTTCTCGCTTGCTCTCTTGTCTGGTTTGCTCTCTTATCTGGCTCGCTCTCATATCTGGCTCGCTCACTTGCTCTCTTGTCTGGCTCGCTCTCTTATCTGGCTCACTCGCATATCTGGCTCGCTCGCTCTCATATCTGGCTTGCTTGCTTGCTCTCATATCTGGATCGCTCGCTTGCTCTCAAATCTGGCTCGCTCGCTTGCTCTCATATCTGGCTAGCTCGCTTGCTCTCTTGTCTTGCTCGCTCTCTTATCTGGCTCGCTCGCTCTCATATCTGGCTGGCTTGCTTGCTCTCATATCTGGCTCGCTCGCTTGCTCTCATATCTGGCTAGTTCGCTTGCTCTCTTGTCTTGCTCGCTCTCTTATCTGGCTCGCTCGCTCTCATATCTGGCTGGCTCGCTTGCTCTCATATCTGGCTTGCTCGCTTGCTCTCTTGTCTGGCTCGCTCTCTTATCTGGCTCGCTCGCTCTCATATCTGGCTCGCTCACTTGCTCTCTTGTCTGGCTCGCTCGCTCTCATATCTGACTTTCTCGATTGCTCTCTTGTCTGGTTCGCTCTCTTATCTGGCTCGCTCTCATATCTGGCTTGCTCGCTTGCTCTCATATCTGGCTCGCTCGTTTGCTCTCTTGTCTGGCTCGCTCTCTTATCTGGCTTGCTCGCTAGCATATCTGGCTCGCTCGCTTGCTCTCTTGTCTGACTTTCTCTCTTATCTGTCTCGCTCTCACATCTGGCTTGCTCGCTTGCTCTCATATCTGGCTCGCTCGCTTGCTCTCTTGTCTGTCTCGCTCTCTTATCTGGCTTGCTCGCTAGCATATCTGGCTCGCTCGCTTGCTCTCTTGTCTGGCTTGCTCTCTTATCTGGCTCGCTTGCTCTCATATCTGGCTCGCTCGCTTGATCTCATGTCTGGCTCGCTCGCTCTCATATCTGGCTCGCTCGATTGCTCTCATATCTGGCTCGCTCGCTCTCATATCTGGCTTTCTCGCTTGCTCTCTTGTCTGGTTTGCTCTCTTATCTGGCTCGCTCTCATATCTGGCTCGCTCACTTGCTCTCTTGTCTGGCTCGCTCTCTTATCTGGCTCACTCGCATATCTGGCTCGCTCGCTCTCATATCTGGCTTGCTCGCTTGCTCTCATATCTGGCTCGCTCGCTTGCTCTCAAATCTGGCTCGCTCGCTTGCTCTCATATCTGGCTAGCTCGCTTGCTCTCTTGTCTTGCTCGCTCTCTTATCTGGCTCGCTCGCTCTCATATCTGGCTGGCTTGCTTGCTCTCATATCTGGCTCGCTCGCTTGCTCTCATATCTGGCTAGTTCGCTTGCTCTCTTGTCTTGCTTGCTCTCTTATCTGGCTCGCTCGCTCTCATATCTGGCTGGCTCGCTTGTTCTCATATCTGGCTCGCTCTCTTATCTGGCTCACTCGCATATCTGGCTCGCTCGCTCTCATATCTGGCTTGCTCGCTTGCTCTCTTGTCTGGCTTGCTCTCTTATCTGGCTCGCTCGCTCTCATATCTGGCTCGCTCACTTGCTCTCTTGTCTGGCTCGCTCTCTTATCTGGCTCACTCGCATATCTGGCTCGCTCGCTCTCATATCTGGCTTGCTCGCTTGCTCTCATATCTGGATCGCTCGCTTGCTCTCAAATCTGGCTCGCTCGCTTGCTCTCATATCTGGCTAGCTCGCTTGCTCTCTTGTCTTGCTCACTCTCTTATCTGGCTCGCTCGCTCTCATATCTGGCTGGCTTGCTTGCTCTCATATCTGGCTCGCTCGCTTGCTCTCATATCTGGCTAGTTCGCTTGCTCTCTTGTCTTGCTCGCTCGCTCTCATATCTGGCTGGCTCGCTTGCTCTCATATCTGGCTTGCTCGCTTGCTCTCTTGTCTGGCTCGCTCTCTTATCTGGCTTGCTCGCTAGCATATCTGGCTCGCTCGCTTGCTCTCTTGTCTGGCTTGCTCTCTTATCTGGCTCGCTCGCACTCATATCTGGCTCGCTCGCTTGCTCTCTTGTCTGGCTCGCTCTCTTATCTTGCTCGCTCTCATATCTGGCTTGCTAGCTTGCTCTCATATCTGGCTTGCTCGCTTTCTCTCTTGTCTGTCTCGCTCTCTTTTATGGCTCGCTCACATATCTGGCTTGCTCGCTCTCAAATCTGGCTCGCTCGCTCTCAAATCTGGCTCGCTCGCTTGCTCTCATATATGGCTTGCTCGCTTGCTCTCATATCCGGCTCGCTTGCTTGCTCTCATATCTGGCTCGCATGCTTGCTCTCTTGTCTGGCTCGCTCTCTTATCTGGCTCGCTAGCTAGCATATCTGGCTCGCTCGCTTGCTCTCTTGTCTGGCTTGCTCTCTTATCAGGCTCCCTCACTCTCATATTTTGCTCGCTCGCTTGCTCTCATGTTTGGCTTGCTCCCTCTCATATTTGGTTCGCTCGCTTGCTCTCATGTCTGGCTCACTCGCTCTCATATCTGGCTCGCTCGCATATCTTTCTCGCTCGCTCTCAAATCTGGCTCGCTCGCTTGCTCTCATATCTGGCTAGTTCGCTTGCTCTCTTGTCTTGCTCGCTCTCTTATCTGGCTCGCCCGCTCTCATATCTGGCTGGCTCGCTTACTCTCATATCTGGCTCGCTCTCTTGTCTGGCTCGCTCTCTTATCTGGCTTGCTCGCTAGCATATCTGGCTCGCACGCTTGCTCTCTTGTCTGGCTTGCTCTCTTATCTGGCTCGCTCAGTCTCATATCTGGCTCGCTCGTTTGCTCTCATGTCTGGCTCGCTTGCTCTCATATCTGGCTTTCTCGCTTGCTCTCTTGTCTGGCTCGCTCTCTTATCTGGCTCGCTCTCTTATCTGGCTCGCTCGCATATCTGGCTCGCTCGCTCTCACATCTGGCTGGCTCACTTGCTCTCATTTCTGGCTGGCTCGCTTGCTCTCATTTCTGGCTCGCTCGCTTGCTCTCATATCTGGCTCGCTCGCTTGCTCTCTTGTCTGGCTCGCTCTCATATCTGGCTAGCTCGCTTGCTCTCTTGTCTTGCTCACTCTTATCTGGCTCGCTCGCTCTCATATCTGGCTGGCTCGCTTGCTCTCATATCTGGCTCGCTCGCTTGCTCTCATATCTGGCTCGCTCGCTCTCATGTCTGGCTCGCTCTCATATCTGGATCACTCGCTTGCTCTCATATCTGGCTCGCTCGCTTGCTTAATTGTCTGGCTCGCTCTCTTATCTGCCTCGCTCTCTCTCACATCTGGCTTGCTCGCTTGCTCTCATATCTGGCCTGGCTCGCTCGCTGCTCTCTTGTCTGGCTCGCTCTCTTATCTGGCTCGCTCGCATATCTTGCTCGCTCGCTTGCTCTCTTGTCTGACTTGCTCTCTTATCTGTCTCGCTCTCACATCTGGCTCGCTCGCTTGCTCTCATATCTAGCTCGCTCGCTCGCTCTCTTATCTGGCTTGCTCGCTAGCATATCTGGCTCGCTCGCTTGCTCTCTTGTCTGGCTTGCTCTCTTATCTGGCTCGCTCGTTCTCATATCTGGCTCGCTCGCTTGCTCTCATGTCTGGCTCGCTCGCTCTCATATCTGACTTTCTCGCTTGCTCTCTTGTCTGGTTCGCTCTCTTATGTGGCTCGCTCTCATATCTGGCTTGCTCGCTTGCTCTCATATCTGGCTCGCTCGCTTGCTCTCTTGTCTGGCTCGCTCTCTTATCTGGCTTGCTCGCTAGCATATCTGGCTCACTCGCTTGCTCTCTTGTCTGACTTGCTCTCTTATCTGGCTCGCTTGCTCTCATATCTGGCTCGCTCTCTTGATCTCATGTCTGGCTCTCTCGCTCTCATATCTGGCTCGCTCGCTTGCTCTCATGTCTGGCTCGCTCGCTCTCATATCTGGCTTTCTCGCTTGCTCTCTTGTCTGGTTTGCTCTCTTATCTGGCTCGCTCTCATATTTGGCTCGCTCACTTGCTCTCTTGTCTGGCTCGCTCTCTTATCTGGCTAACTCGCATATCTGGCTCGCTCGCTCTCATATCTGGCTTGCTCGCTTGCTCTCATATCTGGCTCGCTCGCTTGCTCTCAAATCTGGCTCGCTCGCTTGCTCTCATATCTGGCTAGCTCGCATGCTCTCTTGTCTTGCTCGCTCTCTTTTCCTGCTCGCTCGCTTTCATATCTGGCTGGCTTGCTTGCTCTCATATCTGGCTCGCTCGCTTGCTCTCATATCTGGCTAGTTTGCTTGCTCTCTTGTCTTTCTCGCTCTCTTATCTGGCTCGCTCGCTCTCATATCTGGCTGGCTCGCTTGCTCTCATATCTGGCTTGCTCGCTTGCTCTCTTGTCTGGCTCGCTCTCTTATCTGGCTTGCTCGCTAGCATATCTGGCTCGCTCGCTTGCTCTCTTGTCTGGCTCGCTCTCTTATCTGGCTTGCTCGCTAGCATATCTGGCTCGCTCGCTTGCTCTCATGTCTGGCTTGCTCTCTTATCTGGCTCGCTCGCTCTCATTTCTGGCTCGCTCGCTTGCTCTCATGTCTGGCTCGCTCGCTCTCATATCTGACTTTCTCGCTTGCTCTCTTGTCTGGTTCGCTCTCTTAAGTGGCTCGCTCTCATATCTGGCTTGCTCGCTTGCTCTCATATCTGGCTCGCTCGCTTGCTCTCTTGTCTGGCTCGCTCTCTTATCTGGCTTGCTCGCTAGCATATCTGGCTCACTCGCTTGCTCTCTTGTCTGACTTGCTCTCTTATCTGGCTCGCTTGCTCTCATATCTGGCTCGCTCTCTTGATCTCATGTCTGGCTCTCTCGCTCTCATATCTGGCTCGCTCGCTTGCTCTCATGTCTGGCTCGCTCGCTCTCATATCTGGCTTTCTCGCTAGCTCTCTTGTCTGGTTTGCTCTCTTATCTGGCTCGCTCTCATATTTGGCTCGCTCACTTGCTCTCTTGTCTGGCTCGCTCTCTTATCTGGCTAACTCGCATATCTGGCTCGCTCTCATATCTGGCTTGCTCGCTTGCTCTCATATCTTGCTCGCTCGCTTGCTCTCAAATCTGGCTCGCTCGCTTGCTCTCATATCTGGCTAGCTCGCTTGCTCTCTTGTCTTGCTCGCTCTCTTATCCTGCTCGCTGGCTTTCATATCTGGCTGGCTTGCTTGCTCTCATATCTGGCTCGCTCGCTTGCTCTCATATCTGGCTAGTTTGCTTGCTCTCTTGTCTTGCTCGCTCTCTTATCTGGCTCGCTCGCTCTCATATCTGGCTGGCTCGCTTGCTCTCATATCTGGCTTGCTCGCTTGCTCTCTTGTCTGGCTCGCTCTCTTATCTGGCTTGCTCGCTAGCATATCTGGCTCGCTCGCTTGCTCTCTTGTCTGGCTCGCTCTCTTATCTGGCTTGCTCGCTAGCATATCTGGCTCGCTCGCTTGCTCTCATGTCTGGCTTGCTCTCTTATCTGGCTCGCTCGCTCTCATTTCTGGCTCGCTCGCTTGCTCTCATGTCTGGCTCGCTCGCTCTCATATCTGGCTCGCTCGCTTGCTCTCATGTCTGGCTCGCTCGCTCTCATATCTGTCTTTCTCGCTTGCTCTCTTGTCTGGTTCGCTCTCTTATCTGGCTCGCTCTCATATCTGGCTTGCTCGCTTGCTCTCATATCTGGCTCGCTCACTTGCTTTCTTGTCTGGCTCGCTCGCATATCTGGCTCGCTCGCTCTCACATCTGGCTGGCTCGCTTGCTCTCATATCTGGCTCGCTCGCTCTCATATCTGGCTCGCTCGCTTGCTCTCTTGTCTTGCTCGCTCTCTTATCTGGCTCGCTCGCTCTCATATCTGGCTGGCTCGCTTGCTCTCATATCTGGCTCACTCGCTTGCTCTCTTGTCTGGCTCGCTCTCTTATCTGGCTTGCTCGCTAGAATATCTGGCTCGCACGCTTGCTCTCTTGTCTGGCTTGCTCTCTTATCTGGCTCGCTCGCTCTCATATCTGGCTCGCTCGCTTGCTCTCATGTCTGGCTCGCTTGCTCTCATATCTGGCTTTCTCGCTTGCTCTCTTGTCTGGATCGCTCTCTTATCTGGCTCGCTCGCATATCTGGCTAGCTCGCTCTCACATCTGGCTGGCTCGCTTGCTCTCATTTCTGGCTGGCTCGCTTGCTCTCATTTCTGGCTCGCTTGCTTGCTCTCATATCTGGCTCGCTCGCTTGCTCTCATATCTGGCTCGCTCGCTTGCTCTCTTGTCTGGCTCGCTCTCATATCTGGCTAGCTCGCTTGCTCTCTTGTCTTGCTCGCTCTCTTATCTGGCTCGCTCGCTCTCATATCTGGCTGGCTCGCTTGCTCTCATATCTGGCTCGCTCACTTGCTCTCATATCTGGCTCGCTCGCTCTCATGTCTGGCTCGCTCTCATATCTGGATCGCTCGCTTGCTCTCATATCTGGCTCGCTCGCTTGCTTAATTGTCTGGCTCGCTCTCTTATCTGCCTCGCTCTCTCTCACATCTGGCTTGCTCGCTTGCTCTCATATCTGGCTCGCTCGCTGCTCTCTTGTCTGGCTCGCTCTCATATCTGGCTTGCTCGCTTGCTCTCATATTTGGCTCGCTCGCTTGCTCTCTTGTCTGGCTCGCTCTCTTATCTGGCTCGCTCGCATATCTGGCTCGCTCGCTCTCACATCTGGCTGGCTTGCTTGCTCTCATATCTGGCTCGCTCGCTTGCTCTCTTGTGTGGCTCGCTCTCTTATCTGGCTCGTTCTCATATCTGGCTTGCTAGCTTGCTCTCATATCTGGCTCGCTCGCTTTCTCTCTTGTCTGTCTCGCTCTCTTTTATGGCTCGCTCACATATCTGGCTCACTCGCTCGCTCTCAAATCTGGCTCGCTCGCTCTCAAATCTGGCTCGCTCGCTTGCTCTCATATCTGGCTTGCTCGCTTGCTCTCATATCCGGCTCGCTCGCTTGCTCTCATATCTGGCTCGCTCGCTTGCTCTCTTGTCTGGCTCACTCTCTTATCTGGCTCGCTCGCATATCTTTCTCGCTCGCTCTCAAATCTGGCTCGCTCGCTTGCTCTCATATCTGGCTCGCTCGCTTGCTCTCTTGTCTGGCTCGCTCTCTTATCTGTCTCGCTCTCACATCTGGCTTGCTCGCTTGCTCTCATATCTGGCTCGCTCGCTTGCTCTCTTGTCTGGCTCGCTCTCTTATCTGGCTTGCTCGCTAGCATATCTGGCTCGCTCGCTTGCTCTCTTGTTTGGCTTGCTCTCTTATCTGGCTCGCTTGCTCTCATATCTGGCTCGCTCGCTTGATCTCATGTCTGGCTCGCTCGCTCTCATATCTGGCTCGCTCGATTGCTCTCATGTCTGGCTCGCTCGCTCTCATATCTGGCTAGTTCGCTTGCTCTCTTGTCTTGCTCGCTGTCTTATCTGGCTCGCTCGCTCTCATATCAGGCTGGCTCCCTTGCTCTCATATCTGGCTTGCTCGCTTGCTCTCATATCTGGCTCGCTCGCTTGCTCTCTTGTCTGGCTTGCTCTCTTATCTGGCTCGCTCGCTCTCATATCTGGCTCGCTCACTTGTTCTCTTGTCTGGCTCGCTCTCTTATCTGGCTCACTCGCATATCTGGCTTGCTCGCTTGCTCTCATATCTGGCTCGCTCGCTTGCTCTCATGTTTGGCTCGCTCGCTCTCATATCTGACTTTCTTGCTTGCTCTCTTGTCTGGTTCGCTCTCTTATCTGGCTCGCTCTCATATCTGGCTAGCTCGCTTGCTCTCTTGTCTTGCTCACTCTTATCTGGCTTGCTCGCTCTCATATCTGGCTGGCTCGCTTGCTCTCATATCTGGCTCGCTCGCTTGCTCTCATATCTGGCTCGCTCGCTTGCTCTCTTGTCTGGCTCGCTCTCTTATCTGGCTCGCTCGCATATCTTTCTCGCTCGCTCTCAAATCTGGCTCGCTCGCTTGCTCTCATATCTGGCTAGTTCGCTTGCTCTCTTGTCTTGCTCGCTCTCTTATCTGTCTCGCTCTCACATCTGGCTTGCTCGCTTGCTCTCATATCTGGCTCGCACGCTTGCTCTCTTGTCTGGCTCGCTCTCTTATCTGGCTTGCTCGCTAGCATATCTGGCTCGCTCGCTTGCTCTCTTGTTTGGCTTGCTCTCTTATCTGGCTCGCTTGCTCTCATATCTGGCTCGCTCGCTTGATCTCATGTCTGGCTCGCTCGCTCTCATATCTGGCTCGCTCGATTGCTCTCATGTCTGGCTCGCTCGCTCTAATATCTGGCTTTCTCGCTTGCTCTCTTGTCTGGTTTGCTCTCTTATCTGGCTCGCTCTCATATCTGGCTTGCTCGCTTGCTCTCATATCTGGCTCGCTCACTTGCTCTCTTGTCTGGCTCGCTCTCTTATCTGGCTCACTCGCATATCTGGCTCGCTCGCTCTCATATCTGGCTTGCTCGCTTGCTCTCATATCTGGCTCGCTCGCTTGCTCTCAAATCTGGCTCGCTCGCTTGCTCTCATATCTGGCTAGCTCGCTTGCTCTCTTGTCTTGCTCTCTCTCTTATCTGACTCGCTCGCTCTCATATCTGGCTGGCTTGCTTGCTCTCATATCTGGCTCGCTCGCTTGCTCTCTTGTCTGGCTCGCTCTCTTATCTGGCTTGCTCGCTAGAATATCTGGCTCGCACGCTTGCTCTCTTGTCTGGCTTGCTCTCTTATCTGGCTCGCTCGCATATCTGGCTAGCTCGCTCTCACATCTGGCTGGCTCGCTTGCTCTCATTTCTGGCTGGCTCGCTTGCTCTCATTTCTGGCTCGCTCGCTTGCTCTCATATCTGGCACGCTCGCTTGCTCTCTTGTCTGGCTCGCTCTCATATCTGGCTAGCTCGCTTGCTCTCTTGTCTTGCTCGCTCTCTTATCTGGCTCGCTCGCTCTCATATCCGGCTCGCTCGCTTGCTCTCATATCTGGCTCGCTCGCTTGCTCTCTTGTCTGGCTCACTCTCTTATCTGGCTCGCTCGCATATCTTTCTCGCTCGCTCTCAAATCTGGCTCGCTCGCTTGCTCTCATATCTGGCTAGTTTGCTTGCTCTCTTGTCTTGCTCGCTCTCTTATCTGTCTCGCTCTCACATCTGGCTTGCTCGCTTGCTCTCATATCTGGCTCGCTCGCTTGCTCTCTTGTCTGGCTCCCTCTCTTATCTGGCTCGCTCGCATATCTGGCTCGCTCGCTCTCACATCTGGCTGGCTTGCTTGCTGTCATATCTGGCAAGCTCGCTTGCTCTCATATCTGGCTCGCTCGCTTGCTCTCTTGTCTGGCTCGCTCTCTTATCTGGCTCGCTCGCATATCTGGCTCGCTCGCTCTCACATCGAGCTGGCTCGCTTGCTCTCATATCTGGCTCGCTCGCTTGCTCTCATATCTGGCTCGCTCGCTTTCTCTCTTGTCTGTCTCGCTCACTTTTATGGCTCGCTCACATATCTGGCTTGCTCGCTCTCAAATCTGGCTCGCTCGCTCTCAAATCTGGCTCGCTCGCTTGCTCTCATATCTGGCTTGCTCGCTTGCTCTCATATCCGGCTCGCTCGATTGCTCTCATATCTGGCTCGCTCGCTTGCTCTCTTGTCTGGCTCGCTCTCTTATCTGGCTCGCTCGCTCTCATATCTGGCTGGCTCGCTTGCTCTCATATCTGGCTCGCTCGCTTGCTCTCTTGTCTGGCTCGCTCTCTTATCTGGCTTGCTCGCTAGAATATCTGGCTCGCACGCTTGCTCTCTTGTCTGGCTTGCTCTCTTATCTGGCTCGCTCGCTCTCATATCTGGCTCGCTCGCTTGCTCTCATGTCTGGCTCGCTTGCTCTCATATCTGTATTTCTCGCTTGCTCTCTTGTCTGGCTCGCTGTCTTATCTGGCTCGCTCGCATATCTGGCTAGCTCGCTCTCACATCTGGCTGGCTCGCTTGCTCTCATTTCTGGCTGGCTCGCTTGCTCTCATTTCTGGCTCGCCCGCTTGCTCTCATATCTGGCTCGCTCGCTTGCTCTCATATCTGGCACGCTCGCTTGCTCTCTTGTCTGGCTCGCTCTCATATCTGGCTAGCTCGCTTGCTCTCTTGTCTTGCTCGCTCTCTTATTTGGCTCGCTCGCTCTCATATCTGGCTGGCTCACTTGCTCTCATATCTGGCACGCTCGCTTACTCTCTTGTCTGGCTCGCTCTCATATCTGGCACGCTCGCTTGCTCTCTTGTCTGGCTCGCTCTCATATCTGGCTCGCTCGCTTGCTCTCTTGTCTGGCTCGCTCTCTTATCTGGCTCGCTCGCATATCTGGCTCGCTCGCTCTCACATCGAGCTGGCTCGCTTGCTCTCATATCTGGCTCGCTCGCTTGCTCTCATATCTGGCTCGCTCGCTTTCTCTCTTGTCTGTCTCGCTCACTTTTATGGCTCGCTCACATATCTGGCTTGCTCGCTCTCAAATCTGGCTCGCTCGCTCTCAAATCTGGCTCGCTCGCTTGCTCTCATATCTGGCTTGCTCGCTTGCTCTCATATCCGGCTCGCTCGATTGCTCTCATATCTGGCTCGCTCGCTTGCTCTCTTGTCTGGCTCGCTCTCTTATCTGGCTCGCTCGCATATCTTTCTCGCTCGCTCTCAAATCTGGCTCGCTCGCTTGCTCTCATATCTGGCTAGTTCGCTTGCTCTCTTGTTTTGCTCCCTCTCTTATCTGGCTCGCTCGCTCTCATATCTGGCTGGCTCGCTTACTCTCATATCTGGCTCGCTCGCTTGCTCTCTTGTCTGGCTCGCTCTCTTATCTGGCTTGCTCGCTAGCATATCTGGCTCGCACGCTTGCTCTCTTGTCTGGCCGGCTCTCTTATCTGGCTCGCTCGGTCTCATATCTGGCTCGCTCGCTTGCTCTCATGTCTGGCTCGCTTGCTCTCATATCTGGCTTTCTCGCTTGCTCTCTTGTCTGGCTCGCTCTCTTATCTGGCTCGCTCGCATATCTGGATCTCTCGCTCTCACATCTGGCTGGCTCACTTGCTCTCATTTCTGGCTGGCTCGCTTGCTCTCATTTCTGGTTCGCTCGCTTGCTCTCATATCTGGCTCGCTCGCTTGCTCTCATATCTGGCTCGCTCGCTTGCTCTCATATCTGGCTCGCTCGCTTGCTCTCATATCTGGCTCGCTCGCTCTCATGTCTGGCTCGCTCTCATATCTGGATCGCTCGCTTGCTCTCATATCTGGCTCGCTCGCTTGCTTAATTGTCTGGCTTGCTCTCTTATCTGCCTCGCTCTCTCTCACATCTGGCTTGCTCGCTTGCTCTCATATCTGGCTTGCTCGCTGCTCTCTTGTCTGGCACGCTCTCATATCTGGCTTGCTCGCTTGCTCTCATATCTGGCTCGCTTGCTCTCTTGTCTGGCTCGCTCTCTTATCTGGCTCGCTCGCATATCTGGCTCGCTCGCTCTCATATCTGGCTGGCTTGCTTGCTCTCATATCTGGCTCGCTCGCTTGCTCTCATATCTGGCTCGCTCGCTTGCTCTCTTGTCTGTCTCGCTCTCTTTTATGGCTCGCTCACATATCTGGCTTGCTCGCTCTCAAATCTGGCTCGCTCGCTCTCAAATCTGGCTCGCTCGCTTGCTCTCATATCTGGCTTGCTCGCTTGCTCTCATATCTGGCTCGCTCACTTGCTCTCTTGTCTGGCTCGCTCTCTTATCTGGCTCGCTCGCATATCTGGCTCGTTCGCTCTCACATCTGGCTGGCTCACTTGCTCTCATTTCTGGCTGGCTCGCTTGCTCTCATTTCTGGTTCGCTCGCTTGCTCTCATATCTGGCTCGCTCGCTTGCTCTCATATCTGGCTCGCTCGCTTGCTCTCATGTCTGGCTCGCTCTCATATCTGGCTAGCTCGCTTGCTCTCTTGTCTTGCTCACTCTTATCTGGCTCGCTCGCTCTCATATCTGGCTGGCTCGCTTGCTCTCATATCTGGCTCGCTCGCTTGCTCTCATATCTGGCTCGCTCGCTCTCATGTCTGGCTCGCTCTCATATCTGGATTGCTCGCTTGCTCTCATATTTGGCTCGCTCGCTTGCTTAATTGTCTGGCTCGCTCTCTTATCTGCCTCGCTCTCTCTCACATCTGGCTTGCTCACTTGCTCTCATATCTGGCTCGCTCGCTTGCTCTCTTGTCTGGCTCGCTCTCTTATCTGGCTTGCTCGCATATCTGGCTCGCTCGCTCTCACATCTGGCTGGCTTGCTTGCTCTCATATCTGGCTCGCTCGCTTGCTCTCATATCTGGCTCGCTCGCTCTCATGTCTGGCTCGCTCTCATATCTGGATCGCTCGCTTGCTCTCATATCTGGCTCACTCGCTTGCTTAATTGTCTGGCTCGCTCTCTTATCTGCCTCGCTCTCTCTCACATCTGGCTTGCTCGCTTGCTCTCATATCTGGCTCGCTCGCTTGCTCTCTTGTCTGGGTCGCTCTCTTATCTGGCTCGCTCTCATATCTGGCTTGCTAGCTTGCTCTCATATCTGACTCGCTCGCTTGCTCTCTTGTCTGTCTCGCTCTCTTTTATGGCTCGCTCACATATCTGGCTCGCTCGCTCTCAAATCTGGCTCGCTCGCTCTCAAATCTGGCTCGCTCGCTTGCTCTCATATCTGGCTTGCTCGCATGCTCTCATATCCGGCTCGCTCTCTTGCTCTCATATCTGGCTCGCTCGCTTGCTCTCTTGTCTGGCTCGCTCTCTTATCTGGCTCGCTCGCATATCTGGCTCGCTTGCTCTCAGATCTGGCTCGCTCGCTTGCTCTCATATCTGGCTAGTTCGCTTGCTCTCTTGTCTTGCTCGCTCTCTTATCTGGCTCGCTTGCTCTCATATCTGGCTGGCTCGCTTGCTCTCATATCTGGCTCGCTCGCTTGCTCTCTTGTCTGACTCGCTCTCTTATCTGGCTTGCTCGCTAGCATATCTGGCTCGCTCGCTTGCTCTCTTGTCTGGCTTGCTCTCTTATCTGGCTCGCTCGCTCTCATATCTGGCTCGCTCGCTTGCTCTCATGTCTGGCTCGCTCGCTCTCATATCTGGCTTTCTCTCTTGCTCTCTTGTCTGGTTCGCTCTCTTATCTGGCTCGCTCTCATATCTGGCTTGCTCGCTTGCTCTCATATCTGGCTCGCTCGCTTGCTTTCTTGTCTGGCTCGCTCGCATATCTGGCTCGCTCGCTCTCACATCTGGCTGGCTCGCTTGCTCTCATATCTGGCTCGCTCGCTCTCATATCTGGCTCGCTTGCTTGCTCTCTTGTCTTGCTCGCTTTCTTATCTGGCTCGCTCGCTCTCATATCTGGCTGGCTCGCTTGCTCTCATATCTGGCTCGATCGCTTGCTCTCTTGTCTGGCTCGCTCTCTTATCTGGCTTGCTCGCTCTCATATCTGGCTCGCTCGCTTGCTCTCATGTCTGGCTCGCTCGCTCTCATATCTGGCTCGCTCGCTTGCTCTCATGTCTGGCTCGCTCGCTCTCATATCTGGCTTTCTCTCTTGCTCTCTTGTCTGGTTCGCTCTCTTATCTGGCTCGCTCTCATATCTGGCTCGCTCGTTTGCTTTCTTGTCTGGCTCGCTCGCATATCTGGCTCGCTCGCTCTCACATCTGGCTGGCTCGCTTGCTCTCATATCTGGCTCGCTCGCTCTCATATCTGGCTCGCTCGCTCGCTCTCTTGTCTTGCTCGCTTTCTTATCTGGCTCGCTCGCTCTCATATCTGGCTGGCTCGCTTGCTCTCATATCTGGCTCGATCGCTTGCTCTCTTGTCTGGCTCGCTCTCTTATCTGGCTTGCTCGCTAGAATATCTGGCTCGCGCGCTTGCTCTCTTGTCTGGCTTGCTCTCTTATCTGGCTCGCTCGCTCTCATATCTGGCTCGCTCGCTTGCTCTCATGTCTGGCTCGCTTGCTCTTATATCTGTCTTTCTCGCTTGCTCTCTTGTCTGGCTCGCTCTCTTATCTGGCTCGCTCGCATATCTGGCTAGCTCGCTCTCACATCTGGCTGGCTCGCTTGCTCTCATTTCTGGCTGGCTCGCTTGCTCTCATTTCTGGCTCGCTCGCTTGCTCTCATATCTGGCTCGCTCGCTTGCTCTCATATCTGGCACGCTCGCTTGCTCTCTTGTCTGGCTCGCTCTCATATCTGGCTTGCTCGCATGCTCTCATATCTGGCATACTCGCTTGCTCTCAAATCTGGCTCGCTCGCTTGCTCTCATATCTGGCTAGTTCGCTTGCTCTCTTGTCTTGCTTGCTCTCTTATCTGGCTCGCTCGCTCTCATATCTGGCTGGCTCGCTTGCTCTCATATCTGGCTCGCTCTCTTATCTGGCTCACTCGCATATCTGGCTCGCTCGCTCTCATATCTGGCTTGCTCGCTTGCTCTCTTGTCTGGCTTGCTCTCTTATCTGGCTCGCTCGCTCTCATATCTGGCTCGCTCACTTGCTCTCTTGTCTGGCTCGCTCTCTTATCTGGCTCACTCGCATATCTGGCTCGCTCGCTCTCATATCTGGCTTGCTCGCTTGCTCTCATATCTGGATCGCTCGCTTGCTCTCAAATCTGGCTCGCTCGCTTGCTCTCATATCTGGCTAGCTCGCTTGCTCTCTTGTCTTGCTCACTCTCTTATCTGGCTCGCTCGCTCTCATATCTGGCTGGCTTGCTTGCTCTCATATCTGGCTCGCTCGCTTGCTCTCATATCTGGCTAGTTCGCTTGCTCTCTTGTCTTGCTCGCTCGCTCTCATATCTGGCTGGCTCGCTTGCTCTCATGTCTGGTTCGCTCTCTTATGTGGCTCGCTCTCTTATCTGGCTTGCTCGCTTGCTCTCATATCTGGCTCGCTCGCTTGCTCTCTTGTCTGGCTCGCTCTCTTATCTGGCTTGCTCGCTAGCATATCTGGCTCGCTCGCTTGCTCTCTTGTCTGACTTGCTCTCTTATCTGTCTCGCTCTCACATCTGGCTTGCTCGCTTGCTCTCATATCTGGCTCGCTCGCTTGCTCTCTTGTCTGGCTCGCTCTCTTATCTGGCTTGCTCGCTAGCATATCTGGCTCGCTCTCTTGATCTCATGTCTGGCTCGCTCGCTCTCATATCTGGCTCGCTCGATTGCTCTCATATCTGGCTCGCTCGCTCTCATATCTGGCTTTCTCGCTTGCTCTCTTGTCTGGTTTGCTCTCTTATCTGGCTCGCTCTCATATCTGGCTCGCTCACTTGCTCTCTTGTCTGGCTCGCTCTCTTATCTGGCTCACTCGCATATCTGGCTCGCTCGCTCTCATATCTGGCTTGCTTGCTTGCTCTCATATCTGGATCGCTCGCTTGCTCTCAAATCTGGCTCGCTCGCTTGCTCTCATATCTGGCTAGCTCGCTTGCTCTCTTGTCTTGCTCGCTCTCTTATCTGGCTCTTTCGCTCTCATATCTGGCTGGCTTGCTTGCTCTCATATCTGGCTCGCTCGCTTGCTCTCATATCTGGCTAGTTCGCTTGCTCTCTTGTCTTGCTCGCTCTCTTATCTGGCTCGCTCGCTCTCATATCTGGCTGGCTCGCTTGCTCTCATATCTGGCTTGCTCGCTTGCTCTCTTGTCTGGCTCGCTCTCTTATCTGGCTCGCTCGCTCTCATATCTGGCTCGCTCACTTGCTCTCTTGTCTGGCTCGCTCGCTCTCATATCTGACTTTCTCGATTGCTCTCTTGTCTGGTTCGCTCTCTTATCTGGCTCGCTCTCATATCTGGCTTGCTCGCTTGCTCTCATATCTGGCTCGCTCGTTTGCTCTCTTGTCTGGCTCGCTCTCTTATCTGGCTTGCTCGCTAGCATATCTGGCTCGCTCGCTTGCTCTCTTGTCTGACTTTCTCTCTTATCTGTCTCGCTCTCACATCTGGCTTGCTCGCTTGCTCTCATATCTGGCTCGCTCGCTTGCTCTCTTGTCTGTCTCGCTCTCTTATCTGGCTTGCTCGCTAGCATATCTGGCTCGCTCGCTTGCTCTCTTGTCTGGCTTGCTCTCTTATCTGGCTCGCTTGCTCTCATATCTGGCTCGCTCGCTTGATCTCATGTCTGGCTCGCTCGCTCTCATATCTGGCTCGCTCGATTGCTCTCATATCTGGCTCGCTCGCTCTCATATCTGGCTTTCTCGCTTGCTCTCTTGTCTGGTTTGCTCTCTTATCTGGCTCGCTCTCATATCTGGCTCGCTCACTTGCTCTCTTGTCTGGCTCGCTCTCTTATCTGGCTCACTCGCATATCTGGCTCGCTCGCTCTCATATCTGGCTTGCTCGCTTGCTCTCATATCTGGCTCGCTCGCTTGCTCTCAAATCTGGCTCGCTCGCTTGCTCTCATATCTGGCTAGCTCGCTTGCTCTCTTGTCTTGCTCGCTCTCTTATCTGGCTCGCTCGCTCTCATATCTGGCTGGCTTGCTTGCTCTCATATCTGGCTCGCTCGCTTGCTCTCATATCTGGCTAGTTCGCTTGCTCTCTTGTCTTGCTTGCTCTCTTATCTGGCTCGCTCGCTCTCATATCTGGCTGGCTCGCTTGTTCTCATATCTGGCTCGCTCTCTTATCTGGCTCACTCGCATATCTGGCTCGCTCGCTCTCATATCTGGCTTGCTCGCTTGCTCTCTTGTCTGGCTTGCTCTCTTATCTGGCTCGCTCGCTCTCATATCTGGCTCGCTCACTTGCTCTCTTGTCTGGCTCGCTCTCTTATCTGGCTCACTCGCATATCTGGCTCGCTCGCTCTCATATCTGGCTTGCTCGCTTGCTCTCATATCTGGATCGCTCGCTTGCTCTCAAATCTGGCTCGCTCGCTTGCTCTCATATCTGGCTAGCTCGCTTGCTCTCTTGTCTTGCTCACTCTCTTATCTGGCTCGCTCGCTCTCATATCTGGCTGGCTTGCTTGCTCTCATATCTGGCTCGCTCGCTTGCTCTCATATCTGGCTAGTTCGCTTGCTCTCTTGTCTTGCTCGCTCGCTCTCATATCTGGCTGGCTCGCTTGCTCTCATATCTGGCTTGCTCGCTTGCTCTCTTGTCTGGCTCGCTCTCTTATCTGGCTTGCTCGCTAGCATATCTGGCTCGCTCGCTTGCTCTCTTGTCTGGCTTGCTCTCTTATCTGGCTCGCTCGCACTCATATCTGGCTCGCTCGCTTGCTCTCTTGTCTGGCTCGCTCTCTTATCTTGCTCGCTCTCATATCTGGCTTGCTAGCTTGCTCTCATATCTGGCTTGCTCGCTTTCTCTCTTGTCTGTCTCGCTCTCTTTTATGGCTCGCTCACATATCTGGCTTGCTCGCTCTCAAATCTGGCTCGCTCGCTCTCAAATCTGGCTCGCTCGCTTGCTCTCATATATGGCTTGCTCGCTTGCTCTCATATCCGGCTCGCTTGCTTGCTCTCATATCTGGCTCGCATGCTTGCTCTCTTGTCTGGCTCGCTCTCTTATCTGGCTCGCTAGCTAGCATATCTGGCTCGCTCGCTTGCTCTCTTGTCTGGCTTGCTCTCTTATCAGGCTCCCTCACTCTCATATTTTGCTCGCTCGCTTGCTCTCATGTTTGGCTTGCTCCCTCTCATATTTGGTTCGCTCGCTTGCTCTCATGTCTGGCTCACTCGCTCTCATATCTGGCTCGCTCGCATATCTTTCTCGCTCGCTCTCAAATCTGGCTCGCTCGCTTGCTCTCATATCTGGCTAGTTCGCTTGCTCTCTTGTCTTGCTCGCTCTCTTATCTGGCTCGCCCGCTCTCATATCTGGCTGGCTCGCTTACTCTCATATCTGGCTCGCTCTCTTGTCTGGCTCGCTCTCTTATCTGGCTTGCTCGCTAGCATATCTGGCTCGCACGCTTGCTCTCTTGTCTGGCTTGCTCTCTTATCTGGCTCGCTCAGTCTCATATCTGGCTCGCTCGTTTGCTCTCATGTCTGGCTCGCTTGCTCTCATATCTGGCTTTCTCGCTTGCTCTCTTGTCTGGCTCGCTCTCTTATCTGGCTCGCTCTCTTATCTGGCTCGCTCGCATATCTGGCTCGCTCGCTCTCACATCTGGCTGGCTCACTTGCTCTCATTTCTGGCTGGCTCGCTTGCTCTCATTTCTGGCTCGCTCGCTTGCTCTCATATCTGGCTCGCTCGCTTGCTCTCTTGTCTGGCTCGCTCTCATATCTGGCTAGCTCGCTTGCTCTCTTGTCTTGCTCACTCTTATCTGGCTCGCTCGCTCTCATATCTGGCTGGCTCGCTTGCTCTCATATCTGGCTCGCTCGCTTGCTCTCATATCTGGCTCGCTCGCTCTCATGTCTGGCTCGCTCTCATATCTGGATCACTCGCTTGCTCTCATATCTGGCTCGCTCGCTTGCTTAATTGTCTGGCTCGCTCTCTTATCTGCCTCGCTCTCTCTCACATCTGGCTTGCTCGCTTGCTCTCATATCTGGCCTGGCTCGCTCGCTGCTCTCTTGTCTGGCTCGCTCTCTTATCTGGCTCGCTCGCATATCTTGCTCGCTCGCTTGCTCTCTTGTCTGACTTGCTCTCTTATCTGTCTCGCTCTCACATCTGGCTCGCTCGCTTGCTCTCATATCTAGCTCGCTCGCTCGCTCTCTTATCTGGCTTGCTCGCTAGCATATCTGGCTCGCTCGCTTGCTCTCTTGTCTGGCTTGCTCTCTTATCTGGCTCGCTCGTTCTCATATCTGGCTCGCTCGCTTGCTCTCATGTCTGGCTCGCTCGCTCTCATATCTGACTTTCTCGCTTGCTCTCTTGTCTGGTTCGCTCTCTTATGTGGCTCGCTCTCATATCTGGCTTGCTCGCTTGCTCTCATATCTGGCTCGCTCGCTTGCTCTCTTGTCTGGCTCGCTCTCTTATCTGGCTTGCTCGCTAGCATATCTGGCTCACTCGCTTGCTCTCTTGTCTGACTTGCTCTCTTATCTGGCTCGCTTGCTCTCATATCTGGCTCGCTCTCTTGATCTCATGTCTGGCTCTCTCGCTCTCATATCTGGCTCGCTCGCTTGCTCTCATGTCTGGCTCGCTCGCTCTCATATCTGGCTTTCTCGCTTGCTCTCTTGTCTGGTTTGCTCTCTTATCTGGCTCGCTCTCATATTTGGCTCGCTCACTTGCTCTCTTGTCTGGCTCGCTCTCTTATCTGGCTAACTCGCATATCTGGCTCGCTCGCTCTCATATCTGGCTTGCTCGCTTGCTCTCATATCTGGCTCGCTCGCTTGCTCTCAAATCTGGCTCGCTCGCTTGCTCTCATATCTGGCTAGCTCGCATGCTCTCTTGTCTTGCTCGCTCTCTTTTCCTGCTCGCTCGCTTTCATATCTGGCTGGCTTGCTTGCTCTCATATCTGGCTCGCTCGCTTGCTCTCATATCTGGCTAGTTTGCTTGCTCTCTTGTCTTTCTCGCTCTCTTATCTGGCTCGCTCGCTCTCATATCTGGCTGGCTCGCTTGCTCTCATATCTGGCTTGCTCGCTTGCTCTCTTGTCTGGCTCGCTCTCTTATCTGGCTTGCTCGCTAGCATATCTGGCTCGCTCGCTTGCTCTCTTGTCTGGCTCGCTCTCTTATCTGGCTTGCTCGCTAGCATATCTGGCTCGCTCGCTTGCTCTCATGTCTGGCTTGCTCTCTTATCTGGCTCGCTCGCTCTCATTTCTGGCTCGCTCGCTTGCTCTCATGTCTGGCTCGCTCGCTCTCATATCTGACTTTCTCGCTTGCTCTCTTGTCTGGTTCGCTCTCTTAAGTGGCTCGCTCTCATATCTGGCTTGCTCGCTTGCTCTCATATCTGGCTCGCTCGCTTGCTCTCTTGTCTGGCTCGCTCTCTTATCTGGCTTGCTCGCTAGCATATCTGGCTCACTCGCTTGCTCTCTTGTCTGACTTGCTCTCTTATCTGGCTCGCTTGCTCTCATATCTGGCTCGCTCTCTTGATCTCATGTCTGGCTCTCTCGCTCTCATATCTGGCTCGCTCGCTTGCTCTCATGTCTGGCTCGCTCGCTCTCATATCTGGCTTTCTCGCTAGCTCTCTTGTCTGGTTTGCTCTCTTATCTGGCTCGCTCTCATATTTGGCTCGCTCACTTGCTCTCTTGTCTGGCTCGCTCTCTTATCTGGCTAACTCGCATATCTGGCTCGCTCTCATATCTGGCTTGCTCGCTTGCTCTCATATCTTGCTCGCTCGCTTGCTCTCAAATCTGGCTCGCTCGCTTGCTCTCATATCTGGCTAGCTCGCTTGCTCTCTTGTCTTGCTCGCTCTCTTATCCTGCTCGCTGGCTTTCATATCTGGCTGGCTTGCTTGCTCTCATATCTGGCTCGCTCGCTTGCTCTCATATCTGGCTAGTTTGCTTGCTCTCTTGTCTTGCTCGCTCTCTTATCTGGCTCGCTCGCTCTCATATCTGGCTGGCTCGCTTGCTCTCATATCTGGCTTGCTCGCTTGCTCTCTTGTCTGGCTCGCTCTCTTATCTGGCTTGCTCGCTAGCATATCTGGCTCGCTCGCTTGCTCTCTTGTCTGGCTCGCTCTCTTATCTGGCTTGCTCGCTAGCATATCTGGCTCGCTCGCTTGCTCTCATGTCTGGCTTGCTCTCTTATCTGGCTCGCTCGCTCTCATTTCTGGCTCGCTCGCTTGCTCTCATGTCTGGCTCGCTCGCTCTCATATCTGGCTCGCTCGCTTGCTCTCATGTCTGGCTCGCTCGCTCTCATATCTGTCTTTCTCGCTTGCTCTCTTGTCTGGTTCGCTCTCTTATCTGGCTCGCTCTCATATCTGGCTTGCTCGCTTGCTCTCATATCTGGCTCGCTCACTTGCTTTCTTGTCTGGCTCGCTCGCATATCTGGCTCGCTCGCTCTCACATCTGGCTGGCTCGCTTGCTCTCATATCTGGCTCGCTCGCTCTCATATCTGGCTCGCTCGCTTGCTCTCTTGTCTTGCTCGCTCTCTTATCTGGCTCGCTCGCTCTCATATCTGGCTGGCTCGCTTGCTCTCATATCTGGCTCACTCGCTTGCTCTCTTGTCTGGCTCGCTCTCTTATCTGGCTTGCTCGCTAGAATATCTGGCTCGCACGCTTGCTCTCTTGTCTGGCTTGCTCTCTTATCTGGCTCGCTCGCTCTCATATCTGGCTCGCTCGCTTGCTCTCATGTCTGGCTCGCTTGCTCTCATATCTGGCTTTCTCGCTTGCTCTCTTGTCTGGATCGCTCTCTTATCTGGCTCGCTCGCATATCTGGCTAGCTCGCTCTCACATCTGGCTGGCTCGCTTGCTCTCATTTCTGGCTGGCTCGCTTGCTCTCATTTCTGGCTCGCTTGCTTGCTCTCATATCTGGCTCGCTCGCTTGCTCTCATATCTGGCTCGCTCGCTTGCTCTCTTGTCTGGCTCGCTCTCATATCTGGCTAGCTCGCTTGCTCTCTTGTCTTGCTCGCTCTCTTATCTGGCTCGCTCGCTCTCATATCTGGCTGGCTCGCTTGCTCTCATATCTGGCTCGCTCACTTGCTCTCATATCTGGCTCGCTCGCTCTCATGTCTGGCTCGCTCTCATATCTGGATCGCTCGCTTGCTCTCATATCTGGCTCGCTCGCTTGCTTAATTGTCTGGCTCGCTCTCTTATCTGCCTCGCTCTCTCTCACATCTGGCTTGCTCGCTTGCTCTCATATCTGGCTCGCTCGCTGCTCTCTTGTCTGGCTCGCTCTCATATCTGGCTTGCTCGCTTGCTCTCATATTTGGCTCGCTCGCTTGCTCTCTTGTCTGGCTCGCTCTCTTATCTGGCTCGCTCGCATATCTGGCTCGCTCGCTCTCACATCTGGCTGGCTTGCTTGCTCTCATATCTGGCTCGCTCGCTTGCTCTCTTGTGTGGCTCGCTCTCTTATCTGGCTCGTTCTCATATCTGGCTTGCTAGCTTGCTCTCATATCTGGCTCGCTCGCTTTCTCTCTTGTCTGTCTCGCTCTCTTTTATGGCTCGCTCACATATCTGGCTCACTCGCTCGCTCTCAAATCTGGCTCGCTCGCTCTCAAATCTGGCTCGCTCGCTTGCTCTCATATCTGGCTTGCTCGCTTGCTCTCATATCCGGCTCGCTCGCTTGCTCTCATATCTGGCTCGCTCGCTTGCTCTCTTGTCTGGCTCACTCTCTTATCTGGCTCGCTCGCATATCTTTCTCGCTCGCTCTCAAATCTGGCTCGCTCGCTTGCTCTCATATCTGGCTAGTTTGCTTGCTCTCTTGTCTTGCTCGCTCTCTTATCTGTCTCGCTCTCACATCTGGCTTGCTCGCTTGCTCTCATATCTGGCTCGCTCGCTTGCTCTCTTGTCTGGCTCGCTCTCTTATCTGGCTTGCTCGCTAGCATATCTGGCTCGCTCGCTTGCTCTCTTGTTTGGCTTGCTCTCTTATCTGGCTCGCTTGCTCTCATATCTGGCTCGCTCGCTTGATCTCATGTCTGGCTCGCTCGCTCTCATATCTGGCTCGCTCGATTGCTCTCATGTCTGGCTCGCTCGCTCTCATATCTGGCTAGTTCGCTTGCTCTCTTGTCTTGCTCGCTGTCTTATCTGGCTCGCTCGCTCTCATATCAGGCTGGCTCCCTTGCTCTCATATCTGGCTTGCTCGCTTGCTCTCATATCTGGCTCGCTCGCTTGCTCTCTTGTCTGGCTTGCTCTCTTATCTGGCTCGCTCGCTCTCATATCTGGCTCGCTCACTTGCTCTCTTGTCTGGCTCGCTCTCTTATCTGGCTCACTCGCATATCTGGCTTGCTCGCTTGCTCTCATATCTGGCTCGCTCGCTTGCTCTCATGTTTGGCTCGCTCGCTCTCATATCTGACTTTCTTGCTTGCTCTCTTGTCTGGTTCGCTCTCTTATCTGGCTCGCTCTCATATCTGGCTAGCTCGCTTGCTCTCTTGTCTTGCTCACTCTTATCTGGCTTGCTCGCTCTCATATCTGGCTGGCTCGCTTGCTCTCATATCTGGCTCGCTCGCTTGCTCTCATATCTGGCTCGCTCGCTTGCTCTCTTGTCTGGCTCGCTCTCTTATCTGGCTCGCTCGCATATCTTTCTCGCTCGCTCTCAAATCTGGCTCGCTCGCTTGCTCTCATATCTGGCTAGTTCACTTGCTCTCTTGTCTTGCTCGCTCTCTTATCTGTCTCGCTCTCACATCTGGCTTGCTCGCTTGCTCTCATATCTGGCTCGCACGCTTGCTCTCTTGTCTGGCTCGCTCTCTTATCTGGCTTGCTCGCTAGCATATCTGGCTCGCTCGCTTGCTCTCTTGTTTGGCTTGCTCTCTTATCTGGCTCGCTTGCTCTCATATCTGGCTCGCTCGCTTGATCTCATGTCTGGCTCGCTCGCTCTCATATCTGGCTCGCTCGATTGCTCTCATGTCTGGCTCGCTCGCTCTAATATCTGGCTTTCTCGCTTGCTCTCTTGTCTGGTTTGCTCTCTTATCTGGCTCGTTCTCATATCTGGCTTGCTCGCTTGCTCTCATATCTGGCTCGCTCACTTGCTCTCTTGTCTGGCTCGCTCTCTTATCTGGCTCACTCGCATATCTGGCTCGCTCGCTCTCATATCTGGCTTGCTCGCTTGCTCTCATATCTGGCTCGCTCGCTTGCTCTCAAATCTGGCTCGCTCGCTTGCTCTCATATCTGGCTAGCTCGCTTGCTCTCTTGTCTTGCTCTCTCTCTCTTATCTGACTCGCTCGCTCTCATATCTGGCTGGCTTGCTTGCTCTCATATCTGGCTCGCTCGCTTGCTCTCTTGTCTGGCTCGCTCTCTTATCTGGCTTGCTCGCTAGAATATCTGGCTCGCACGCTTGCTCTCTTGTCTGGCTTGCTCTCTTATCTGGCTCGCTCGCATATCTGGCTAGCTCGCTCTCACATCTGGCTGGCTCGCTTGCTCTCATTTCTGGCTGGCTCGCTTGCTCTCATTTCTGGCTCGCTCGCTTGCTCTCATATCTGGCACGCTCGCTTGCTCTCTTGTCTGGCTCGCTCTCATATCTGGCTAGCTCGCTTGCTCTCTTGTCTTGCTCGCTCTCTTATCTGGCTCGCTCGCTCTCATATCCGGCTCGCTCGCTTGCTCTCATATCTGGCTCGCTCGCTTGCTCTCTTGTCTGGCTCACTCTCTTATCTGGCTCGCTCGCATATCTTTCTCGCTCGCTCTCAAATCTGGCTCGCTCGCTTGCTCTCATATCTGGCTAGTTTGCTTGCTCTCTTGTCTTGCTCGCTCTCTTATCTGTCTCGCTCTCACATCTGGCTTGCTCGCTTGCTCTCATATCTGGCTCGCTCGCTTGCTCTCTTGTCTGGCTCCCTCTCTTATCTGGCTCGCTCGCATATCTGGCTCGCTCGCTCTCACATCTGGCTGGCTTGCTTGCTGTCATATCTGGCAAGCTCGCTTGCTCTCATATCTGGCTCGCTCGCTTGCTCTCTTGTCTGGCTCGCTCTCTTATCTGGCTCGCTCGCATATCTGGCTCGCTCGCTCTCACATCGAGCTGGCTCGCTTGCTCTCATATCTGGCTCGCTCGCTTGCTCTCATATCTGGCTCGCTCGCTTTCTCTCTTGTCTGTCTCGCTCACTTTTATGGCTCGCTCACATATCTGGCTTGCTCGCTCTCAAATCTGGCTCGCTCGCTCTCAAATCTGGCTCGCTCGCTTGCTCTCATATCTGGCTTGCTCGCTTGCTCTCATATCCGGCTCGCTCGATTGCTCTCATATCTGGCTCGCTCGCTTGCTCTCTTGTCTGGCTCGCTCTCTTATCTGGCTCGCTCGCTCTCATATCTGGCTGGCTCGCTTGCTCTCATATCTGGCTCGCTCGCTTGCTCTCTTGTCTGGCTCGCTCTCTTATCTGGCTTGCTCGCTAGAATATCTGGCTCGCACGCTTGCTCTCTTGTCTGGCTTGCTCTCTTATCTGGCTCGCTCGCTCTCATATCTGGCTCGCTCGCTTGCTCTCATGTCTGGCTCGCTTGCTCTCATATCTGTATTTCTCGCTTGCTCTCTTGTCTGGCTCGCTGTCTTATCTGGCTCGCTCGCATATCTGGCTAGCTCGCTCTCACATCTGGCTGGCTCGCTTGCTCTCATTTCTGGCTGGCTCGCTTGCTCTCATTTCTGGCTCGCCCGCTTGCTCTCATATCTGGCTCGCTCGCTTGCTCTCATATCTGGCACGCTCGCTTGCTCTCTTGTCTGGCTCGCTCTCATATCTGGCTAGCTCGCTTGCTCTCTTGTCTTGCTCGCTCTCTTATTTGGCTCGCTCGCTCTCATATCTGGCTGGCTCACTTGCTCTCATATCTGGCACGCTCGCTTACTCTCTTGTCTGGCTCGCTCTCATATCTGGCACGCTCGCTTGCTCTCTTGTCTGGCTCGCTCTCATATCTGGCTCGCTCGCTTGCTCTCTTGTCTGGCTCGCTCTCTTATCTGGCTCGCTCGCATATCTGGCTCGCTCGCTCTCACATCGAGCTGGCTCGCTTGCTCTCATATCTGGCTCGCTCGCTTGCTCTCATATCTGGCTCGCTCGCTTTCTCTCTTGTCTGTCTCGCTCACTTTTATGGCTCGCTCACATATCTGGCTTGCTCGCTCTCAAATCTGGCTCGCTCGCTCTCAAATCTGGCTCGCTCGCTTGCTCTCATATCTGGCTTGCTCGCTTGCTCTCATATCCGGCTCGCTCGATTGCTCTCATATCTGGCTCGCTCGCTTGCTCTCTTGTCTGGCTCGCTCTCTTATCTGGCTCGCTCGCATATCTTTCTCGCTCGCTCTCAAATCTGGCTCGCTCGCTTGCTCTCATATCTGGCTAGTTCGCTTGCTCTCTTGTTTTGCTCCCTCTCTTATCTGGCTCGCTCGCTCTCATATCTGGCTGGCTCGCTTACTCTCATATCTGGCTCGCTCGCTTGCTCTCTTGTCTGGCTCGCTCTCTTATCTGGCTTGCTCGCTAGCATATCTGGCTCGCACGCTTGCTCTCTTGTCTGGCCGGCTCTCTTATCTGGCTCGCTCGGTCTCATATCTGGCTCGCTCGCTTGCTCTCATGTCTGGCTCGCTTGCTCTCATATCTGGCTTTCTCGCTTGCTCTCTTGTCTGGCTCGCTCTCTTATCTGGCTCGCTCGCATATCTGGATCTCTCGCTCTCACATCTGGCTGGCTCACTTGCTCTCATTTCTGGCTGGCTCGCTTGCTCTCATTTCTGGTTCGCTCGCTTGCTCTCATATCTGGCTCGCTCGCTTGCTCTCATATCTGGCTCGCTCGCTTGCTCTCATATCTGGCTCGCTCGCTTGCTCTCATATCTGGCTCGCTCGCTCTCATGTCTGGCTCGCTCTCATATCTGGATCGCTCGCTTGCTCTCATATCTGGCTCGCTCGCTTGCTTAATTGTCTGGCTTGCTCTCTTATCTGCCTCGCTCTCTCTCACATCTGGCTTGCTCGCTTGCTCTCATATCTGGCTTGCTCGCTGCTCTCTTGTCTGGCACGCTCTCATATCTGGCTTGCTCGCTTGCTCTCATATCTGGCTCGCTTGCTCTCTTGTCTGGCTCGCTCTCTTATCTGGCTCGCTCGCATATCTGGCTCGCTCGCTCTCATATCTGGCTGGCTTGCTTGCTCTCATATCTGGCTCGCTCGCTTGCTCTCATATCTGGCTCGCTCGCTTGCTCTCTTGTCTGTCTCGCTCTCTTTTATGGCTCGCTCACATATCTGGCTTGCTCGCTCTCAAATCTGGCTCGCTCGCTCTCAAATCTGGCTCGCTCGCTTGCTCTCATATCTGGCTTGCTCGCTTGCTCTCATATCTGGCTCGCTCACTTGCTCTCTTGTCTGGCTCGCTCTCTTATCTGGCTCGCTCGCATATCTGGCTCGTTCGCTCTCACATCTGGCTGGCTCACTTGCTCTCATTTCTGGCTGGCTCGCTTGCTCTCATTTCTGGTTCGCTCGCTTGCTCTCATATCTGGCTCGCTCGCTTGCTCTCATATCTGGCTCGCTCGCTTGCTCTCATGTCTGGCTCGCTCTCATATCTGGCTAGCTCGCTTGCTCTCTTGTCTTGCTCACTCTTATCTGGCTCGCTCGCTCTCATATCTGGCTGGCTCGCTTGCTCTCATATCTGGCTCGCTCGCTTGCTCTCATATCTGGCTCGCTCGCTCTCATGTCTGGCTCGCTCTCATATCTGGATTGCTCGCTTGCTCTCATATTTGGCTCGCTCGCTTGCTTAATTGTCTGGCTCGCTCTCTTATCTGCCTCGCTCTCTCTCACATCTGGCTTGCTCACTTGCTCTCATATCTGGCTCGCTCGCTTGCTCTCTTGTCTGGCTCGCTCTCTTATCTGGCTTGCTCGCATATCTGGCTCGCTCGCTCTCACATCTGGCTGGCTTGCTTGCTCTCATATCTGGCTCGCTCGCTTGCTCTCATATCTGGCTCGCTCGCTCTCATGTCTGGCTCGCTCTCATATCTGGATCGCTCGCTTGCTCTCATATCTGGCTCACTCGCTTGCTTAATTGTCTGGCTCGCTCTCTTATCTGCCTCGCTCTCTCTCACATCTGGCTTGCTCGCTTGCTCTCATATCTGGCTCGCTCGCTTGCTCTCTTGTCTGGGTCGCTCTCTTATCTGGCTCGCTCTCATATCTGGCTTGCTAGCTTGCTCTCATATCTGACTCGCTCGCTTGCTCTCTTGTCTGTCTCGCTCTCTTTTATGGCTCGCTCACATATCTGGCTCGCTCGCTCTCAAATCTGGCTCGCTCGCTCTCAAATCTGGCTCGCTCGCTTGCTCTCATATCTGGCTTGCTCGCATGCTCTCATATCCGGCTCGCTCTCTTGCTCTCATATCTGGCTCGCTCGCTTGCTCTCTTGTCTGGCTCGCTCTCTTATCTGGCTCGCTCGCATATCTGGCTCGCTTGCTCTCAGATCTGGCTCGCTCGCTTGCTCTCATATCTGGCTAGTTCGCTTGCTCTCTTGTCTTGCTCGCTCTCTTATCTGGCTCGCTTGCTCTCATATCTGGCTGGCTCGCTTGCTCTCATATCTGGCTCGCTCGCTTGCTCTCTTGTCTGACTCGCTCTCTTATCTGGCTTGCTCGCTAGCATATCTGGCTCGCTCGCTTGCTCTCTTGTCTGGCTTGCTCTCTTATCTGGCTCGCTCGCTCTCATATCTGGCTCGCTCGCTTGCTCTCATGTCTGGCTCGCTCGCTCTCATATCTGGCTTTCTCTCTTGCTCTCTTGTCTGGTTCGCTCTCTTATCTGGCTCGCTCTCATATCTGGCTTGCTCGCTTGCTCTCATATCTGGCTCGCTCGCTTGCTTTCTTGTCTGGCTCGCTCGCATATCTGGCTCGCTCGCTCTCACATCTGGCTGGCTCGCTTGCTCTCATATCTGGCTCGCTCGCTCTCATATCTGGCTCGCTTGCTTGCTCTCTTGTCTTGCTCGCTTTCTTATCTGGCTCGCTCGCTCTCATATCTGGCTGGCTCGCTTGCTCTCATATCTGGCTCGATCGCTTGCTCTCTTGTCTGGCTCGCTCTCTTATCTGGCTTGCTCGCTCTCATATCTGGCTCGCTCGCTTGCTCTCATGTCTGGCTCGCTCGCTCTCATATCTGGCTCGCTCGCTTGCTCTCATGTCTGGCTCGCTCGCTCTCATATCTGGCTTTCTCTCTTGCTCTCTTGTCTGGTTCGCTCTCTTATCTGGCTCGCTCTCATATCTGGCTCGCTCGTTTGCTTTCTTGTCTGGCTCGCTCGCATATCTGGCTCGCTCGCTCTCACATCTGGCTGGCTCGCTTGCTCTCATATCTGGCTCGCTCGCTCTCATATCTGGCTCGCTCGCTCGCTCTCTTGTCTTGCTCGCTTTCTTATCTGGCTCGCTCGCTCTCATATCTGGCTGGCTCGCTTGCTCTCATATCTGGCTCGATCGCTTGCTCTCTTGTCTGGCTCGCTCTCTTATCTGGCTTGCTCGCTAGAATATCTGGCTCGCGCGCTTGCTCTCTTGTCTGGCTTGCTCTCTTATCTGGCTCGCTCGCTCTCATATCTGGCTCGCTCGCTTGCTCTCATGTCTGGCTCGCTTGCTCTTATATCTGTCTTTCTCGCTTGCTCTCTTGTCTGGCTCGCTCTCTTATCTGGCTCGCTCGCATATCTGGCTAGCTCGCTCTCACATCTGGCTGGCTCGCTTGCTCTCATTTCTGGCTGGCTCGCTTGCTCTCATTTCTGGCTCGCTCGCTTGCTCTCATATCTGGCTCGCTCGCTTGCTCTCATATCTGGCACGCTCGCTTGCTCTCTTGTCTGGCTCGCTCTCATATCTGGCTTGCTCGCATGCTCTCATATCTGGCATACTCGCTTGCTCTCAAATCTGGCTCGCTCGATTGCTCTCATATCTGGCTAGCTCTCTTGCTCTCTTGTCTTGCTCGCTCTCTTGTCTGGCTCGCTCGCTCTCATATCTGGCTGGCTCGCTTGCTCTCATATCTGGCTCGCTCGCTTGCTCTCATATCTGGCTCGCTCGCTTGCTCTCATGTCTGGCTCGCTCTCATATCTGGATCGCTCGCTTGCTCTCATATCTGGCTCGCTCGCATGCTTAATTGTCTGGCTCGCTCTCTTATCTGCCTCGCTCTCTCTCACATCTGGCTTGCTCGCTTGCTCTCATATCTTGCTCGCTCGCTGCTCTCTTGTCTGGCTCGCTCTCATATCTGGCTTGCTCGCATATCTGGCTCGCTCGCTTGCTCTCTTGTCTGGCTCGCTCTCTTATTTGGCTCGCTCGCATATCTGGCTCGCTCGCTCTCACATCTGGCTGGCTTGCTTGCTCTCATATCTGGCTCGCTCACTTGCTCTCATATCTGGTTCGCTCGCTTGCTCTCTTGTCTGGCTCGCTCTCTTATCTGGCTCGATCGCATATCTGGCTCGCTCGCTCTCACATCGAGCTGGCTCGCTTGCTCTCATATCTGGCTCGCTCGCTTGCTCTCTTGTCTGGCTCGCTCTCTTATCTGGCTCGCTCTCATATCTGGCTTGCTAGCTTGCTCTCATATCCGGCTCGCTCGCTTTCTCTCTTGTCTGCCTCGCTCTCTTTTATGGCTCGCTCACATATCTGGCTCGCTCGCTCTCAAATCTGGCTCGCTCGCTCTCAAATCTGGCTCGCTCGATTGCTCTCATATCTGGCTTGCTCGCTTGCTCTCATATCCGGCTCGCTCGCTTGCTCTCATATCTGGCTCGCTCGCTTGCTCTCTTGTCTGGCTCGCTCTCTTATCTGGCTCGCTCGCATATCTTTCTCGCTCGCTCTCAAATCTGGCTCGCTCGCTTGCTCTCATATCTGGCTAGTTCGCTCGCTCTCTTGTCTTGCTCGCTCTCTTATCTGGCTTGCTTGCTCTCATATCTGGCTCGCTCGCTTGCTCTCTTGTCTGGCTCGCTCTCTTATCTGGCTTGCTCGCTAGCATATCTGGCTCGCACGCTTGCTCTCTTCTCTGGCTTGCTCTCTTATCTGGCTCGCTCGGTCTCATATCTGGCTCGCTCGCTTGCTCTCATGTCTGGCTCGCTTGCTCTCATATCTGGCTTTCTCGCTTGCCCTCTTGTCTGGCTCGCTCTCTTATCTGGCTCGCTCGCATATCTGGCTCGCTCGCTCTCACATCTGGCTGGCTCACTTGCTCTCATTTCTGGCTGGCTCGCTTGCTCTCATTTCTGGCTCGCTCGCTTGCTCTCATATCTGGCTCGCTCGCTTGCTCTCATATCTGGCTCGCTCGCTTGCTCTCTTGTCTGGCTCGCTATCATATCTGGCTAGCTCGCTTGCTCTCTTGTCTTGCTCACTCTTATCTGGCTCGCTCGCTCTCTTATCTGGCTGGCTCGCTTGCTCTCATATCTGGCTCGCTCGCTTGCTCTCATATCTGCCTCGCTCGCTCTTATGTCTGGCTCGCTCTCATATCTGGATCGCTCGCTTGCTCTCATATCTGGCTCGCTCGCTTGCTTAATTGTCTGGCTTGCTCTCTTATCTGCCTCGCACTCTCTCACATCTGGCTTGCTCGCTTGCTCTCATATCTGGCCTGGCTCGCTTGCTGCTCTCTTATCTGTCTCGCTCTCACATCTGGCTCGCTCGCTTGCTCTCATATCTAGCTCGCTCGCTCGCTCTCTTATCTGGCTTGCTCGCTAGCATATCTGGCTCGCTCGCTTGCTCTCTTGTCTGGCTTGCTCTCTTATCTGGCTCGCTCGCTCTCATATCTGGCTCGCTTGCTCGCTCTCATATCTGGCTCGCTCACTTGCTCTCATGTCTGGCTCGCTCGCTCTCATATCTGACTTTCTCGCTTGCTCTCTTGTCTCGTTCGCTCTCTTATGTGGCTAACTCTCATATCTGGCTTGCTCGCTTGCTCTCATATCTGGCTCGCTCGCTTGCTCTCTTGTCTGGCTCGCTCTCTTATCTGGCTTGCTCACTAGCATATCTGGCTCGCTCGCTTCCTCTCTTGTCTGGCTCGCTCTCTTATCTGCCTCGCACTCTCTCACATCTGGCTTGCTCGCTTGCTCTCATATCTGGCCTGGCTCGCTTGCTGCTCTCTTATCTGTCTCGCTCTCACATCTGGCTCGCTCGCTTGCTCTCATATCTAGCTCGCTCGCTCGCTCTCTTATCTGGCTTGCTCGCTAGCATATCTGGCTCGCTCGCTTGCTCTCTTGTCTGGCTTGCTCTCTTATCTGGCTCGCTCGCTCTCATATCTGGCTCGCTCGCTCGCTCTCATATCTGGCTTGCTCGCTTGCTCTCATATCTGGCTCGCTCGCTTGCTCTCTTGTCTGGCTAGCTCTCTTATCTGGCTTGCTCACTAGCATATCTGGCTCGCTCGCTTCCTCTCTTGTCTGGCTTGCTCTCTTATCTGTCTCGCTCTCACATCTGGCTTGCTCGCTTGCTCTCATATCTGGCTTGCTCGCTTGCTCTCTTGTCTGGCTCGCTCTCTTATCTGGCTTGCTCGCTAGCATATCTGGCTCGCTCGCTTGCTCTCTTGTCTGGCTTGCTCGCTCTCATATCTGGCTCGCTCGCTTGCTCTCATGTCTGGCTCGCTCGCTCTCATATCTGACTTTCTCGCTTGCTCTCTTGTCTGGTTCGCTCTCTTATCTGGTTCGCTCTCATATCTGGCTTGCTCGCTTGCTCTCATATCTGGCTCGCTCGCTTGCTCTCTTGTCTGGCTCGCTCTCTTATCTGGCTTGCTCGCTAGCAATATCTGGCTCGCTCGCTTGCTCTCTTGTCTGACTTGCTCTCTTATTTGTCTCGCTCTCACATCTGGCTTGCTCGCTTGCTCTCATATCTGGCTCGCTCACTTGCTCTCTTGTCTGGCTCGCTCTCTTATCTGGCTTGCTTTCTAGCATATCTGGCTCGCTCGCATGCTCTCTTGTCTGGCTTCCTCTCTTATCTGGCTCGCTCGCTCTCATATCTGGCTCGCTCGCTTGCTCTCATGTCTGGCTCGCTCGCTCTCATATCTGGCTCGCTCGCTTGCTCTCATGTCTGGCTCACTCGCTCTCATATCTGGCTTTCTCGCTTGCTCTCTTGTCTGGTTCGCTCTCTTATCTGGCTCGCTCTCATATCTGGCTTGCTCGCTTGCTCTCATATCTGGCTCGCTCGCTTGCTTTCTTGTCTGGCTCGCTCGCATATCTGGCTCGCTCGCTCTCACATCTGGCTGGCTCGCTTGCTCTCATATCTGGCTCGCTCGCTCTCATATCTGGCTCGCTCGCTTGCTCTCTTGTCTTGCTCGCTCTCTTATCTGGCTCGCTCGCTCTCATATCTGGCTGGCTCGCTTGCTCTCATATCTGGCTCGCTCGCTTTCTCTCTTGTCTGCCTCGCTCTCTTTTATGGCTCGCTCACATATCTGGCTCGCTCGCTCTCAAATCTGGCTCGCTCGCTCTCAAATCTGGCTCGCTCGATTGCTCTCATATCTGGCTTGCTCGCTTGCTCTCATATCCGGCTCGCTCGCTTGCTCTCATATCTGGCTCGCTCGCTTGCTCTCTTGTCTGGCTCGCTCTCTTATCTGGCTCGCTCGCATATCTTTCTCGCTCGCTCTCAAATCTGGCTCGCTCGCTTGCTCTCATATCTGGCTAGTTCGCTCGCTCTCTTGTCTTGCTCGCTCTCTTATCTGGCTTGCTTGCTCTCATATCTGGCTCGCTCGCTTGCTCTCTTGTCTGGCTCGCTCTCTTATCTGGCTTGCTCGCTAGCATATCTGGCTCGCACGCTTGCTCTCTTGTCTGGCTTGCTCTCTTATCTGGCTCGCTCGGTCTCATATCTGGCTCGCTCGCTTGCTCTCATGTCTGGCTCGCTTGCTCTCATATCTGGCTTTCTCGCTTGCCCTCTTGTCTGGCTCGCTCTCTTATCTGGCTCGCTCTCATATCTGGCTTGCTCGCTTGCTCTCATATCTGGCTCGCTCGCTTGCTTTCTTGTCTGGCTCGCTCGCATATCTGGCTCGCTCGCTCTCACATCTGGCTGGCTCGCTTGCTCTCATATCTGGCTCGCTCGCTCTCATATCTGGCTCGCTCGCTTGCTCTCTTGTCTTGCTCGCTCTCTTATCTGGCTCGCTCGCTCTCATATCTGGCTGGCTCGCTTGCTCTCATATCTGGCTCGCTCGCTTTCTCTCTTGTCTGCCTCGCTCTCTTTTATGGCTCGCTCACATATCTGGCTCGCTCGCTCTCAAATCTGGCTCGCTCGCTCTCAAATCTGGCTCGCTCGATTGCTCTCATATCTGGCTTGCTCGCTTGCTCTCATATCCGGCTCGCTCGCTTGCTCTCATATCTGGCTCGCTCGCTTGCTCTCTTGTCTGGCTCGCTCTCTTATCTGGCTCGCTCGCATATCTTTCTCGCTCGCTCTCAAATCTGGCTCGCTCGCTTGCTCTCATATCTGGCTAGTTCGCTCGCTCTCTTGTCTTGCTCGCTCTCTTATCTGGCTTGCTTGCTCTCATATCTGGCTCGCTCGCTTGCTCTCTTGTCTGGCTCGCTCTCTTATCTGGCTTGCTCGCTAGCATATCTGGCTCGCACGCTTGCTCTCTTGTCTGGCTTGCTCTCTTATCTGGCTCGCTCGGTCTCATATCTGGCTCGCTCGCTTGCTCTCATGTCTGGCTCGCTTGCTCTCATATCTGGCTTTCTCGCTTGCCCTCTTGTCTGGCTCGCTCTCTTATCTGGCTCGCTCGCATATCTGGCTCGCTCGCTCTCACATCTGGCTGGCTCACTTGCTCTCATTTCTGGCTGGCTCGCTTGCTCTCATTTCTGGCTCGCTCGCTTGCTCTCATATCTGGCTCGCTCGCTTGCTCTCATATCTGGCTCGCTCGCTTGCTCTCTTGTCTGGCTCGCTATCATATCTGGCTAGCTCGCTTGCTCTCTTGTCTTGCTCACTCTTATCTGGCTCGCTCGCTCTCTTATCTGGCTGGCTCGCTTGCTCTCATATCTGGCTCGCTCGCTTGCTTTCATATCTGCCTCGCTCGCTCTTATGTCTGGCTCGCTCTCATATCTGGATCGCTCGCTTGCTCTCATATCTGGCTCGCTCGCTTGCTTAATTGTCTGGCTCGCTCTCTTATCTGCCTCGCACTCTCTCACATCTGGCTTGCTCGCTTGCTCTCATATCTAGCTCGCTCGCTCGCTCTCTTATCTGGCTTGCTCGCTAGCATATCTGGCTCGCTCGCTTGCTCTCTTGTCTGGCTTGCTCTCTTATCTGGCTCGCTCGCTCTCATATCTGGCTCGCTCGCTCGCTCTCATATCTGGCTCGCTCGCTTGCTCTCATGTCTGGCTCGCTCGCTCTCATATCTGACTTTCTTGCTTGCTCTCTTGTCTGGTTCGCTCTCTTATGTGGCTAACTCTCATATCTGGCTTGCTCGCTTGCTCTCATATCTGGCTCGCTCGCTTGCTCTCTTGTCTGGCTAGCTCTCTTATCTGGCTTGCTCACTAGCATATCTGGCTCGCTCGCTTCCTCTCTTGTCTGGCTTGCTCTCTTATCTGTCTCGCTCTCACATCTGGCTTGCTCGCTTGCTCTCATATCTGGCTCGCTCGCTTGCTCTCTTGTCTGGCTCGCTCTCTTATCTGGCTTGCTCGCTAGCATATCTGGCTCGCTCGCTTGCTCTCTTGTCTGGATTCCTCTCTTATCTGGCTTGCTCGCTCTCATATCTGGCTCGCTCGCTTGCTCTCATGTCTGGCTCGCTCGCTCTCATATCTGACTTTCTCGCTTGCTCTCTTGTCTGGTTCGCTCTCTTATCTGGTTTGCTCTCATATCTGGCTTGCTCGCTTGCTCTCATATCTGGCTCGCTCGCTTGCTCTCTTGTCTTGCTCGCTCTCTTATCTGGCTTGCTCGCTAGCATATCTGGCTCGCTCGCTTGCTCTCTTGTCTGACTTGCTCTCTTATTTGTCTCGCTCTCACATCTGGCTTGCTCGCTTGCTCTCATATCTGGATCGCTCACTTGCTCTCATGTCTGGCTCGCTCTCTTATCTGGCTTGCTCTCTAGCATATCTGGCTCGCTCGCATGCTCACTTGTCTGGCTTCCTCTCTTATCTGGCTCGCTCGCTCTCATATCTGGCTTGCTCGCTTGCTCTCATGTCTGGCTCGCTCGCTCTCATATCTGGCTCGCTCGCTTGCTCTCATGTCTGGCTCGCTCGCTCTCATATCTGGCTCGCTCGCTTGCTCTCATGTCTGGCTCGCTCGCTCTCATATCTGGCTTTCTCGCTTGCTCTCTTGTCTGGTTCGCTCTCTTGTCTGGCTCGCTCTCATATCTGGCTTGCTCGCTTGCTCTCATATCTGGCTCGCTCGCTTGCTTTCTTGTCTGGCTCGCTCGCATATCTGGCTCGCTCGCTCTCACATCTGGCTGGCTCGCTCGCTCTCATATCTGGCTCGCTCGCTTGCTCTCTTGTCTTGCTCGCTCTCTTATCTGGCTGGCTCGCTTGCTCTCCTATCTGGCTCGCTCGCTTGCTCTCTTGTCTGGCTCGCTCTCCTATCTGGCTTGCTCGCTAGAGTATCTGGCTCGCGCGCTTGCTCTCTTGTCTGTCTTGCTCACTTATCTGGCTCGCTCGCTCTCATATCTGGCTCGCTCGCTTGCTCTCATGTCTGGCTCGCTCGCTCTCATATCTGACTTTCTCGCTTGCTCTCTTGTCTGGTTCGCTCTCTTATGTGGCTAACTCTCATATCTGGCTTGCTCGCTTGCTCTCATATCTGGCTCGCTTGCTCTCTTGTCTGGCTAGCTCTCTTATCTGGCTTGCTCACTAGCATATCTGGCTCGCTCGCTTCCTCTCTTGTCTGGCTTGCTCTCTTATCTGTCTCGCTCTCACATCTGGCTTGCTCGCTTGCTCTCATATCTGGCTCGCTCGCTTGCTCTCTTGTCTGGCTCGCTTTCTTATCTGGCTTGCTCGCTAGCATATCTGGCTCGCTCGCTTGCTCTCTTGTCTGGCTTCCTCTCTTATCTGGCTTGCTCGCTCTCATATCTGGCTCGCTCGCTTGCTCTCATGTCTGGCTCGCTCTCATATCTGACTTTCTCGCTTGCTCTCTTGTCTGGTTCGCTCTCTTATCTGGTTTGCTCTCATATCTGGCTTGCTCGCTTGCTCTCATATCTGGCTCGCTCGCTTGCTCTCTTGTCTGGCTCGCTCTCTTATCTGGCTTGCTCGCTAGCATATCTGGCTCGCTCGCTTGCTCTCTTGTCTGACTTGCTCTCTTATTTGTCTCGCTCTCACATCTGGCTTGCTCGCTTGCTCTCATATCTGGCTCGCTCGCTTGCTCTCTTGTCTGGCTCGCTCTCTTATCTGGCTTGCTCTCTAGCATATCTGGCTCGCTCGCATGCTCTCTTGTCTGGCTTCCTCTCTTATCTGGCTCGCTCGCTCTCATATCTGGCTCGCTCGCTTGCTCTCATGTCTGGCTCGCTCGCTCTCATATCTGGCTCGCTCGCTTGCTCTCATATCTGGCTCGCTCGCTTTCTCTCTTGTCTGGCTCGCTATCATATCTGGCTAGCTCGCTTGCTCTCTTGTCTTGCTCACTCTTATCTGGCTCGCTCGCTCTCTTATCTGGCTGGCTCGCTTGCTCTCATATCTGGCTCGCTCGCTTGCTCTCATATCTGCCTCGCTCGCTCTTATGTCTGGCTCGCTCTCATATCTGGATCGCTCGCTTGCTCTCATATCTGGCTCGCTCGCTTGCTTAATTGTCTGGCTCGCTCTCTTATCTGCCTCGCACTCTCTCACATCTGGCTTGCTCGCTTGCTCTCATATCTGGCCTGGCTCGCTTGCTGCTCTCTTATCTGTCTCGCTCTCACATCTGGCTCGCTCGCTTGCTCTCATATCTAGCTCGCTCGCTCGCTCTCTTATCTGGCTTGCTCGCTAGCATATCTGGCTCGCTCGCTTGCTCTCTTGTCTGGCTTGCTCTCTTATCTGGCTCGCTCGCTCTCATATCTGGCTCGCTCGCTCGCTCTCATATCTGGCTCGCTCGCTTGCTCTCATGTCTGGCTCGCTCGCTCTCATATCTGACTTTCTCGCTTGCTCTCTTGTCTGGTTCGCTCTCTTATGTGGCTAACTCTCATATCTGGCTTGCTCGCTTGCTCTCATATCTGGCTCGCTCGCTTGCTCTCTTGTCTGGCTAGCTCTCTTATCTGGCTTGCTCACTAGCATATCTGGCTCGCTCGCTTCCTCTCTTGTCTGGCTTGCTCTCTTATCTGTCTCGCTCTCACATCTGGCTTGCTCGCTTGCTCTCATATCTGGCTCGCTCGCTTGCTCTCTTGTCTGGCTCGCTCTCTTATCTGGCTTGCTCGCTAGCATATCTGGCTCGCTCGCTTGCTCTCTTGTCTGGCTTCCTCTCTTATCTGGCTTGCTCGCTCTCATATCTGGCTCGCTCGCTTGCTCTCATGTCTGGCTCGCTCGCTCTCATATCTGACTTTCTCGCTTGCTCTCTTGTCTGGTTCGCTCTCTTATCTGGTTTGCTCTCATATCTGGCTTGCTCGCTTGCTCTCATATCTGGCTCGCTCGCTTGCTCTCTTGTCTGGCTCGCTCTCTTATCTGGCTTGCTCGCTAGCATATCTGGCTCGCTCGCTTGCTCTCTTGTCTGACTTGCTCTCTTATTTGTCTCGCTCTCACATCTGGCTTGCTCGCTTGCTCTCATATCTGGCTCGCTCACTTGCTCTCTTGTCTGGCTCGCTCTCTTATCTGGCTTGCTCTCTAGCATATCTGGCTCGCTCGCATGCTCACTTGTCTGGCTTCCTCTCTTATCTGGCTCGCTCGCTCTCATATCTGGCTCGCTCGCTTGCTCTCATGTCTGGCTCGCTCGCTCACATATCTGGCTCGCTCGCTTGCTCTCATGTCTGGCTCGCTCGCTCTCATATCTGGCTCGCTCGCTTGCTCTCATGTCTGGCTCGCTCGCTCTCATATCTGGCTTTCTCGCTTGCTCTCTTGTCTGGTTTGCTCTCTTGTCTGGCTCGCTCTCATATCTGGCTTGCTCACTTGCTCTCATATCTGGCTCGCTCGCTTGCTTTCTTGTCTGGCTCGCTCGCATATCTGCCTCGCTCGCTCTCACATCTGGCTGGCTCGCTCGCTCTCATATCTGGCTCGCTCGCTTGCTCTCTTGTCTTGCTCGCTCTCTTATCTGGCTGGCTCGCTTGCTCTCCTATCTGGCTCGCTCGCTTGCTCTCTTGTCTGGCTCGCTCTCCTATCTGGCTTGCTCGCTAGAGTATCTGGCTCGCGCGCTTGCTCTCTTGTCTGGCTTGCTCACTTATCTGGCTCGCTCGCTCTCATATCTGGCTCGCTCGCTTGCTCTCATGTCTGGCTCGCTCGCTCTCATATCTGACTTTCTCGCTTGCTCTCTTGTCTGGTTCGCTCTCTTATGTGGCTAACTCTCATATCTGGCTTGCTCGCTTGCTCTCATATCTGGCTCGCTTGCTCTCTTGTCTGGCTAGCTCTCTTATCTGGCTTGCTCACTAGCATATCTGGCTCGCTCGCTTCCTCTCTTGTCTGGCTTGCTCTCTTATCTGTCTCGCTCTCACATCTGGCTTGCTCGCTTGCTCTCATATCTGGCTCGCTCGCTTGCTCTCTTGTCTGGCTCGCTCTCTTATCTGGCTTGCTCGCTAGCATATCTGGCTCGCTCGCTTGCTCTCTTGTCTGGTTTCCTCTCTTATCTGGCTTGCTCGCTCTCATATCTGGCTCGCTCGCTTGCTCTCATGTCTGGCTCGCTCGCTCTCATATCTGACTTTCTCGCTTGCTCTCTTGTCTGGTTCGCTCTCTTATCTGGTTTGCTCTCATATCTGGCTTGCTCGCTTGCTCTCATATCTGGCTCGCTCGCTTGCTCTCTTGTCTGGCTCGCTCTCTTATCTGGCTTGCTCGCTAGCATATCTGGCTCGCTCGCTTGCTCTCTTGTCTGACTTGCTCTCTTATTTGTCTCGCTCTCACATCTGGCTTGCTCGCTTGCTCTCATATCTGGCTCGCTCACTTGCTCTCTTGTCTGGCTCGCTCTCTTATCTGGCTTGCTCTCTAGCATATCTGGCTCACTCGCATGCTCTCTTGTCTGGCTTCCTCTCTTATCTGGCTCGCTCGCTCTCATTTCTGGCTCGCTCGCTTGCTCTCATGTCTGGCTCGCTCGCTCTCATATCTGGCTCGCTCGCTTGCTCTCATATCTGGCTCGCTCGCTTGCTCTCTTGTCTGGCTCGCTATCATATCTGGCTAGCTCGCTTGCTCTCTTGTCTTGCTCACTCTTATCTGGCTCGCTCGCTCTCTTATCTGGCTGTCTCGCTTGCTCTCATATCTGGCTCGCTCGCTTGCTCTCATATCTGCCTCGCTCGCTCTTTTGTCTGGCTCGCTCTCATATCTGGATCGCTCGCTTGCTCTCATATCTGGCTCGCTCGCTTGCTTAATTGTCTGGCTCGCTCTCTTATCTGCCTCGCACTCTCTCACATCTGGCTTGCTCGCTTGCTCTCATATCTGGCCTGGCTCGCTTGCTGCTCTCTTATCCGTCTCGCTCTCACATCTGGCTCGCTCGCTTGCTCTCATATCTAGCTCGCTCGCTCGCTCTCTTATCTGGCTTGCTCGCTAGCATATCTGGCTCGCTCGCTTGCTCTCTTGTCTGGCTTGCTCTCTTATCTGGCTCGCTCGCTTTCATATCTGGCTCGCTCGCTCGCTCTCATATCTGGCTCGCTCGCTTGCTCTCATGTCTGGCTCGCTCGCTCTCATATCTGACTTTCTCGCTTGCTCTCTTGTCTGGTTCGCTCTCTTATGTGGCTAACTCTCATATCTGGCTTGCTCGCTTGCTCTCATATCTGGCTCGCTCGCTTGCTCTCTTGTCTGGCTAGCTCTCTTATCTGGCTTGCTCACTAGCATATCTGGCTCGCTCGCTTCCTCTCTTGTCTGGCTTGCTCTCTTATCTGTCTCGCTCTCACATCTGGCTTGCTCGCTTGCTCTCATATCTGGCTCGCTCGCTTGCTCTCTTGTCTGGCTCGCTCTCTTATCTGGCTTGCTCGCTAGCATATCTGGCTCGCTCGCTTGCTCTCTTGTCTGGCTTCCTCTCTTATCTGGCTTGCTCGCTCTCATATCTGGCTCGCTCGCTTGCTCTCATGTCTGGCTCGCTCGCTCTCATATCTGACTTTCTCGCTTGCTCTCTTGTCTGGTTCGCTCTCTTATCTGGTTTGCTCTCATATCTGGCTTGCTCGCTTGCTCTCATATCTGGCTCGCTCGCTTGCTCTCTTGTCTGGCTCGCTCTCTTATCTGGCTTGCTCGCTAGCATATCTGGCTCGCTCGCTTGCTCTCTTGTCTGACTTGCTCTCTTATTTGTCTCGCTCTCACATCTGGCTTGCTCGCTTGCTCTCATATCTGGCTCGCTCACTTGCTCTCTTGTCTGGCTCGCTCTCTTATCTGGCTTGCTCTCTAGCATATCTGGCTCGCTCGCATGCT
This sequence comes from Hyla sarda, assembly GCF_029499605.1. Classification (NCBI taxonomy): domain Eukaryota; kingdom Metazoa; phylum Chordata; class Amphibia; order Anura; family Hylidae; genus Hyla; species Hyla sarda. The sequence continues at coordinate 2,897 of NW_026610131.1, read as the reverse complement.
CTCTTGTCTGGCTTCCTCTCTTATCTGGCTCGCTCGCTCTCATATCTGGCTCGCTCGCTTGCTCTCATGTCTGGCTAGCTCGCTCTCATATCTGGCTCGCTCGCTTGCTCTCATGTCTGGCTCACTCGCTCTCATATCTGGCTTTCTCGCTTGCTCTCTTGTCTGGATCGCTCTCTTATCTGGCTCGCTCTCATATCTGGCTTGCTCGCTTGCTCTCATATCTGGCTCGCTCGCTTGCTTTCTTGTCTGGCTCGCTCGCATATCTGGCTCGCTCGCTCTCACATCTGGCTGGCTCGCTCGCTCTCATATCTGGCTCGCTCGCTTGCTCTCTTGTCCTGCTCGCTCTCTTATCTGGCTCGCTTGCTCTCATTTCTGGCTGGCTCGCTTGCTCTCATTTCTGGCTCGCTCACTTGCTCTCATATCTGGCTCGCTCGCCTGCTCTCATATTTGGCACGCTCGCTTGCTCTCTTGTCTGGCTCGCTCTCATATCTGGCTAGCTCGCTTGCTCTCTTGTCTTGCTCGCTCTCTTGTCTGGCTCGCTCGCTCTCATATCTGGCTGGCTCGCTTGCTCTCATATCTGGCTCGCTCGCTTGCTCTCATATCTGGCTCGCTCGCTTGCTCTCTTGTCTGGCTCGCTATCATATCTGGCTAGCTCGCTTGCTCTCTTGTCTTGCTCACTCTTATCTGGCTCGCTCGCTCTCTTATCTGGCTGTCTCGCTTGCTCTCATATCTGGCTCGCTCGCTTGCTCTCATATCTGCCTCGCTCGCTCTTTTGTCTGGCTCGCTCTCATATCTGGATCGCTCGCTTGCTCTCATATCTGGCTCGCTCGCTTGCTTAATTGTCTGGCTCGCTCTCTTATCTGCCTCGCACTCTCTCACATCTGGCTTGCTCGCTTGCTCTCATATCTGGCCTGGCTCGCTTGCTGCTCTCTTATCCGTCTCGCTCTCACATCTGGCTCGCTCGCTTGCTCTCATATCTAGCTCGCTCGCTCGCTCTCTTATCTGGCTTGCTCGCTAGCATATCTGGCTCGCTCGCTTGCTCTCTTGTCTGGCTTGCTCTCTTATCTGGCTCGCTCGCTTTCATATCTGGCTCGCTCGCTCGCTCTCATATCTGGCTCGCTCGCTTGCTCTCATGTCTGGCTCGCTCGCTCTCATATCTGACTTTCTCGCTTGCTCTCTTGTCTGGTTCGCTCTCTTATGTGGCTAACTCTCATATCTGGCTTGCTCGCTTGCTCTCATATCTGGCTCGCTCGCTTGCTCTCTTGTCTGGCTAGCTCTCTTATCTGGCTTGCTCACTAGCATATCTGGCTCGCTCGCTTCCTCTCTTGTCTGGCTTGCTCTCTTATCTGTCTCGCTCTCACATCTGGCTTGCTCGCTTGCTCTCATATCTGGCTCGCTCGCTTGCTCTCTTGTCTGGCTCGCTCTCTTATCTGGCTTGCTCGCTAGCATATCTGGCTCGCTCGCTTGCTCTCTTGTCTGGCTTCCTCTCTTATCTGGCTTGCTCGCTCTCATATCTGGCTCGCTCGCTTGCTCTCATGTCTGGCTCGCTCGCTCTCATATCTGACTTTCTCGCTTGCTCTCTTGTCTGGTTCGCTCTCTTATCTGGTTTGCTCTCATATCTGGCTTGCTCGCTTGCTCTCATATCTGGCTCGCTCGCTTGCTCTCTTGTCTGGCTCGCTCTCTTATCTGGCTTGCTCGCTAGCATATCTGGCTCGCTCGCTTGCTCTCTTGTCTGACTTGCTCTCTTATTTGTCTCGCTCTCACATCTGGCTTGCTCGCTTGCTCTCATATCTGGCTCGCTCACTTGCTCTCTTGTCTGGCTCGCTCTCTTATCTGGCTTGCTCTCTAGCATATCTGGCTCGCTCGCATGCTCTCTTGTCTGGCTTCCTCTCTTATCTGGCTCGCTCGCTCTCATATCTGGCTCGCTCGCTTGCTCTCATGTCTGGCTAGCTCGCTCTCATATCTGGCTCGCTCGCTTGCTCTCATGTCTGGCTCACTCGCTCTCATATCTGGCTTTCTCGCTTGCTCTCTTGTCTGGATCGCTCTCTTATCTGGCTCGCTCTCATATCTGGCTTGCTCGCTTGCTCTCATATCTGGCTCGCTCGCTTGCTTTCTTGTCTGGCTCGCTCGCATATCTGGCTCGCTCGCTCTCACATCTGGCTGGCTCGCTCGCTCTCATATCTGGCTCGCTCGCTTGCTCTCTTGTCCTGCTCGCTCTCTTATCTGGCTCGCTTGCTCTCATTTCTGGCTGGCTCGCTTGCTCTCATTTCTGGCTCGCTCACTTGCTCTCATATCTGGCTCGCTCGCCTGCTCTCATATTTGGCACGCTCGCTTGCTCTCTTGTCTGGCTCGCTCTCATATCTGGCTAGCTCGCTTGCTCTCTTGTCTTGCTCACTCTCTTGTCTGGCTCGCTCGCTCTCATATCTGGCTGGCTCGCTTGCTCTCATATCTGGCTCGCTCGCTTGCTCTCATATCTGGCTCGCTCGCTTGCTCTCATGTCTGGCTCGCTATCATATCTGGCTAGCTCGCTTGCTCTCATATCTGGCTCGCTCGCTTGCTTAATTGTCTGGCTCGCTCTCTTATCTGCCTCGCTCTCTCTCACATCTGGCTTGCTCGCTTGCTCTCATATCTGGCTCGCTCGCTGCTCTCTTGTCTGGCTCGCTCTCATATCTGGCTTGCTCGCATATCTGGCTTGCTCGCTTGCTCTCTTGTCTGGCTCGCTCTCTTATTTGGCTCGCTCGCATATCTGGCTCGCTCGCTCTCACATCTGGCTGGCTTGCTTGCTCTCATATCTGGCTCGCTCACTTGCTCTCATATCTGGTTTGCTCGCTTGCTCTCTTGTCTGGCTCGCTCTCTTATCTGGCTCGCTCGCATATCTGGCTCGCTCGCTCTCACAT